>NC_135534.1:119942853-120264996 GCF_045843805.1 Urocitellus parryii
AGAGATGATGAGTATACATTGCAATGCCAAGACTAGTTACAGATCTTGGGGGCTCTAGTTCATCACATTAACATTTATCCTCTAGGTTTCCTCCAGGAAGAAAGTCCCACCATAATCCTGGAGATAACTGGTCTCTACCCAAATGAAGAACCAGGTCTGAATGGCAAAAGTGTTACAGATCTTGATGGAGATGTACTGCCATATGGTTTCGGTATGTTTCACTGTGTTCCCCCAAAGGTTCATGTGCTGAATCCTTTGTCTCCTGCATGATAATGTGGAGAAGTAGAAGAAGCTTTCACAAGTGAGACCTAGTAGGAGATAATTAGGTCAAAGGGGGAATTACCCTCAGGAGAGATTAATGTTACATCATTATAAGACCCTGCTTAATTTTCACAAGAGCAGGTATAAAATGAGACCACCCCCATTCAATTGGCCCCTTAGAAATACAGCTCATTCCTTTTCCATTTCTATTCCATGTAGTGGCACAGAGAGGGGTCCTTATCAGGATGCCAACATCATATTTGGGACCTCTAACCTCAAGAATTATGAGCAAAGTAAACATCTTTTCTTTTTAAACTTCCAAGCTTTGAGTATTTTATTTTAGCAAAAGAAAATGGACTAAGACCCAGCTCAAACCCTTCTTTAAAGAAAAACATATAGCCCTGCTAAGGGGTAGAGTGTTATCTACCTCTTCAGAGTTTACCTCAGCTTTAGAAAACGGCCTTGTGCAAAGTCATATAAAGAGAGGCCCTTGATTAATGCCTGACTGTGATGAATTTAGAGGCCCATTTGGCCCTAAATTCTAGAACTCCTAGTGAAGTCAGTGAAGCTGTTTCTTTGTTGAAGAGCTCAGTTTCTCCTTCTGCCCAATTTTGCTTCCTTTCTCCTCTTACCTTCTAGGAGGCACTTTGAAATGAACATCACTCATTAAGCTATGATATATATGGAGATATTATGTAGGCTGATAGGAATTGAAACAATATAAAGTAACTGACATAACTGTGGCTTTAATTTTCTTAAAGTTAAGGGATCAGGATCATTTTGAAGAATGCAGAAAGGATAGGGGGTTTGCAGACGGAAGTGCATGTATGGAGAAAGAAACCACCATTGAGAGTATAAACGGGAGAGAGTCATGCAACAGTGCTGAGAGTTTGGATCTCATGTTTGTGTTTCATTTCAGTAGAATTTCCATTACATTAAAAGATCAATAGGAGGGATGAGGATGTGGCTCAAGTGGTAGCTCGCTCGCCTGGCATGTGTGCGGCCCCGGTTCGATCCTCAGCACCACATACAAACAAAGATGTTGTGTCTGCCAAAAACTAAAAAAAAAATAAATAAATAAATACTAAAATCTCTCTCTCTCTCTCTCTCTCTCTCTCTCTCTCTCTCTCTAAAAAAAAGGATCAATAGGAGAAGAAATCTTTAAATAGTAACCATGGTGACCACTAGGACTTTACCAGTTTTATGAAATGTTATATCATATATTTTCCATGAATATTTTAAATCCAAGACAAAGGAAATCCACGTTTTAATTGTTTGGTGTCATCAAGCTTCATTTCTCCATGAAACAGAACCTATAAGCTTTCCACTCATGCCTTGGACTGTACCACACTGGCAAGGTATTAGCATCTCATACCGGACAGCCCTTGTGAAATCCCAGAAAGCCATTCTCAGAGTGCATGTAGCAGATCAGAAGTGCTAATAGCATCTCCATCAAAAATGGGCACAAATCAGTATTAAAAATTTACCCGTTCTCTACTCTTTCTAGAGAATGATTCAGTATATGTCCCATGCCATCTCCCAGAGGTTTTGGAAGGGTTTAATTTCCAGTTACTCACTCTGGTAGCTGGCTAAATGATATACTCTTTGTAAAATGTAGAGTGTATTATCTTATCACTTTCTCATTTCCCTATGCCTGGTGCTTTTACTTCTCTTCAAGAGTGATTCCTGGCCAGGCGTGGTGGTGCACACCTGTAATCTCAGCAGGCTTAGAAGGCTGAGACAGGAGGATCGCAAATTCAGAACCAGCCTCAGCAACAGTGAGGCATAAAGCAACTCAATGAGACCCTGTCTCTAAATAAAATACAAAGTAGGGCTGGGGATGTAGCTCAGTGGTTGAGTGCCCCTAAATTTAATACCTATTACCAAAAACAAAACAAAACAAAAAAGTGATTCTTGGTTTTAAATCCCAAATACCCCCTTTTCTTTCTCTCTTACCATATATATGTAGACACACACAAACACATACATACAAAACAACAACATAATTTTATGGAGAAAAATGTTGCATGCCACACAACACTGGCTTTTAAGTTGTGCAATTCAACAGTTATGAATATAGTCAAAGAATTTACAGCTCAAATAACAATTGATCTTGGAATATTTTCATAACTTCAACAAGAAAGGCCAAACCATTTAGCTATCATGCATAAAAAGGCTTTATCTAAACCCAAATCACAAAGATTTACTCCTACATTTCCATGTGCAATTTTTATATTTTCAGCTTTTACTTTTAAGTTTATGATTCTTTTTGAGATCATTTTTGCACATGGTTTGAGTAAGTAGGCCAATTTCATCCTTTTGTATATGGATATTCAATTGTCCCAGTGCTGTTGCTTGTGAAGGATATTCTTGGCACTGTTGTTGAAAATCAAGTCACTGTAAATGTGTGTGTGTGTGTGTGTGTGTGTGTGTTTTCTGAAGGCTTTAGATCATTCCATTTATTTACAAATCTATCCCATGTTAGTTTCACATTGTATTTATTACCTTAGTTTTGTAAAAAGTTTTGAAATTGGAAGTTGTGAATCTGATAATTTTGTTTTGCCTATTCTAGTTTCCTTAAATTTCCATCTGAATTTTAGGGTTAGTTTGTCAAAGAAGCCAGCCAAGATTTTGAGATAGAGTGCATTGAATCTGCAGATGAACTTGGAGAACAATATTAAATTAACATTATTAAGTCTTCTAATCCATGAGCATGGGGTACTTTTTCTTCTATATTGGTCTTCTTACTTTTTAAAAAAAAACTTTAATCGATTTTTAAAAATAAATGACAACAGAATGCATTATAATTCTTATTACATATATACAGAACAATTTTTCATATCTTTGATTATATATAAAAGTGTGTTCATATCAATTTTTGTCTTCATACATGTACTTTGGATAATAATGGCAATCCAATTCCACCATCCTTGCTAACCCCCTTCCCCTTCCCTTCCCCTCCCACCCCTCTGCCCTATTTAGAGTTTGTCTATTCCTCCCATGCTCCCCCTCCCTACCCAAATATGAGTCAGCCTCCTTATATCAGAGAAAACATTTGGCATTTGTCTTTTTGGGATTCGATAACTTCACTTAGCATTATCTTCTCCAACGCCATCCGTTTACATGCAAATGCCATGATTTTATTCTCTTTTATTGCTGAATAATATTCCATTGTGTATTTTGCAAGTAGAAGTTCTGTACTTTCTTTGTTAAATTTATTCCTAAATATATTATTATTCTTTTGCTTTTATAAATGTTGTTTTAAATTTCATTTTTTAAAATTTTTCATGTGTAGTTTACAAACAATCAACTAATTATTTTGTAATTGATCTTATATTCTGCTCCTTGCTAAATTGTTGTGTGTGTGTGTGTGTTTTAGTTCTATTCATTTTTAAATGTATTCCTTAGGATTTCCCTTAATGCAATTTTATGTCTGAAAAGAGATACAGGTTTTGTTTTTTCTTTCCAATGTGAATATCTTTAATTCATTTATTTATTTAGACTTTTCTTCCTGGCTAGAACTTCCAATGTAATGCTGAATAAAAGTCATTAGACATGGGTATGGCAGCACACACCTGTATCCTAGTTACTCAGGATACAGGGGCAGGAGGATTGCAAGTTCAAGGCCTAGGCAGCATTGTTAAGACCTTGTCTCAAAATAAAATTTTTAAAAGAAGGCTCAGTAGTAGTGCATATACTTAGCATTTACTATGCCCTGGCTTCCGTCCACAGAATGGCAAATTAATTAATTAATTGTAAAAACACAGAAAATGTCCTGAAAACAGTCATCATTTTCTTTGCCCAATTTTAAAGGGAAGAGTTCAGTTAGCTCTGGGTTTATTTTGCAGATATTCTTTATAACAAGTTGAGGACATTCTCTTCTATTCTAATCTCTTCAGTGTGTTTGTCTCATCGTCCAATATTGGATTAAAATTTTTTTTAGTTGTAGATGGACACAATACCTTTATTTTATTATTTTATTTATTTATATGGTGCTGAGGATTGAACCCAGTGCCTCACACATGCCAGACAAGCATTCTACCACTGTGCCACAACCCCCAGTATTGTATTTTGCCAAATGCTTTTTAGGACTCTATTAAAATAGTTCTGTGGGTTTTGTCTTTTATTTCATTGATGTGGTAGGTTATATTAATTGATTTTGGAATTTTAAACCAATATTGAATTCCAGGGATAAATTTCCTGGGGTCCTAGTGTATAATTCATGTTATACATTGCTTTAGTCGCTCTTCTAATATTTTAAAGGGTTTTTGCAATGATACATTTTATTGATATCAGTCTGTAATTTCATTTTTCATGTCTTTTCCTAGTTTTGGCCTCAAAATAATATTGGCCTAAAAGAATGAGTTTCCTCTTTAAAAAAAAAAAACATGTTTTTTTCTGTACTTGTAGATGAACATCATGTGCTTATTTTATTTGTTATTTGTTTGTTTTATGTGGTGCTAAGCATTGACCCAGTGTCTCACACATGCTAAGCAAGTGCTCTGCCACTGAGCTACAGCCCCAGCCAGAGTTTCCTCTTCTTGTTCCTAAATTTTATTTTACTTTCTTCCCCTCCACTCTTGCTTTCCCTTACCTACCTTTCTTTATTTTGCTTTCTTCCTTTTGGAATAATTATATTAATTCTTCCTTAAAATGCTAGGTAAAATTCACCTGTAAAGTCACTGATTATAGATTTATTTTTCCTGTGTATGGGAAATTGTAAAATGACTAATTTCTTGTCTGTTTACACATTTACTACTCCTTGAGTCAATGATGGTAGTGTGCATCTGTCTGGATATATGACTATTTTATCAAAGTCATCTAATCTGTTGGTATTAGCACTTGCTAACAGTATTCCGCTATAATTCTTATATATATGAGGTCATTAGTAATGTCCTTTCTTTCATTTCTGGAATGTAATTTTAGTCTTCTATTTTGTTTTTTGTTTTTGTTTAATCTAGTGAAAGTTGTGTCAATTGATTTGATATTGTCAAAGGATCAACTTTTATTTTGCTTACTATATTTTATTCTCTATCTTATTCATTTTCTCTAATCTTTTCCTTTTCTGTTAACTTTAGTCTTAGTTTCTTATTCTTTTTCAATGTTTTAAGTTGGAAGGTTAGGCTGAATTTTTCTTCTTTTTAAATATATCTATGAATTTATCTCTGAACAAAGTTTTAAATCCATCACACTTACTTATGTCCATTATGTCGTCGTTTTCACTGATAAGTTATTTTTTTCTAATTTGCCTTATGATTTCTTCTCTGATTCATTGGTTATTTGAATGTGTTACTTTTCAGTTTCGCAAATTTCTTTCTGTTATTGTCACCCATTATAATTTTATTATGCTCAGATACCATATGGCATATGATTTCAGCCATTTAAAATTAATAAAAGCTTCTTTGATAGCCTTCCATCTGATCTATTCTTTATCATGTCTCATGTGTACTTCAGAATAATGTATATTCGGCTGTGGTTTATTGGAGTGTTTCATATGTATTTTTTGCTTCTAATGTAATTGTAGTGTTATTTATGTCTACTATTTTTTTTGTATCTTCTTCCTAGTTTACACACACATATACCATCATCATCATCATCATCAAGGATGGGGTATTGAAGTCTCCAGATATTCTTGTATTTTTTTTCCTGCCAGTTTTTGCTTTATGTATTTTAGGGCTCTGTGATTTTGTGCCTATATTTTTTTGCATTTTTTATAATTTCTTAATATACTGGCTCCTTAATTATTACAAGATGTCCTTTGATTTATAACATAGTTTATGCTTTAAAGTATATTTTGTTGTATCCATTCTAGCTTTTTAGTTGCTATTTGCATGGTCTATAGTTTTCTATCTTTTATTTTTTACCCCATGTCTATATAAAGTGCATCTCCCATGGATGGCACATACTTAGATCTTTCATTTTATCTAGCCTAACAACCTCTGCCTTTTGATAGGACTTTAAAAATCAATTCACATTTAATGATATTATTGATTGTAGTTAGATTTCCTTTTCTTCCTATATTTCTCACATCTTTTTTCTCTATTCCTCCTTTACTACTTTCTTTCACAAAAATGAATATTTTCATTATAATGAATTTTGTGATTTTCAGTCTATTTGAGATATTTTATTAGTACTTGCTCTGAGGCTTACCATGAATATCTTAACTTAATGGAATCTACTTTAGATATATACTAATGCACTACTAAAGTGTAATACATGAGGCAGTTAATTTTATAGAGAGAAGGTTTATTTATCTCATAGTTTTGGAAGTTCAAGGGTATGGTATCTATATCAACTTGGTTTTGCATTATCAAGTTCTGGTGAGGATCTCAGGGAGAATGGTAGATGGCAATGTGAGGAGCACATGTCAGAGATAACAATCACATTTTGAGCCAGGAATCAGATAATATAGGAATTGCTAAAGTTGCTCCTTTTATAGTATTCCTCTCGTGATTATTAAAGAGATTGCACAAGAACTATCAAGGGGTCACATGCAAACTACCTCATGCCTCTAGTGATGTAAGAAACACCCCCAGATTTGACTATCCTGGGATCAAGACTAAAATGAACCCTTGGGGAACATAAACCATATTCAAATCACAGCACTACTTGAATTCCAAAGAGATATAGACACATTAATCATGTAGAGTTCTATTTCCTCTCCCTACATTTGTGCTACTATTCTTATACAGTACAATAATATACATTATGGCCCAATAGTGAATTCTTTGAAATTATTATTTTAATTAATTATATGAGTTTTATAAAAGCTAAAAAATGAGTGCAACAATGTATTTATAGTTTGTTGTATCAATCATCTTATTTACCATTTCAGCTTTTTTTATTTGTTCCTATAAATTGAGTTACCATCTGGTGTCACTTCATTACTCCAGTAGAGCTTTGCTCCTGCCCACCTCTCCCACTGCTGTTATCACTAGATATATTGCATTTTTATATATTATAAGCAAAACAATACAATTCTATGCATATTGTCTTCTATAATGTTTTAAAATCATTTAAGAAAGGAATAAGGATTTATGCTATCTTTTATCATTCTTAATTACTTTTATCAGTAATATTTGTGGTTTATGTGTTGATTTGAATTTACTCTCTAGGGACACTTTGTTTCAAATTAAATGGTATCTTTTAGTAGTTTTGGTTAGGTGGTAAGCAAGCAACAGGTTCTCACAGTTTTTGTTCATCTAGGAAGGTCTTTACTTCATTTTTCAATTAAATAGCAAATTTTTAGAACAATTTTAGTATCACAATAAAATTGAAAGAAAAAGAGATATCCATATAAACTTATACCCATATGCATGCAGAGCCTCTCCTGTTATCAACATGCCCTATCACAGTGTTGTATTTGTTTCATTTGGAGAAACTACATTTATACACCAAATCACTTGAAGCCCATAATTTGCATTAGGATTCACTCTTGATGTTATACCTTTTGTGAGTCTGACAAATGTGTATTGACATGTATTCGTAGCCATGGTAATGTGCAGAAAAGTTGTACTACCCTAAACATCCTCTGTGCTCAATTTGTTCATACTTCTCTTTCAAACTCTGAAAACCACTGATCTTGTTACTGTTTCCGTAGTTTTGTCTTTTCCAAATGTCATATAGTTGGAATCATACAGTATGTAGCCCTTACAATTTGGCTTCTTTCACTTAGCAATATGCATTAATGTCTTCTCTGGGTTTTTCATGGCTCAATAGCTCATTTCTTTTTAACACTGAATAATATTTTATTGTCTGGTTGCACCACAATTTATTTATCCATCCATCTACCAAAGGACTCCTTGATTGCTTCCAAGTCTGAGTAATTATGAATAAAGCTGCTATAAACATCCATGTGCAGGTTTTTGTGTGGACATAAGTTTTCAATTTATTTGTGTAAATACTAAGGAGTGTGATTGCTGGATTGTATGGTAAAATATGTTTGGTTTTGTAGCAAACTGCCAAATTGTCTATCCAAAATCTGTCCCATTTTGGATTCCCAAAAGCAATGAATCAGACCTCCTGCTGCTCTCCATTCTTGCTAGGATTTGTTATTGTCATGTTTAGGATTTAGTTCATGCAAATAGGTATACAGTGGTATCATATTATTGCTTTAATTTGTATTCCCTGATGTTAGATATAAAGCATCTTTCCACATGTGTTTTTGGCTCCTGTATATCTTCATTGATGAGTTTTCTGTTAAAGTCTTTTGCCTTTAAATTAGGTTCTTATTGTTGAGTTTTAAGAGTTCTTTGTAAAAATTGAGTATTAGTCCTTTGTCAGATATGTCTTTTGAAAACATTTTCTTACAGTATGTGGCTTATCTTTTCCTTCTCTTGACAGTGTCTTTTGTCAGTGTAGCACTTTTAAATCATAGAAGGTCCATTTTATCAATTCTGTCTCTCATGGATTATGCCTTTGGAGCTACATCCAAAAATTATCACCAGACCCAAGGTCATATAGATTTTCTCCTATCTTATCTTGCAGGAGTTTTGTAGTTTTGTGTTTTATATTATTATCTATAATTTCATTTGAGTTAATTTTTGTTAAGGATGTCAGACCTGTATTTAAATTCTTATATTTTAATACCACACAGTATTGATTTCTGTAGCTTTATAGCAAGACTCAATGTTCTGTAGATCAGTTCTCCAACTTTGTTTTTTCTCTTCACTGTTTAGTTGGATATCTTGGATCTTCTGTTTCTACATACAACTTAGGTATGTGTTTGTAGATACCCATAAAATAACTGCTATTTGAAGAGTATATGTATTTTAGGTAACACATTCTAACATCTCTAAATAATGATTCTCCACCTTAAGAAGATTTTGGGTTTTTTTTTTTTGTTTGTTTGTTTAGTAATTTGCCTCTTTCCCTGTAGATGGTTTCCAGTTCATTATGCCTCCTCAACTTCTGTCTTGGAGGGCCCAGGTGCATCCAGGTATCTCCTATTTCATATGTCCTTTTCATGGTTTCAAAATATATCTTGTCACTTTAAAGTTTATCTTATTCTTTGAAAATCCTCACAACTTATATCAGCACATACAAAATACTTTATGCATCTTTAGAAATGGTTTGCCTAAAACACAAGCACCTTTTAGGAAAGGTGATTTTTTTTTTACTTTTATTTTTCTTTTCAAAAATATTGTATGCTTTTTCCATAATCCAGTTGGAAGGATCTGGCATTGACAGCAGGCAGATGGAATGTCGTATGATTGTCAGCATGTTTCAGCAGGAAGATTTGGTGACCACAATTTGGACACACTTCAGGTGGCATCCTGGGTCTTTCTCTCTAGACACTAAGAGTGGCCGTATGGGTGACTGGTTTGAGGTGCACTTGGAAAAGTCTCCACACTTTGGTTCTCTGAGAGTCTCCTGGGTCCAGATCAGTGGGAGTTGTAGCTGCACACACATAACTGAGCAAACAAGAAAGGCCCTGACTCCCAAGACCTGGACTAGAGAGACTTTCATCCTCCTATAAGATCCCTAAACCTAAAGTGCTGTCATCCTTTTCTTTCCTTTGTCTGTCTATTCAGCTTCCTACCCAGTGGGGCTGTACTTCATGCAGATCTTCACAGGGAACATTCCAGGGGCAGGGACAGATGCTAAGGTCTGCATCACCATCTAGGAAAACCTAGGGGACACTGGGGCACAGTACCTGGACAAGTTGGAGAACAGTACCAACAAGTTTGAGAAAAGAATGGTATTCAGGGTGTGCTGAGTTCACCACCCCCCTTCCCTTCTATTCCCTGGGTCAGTTATTTGAGTACTAGCTCTCCTTAGTGCTGAGGGATGTTCAGGATGTTTGTGGGGTGTTGTGAAAGCTCCTTTGGGCTTTTGCCCCTTGCCCTTCTGTGCAGCTCATCCTCCTCCCCCAACAGATGAGGTTGGGTGGGGCAGAAGATGGAGCTTGAGCTTCAGGTTTTTGGCTACATAGGAGTGTCTCAGCTTCACTATGGGTGAATCAGGCACATGGAAGTGAGGGCTTCAGAGTGGCAGGGGCTGACAGAGGCTTGACTTGGGGTTCTGAATGCCTGGATCTGCTATCAACTAAAGGTGTGTTATAATATAGAGAATTACTATGGTTTGTTCCCCAAAATTTTATGTGCTGGAGGCTGGATTTGCAGCATCAAGTTGATCTACTATGGAATGGCAATAGCTTCACTGCCTACAGAGTATATTCACAATTATCTTAATATTCATGAATCTTTAAAATAAGAATCTTACATTTTCCCAGCTACTAAAATTTTATTTTTAATAAAATCATATCCATGAATTTCCTAAAAGCTCTCACTGCAATCAAACATCATTCACTGTCTCCCATTTATATTTGTCCTTATGTTCTTTCTCCTACTGAGGATGATCTTATTTTTCCTTTCTATCAGAGCCCATTCTGCCTTTCCTTCAAGACTTAGCTTAAATCTTACCCCCTCTGTGAAAGCCTCTTCCACACCTCCCACTTAAGAGATCTTTCATTTTTCTTAGCTACTATAGGATTTTCCCCATTCATCTCCATGTACATCTTCCCCTTGGCAGTTAGGAATTCACCACCTTGAGTCCTCTATCCTTTTAAGTCTTTGCCAATGAAAATGTGTACTAGAACTTCCCTGCCACCTTACAGGTCCTCAAGTGGACTATGACCTCCTTTCCTACAGTGGCACAGTCTTTATTTTTGTTTCTATCTACATCCCAGTGCTAATGAGCCTTTAACCTTTAACATGTAGTGATCAGCTGTAATAAAAAAATATTTTCAATAGTGAGAAAGAATGCAAAAACTGTATCTTTTAAAGTTATTTCTGGTGGGAAAAATACATTCTTTGAGCTGATGTCTCTATAAGATCAATTTCCTAAATTTCCTAAAGGACAAAGATGAGATATTATTTTTATTTTGCTCTAATAGCTAACACATAGTAGGTTGTCAGCAAATATTGAACAAACCTTCCCAGTGGTTCGCATATACTTTATTGTGTAATTTGTTTTCATGGGTTTTTTTTTTTTTGTCTACTGAATAACATGTGTTTTTAATGTGTTAAAACAAACAATATTAGATCTTACGGTTTTATCAATGTCATTTGCAGGTCTTCAAGTCCCCAGTAAGTAGAGTCTCTCTTTATGTGGTTCTGTCTAACTTTATGTGTTTAACCCCACCCTAGTTCTGGTTTTTCTGCAGTGTTGATGCTCTCTGTGCTATAGTTTTTCCTTAACCTGATAACTTTAAACAGGAAATTGGAATAGCCCCTCAGTGGAACATGCAGTGGCTAACAGTTTTCTTCCCCTTATATAACTCTTCACAGGTGACATGACAGTAAATGAAGTGTAATGACATATAGCTATCAAAACTCCTGGGATGCCCTGTCCACTGTTGTCCTGAGGCTGAAGACAGGCTGCTTTGTCATTACACGCTCACCCTCCTTACTTTCTTCTTCAGTTTCTTTCCCTGCTCCTCCAAACCACACCATTATTGGCCTCATTATGTACTTTCAAATCTGGATATCCTAAAACCACTAAGCCCCACTAATCCTAACCTATCATGTGACTTATCTTGCATGTAACTTACTATACTTCAGGTACTTCTACAAGAGCCACCATGCTGCTGCCCCTAATGCAGTAATTCCTCTTGTCAAATATCATCATGGAGTCATTTACTTTTTGGGTGTTAAAATATCAGAAATTCAAGAACTTAAATATTTGTTGTGTCCAGGACACAGAGAGAGGAGTCGGGGCATCCATATTGGTGCTGGTTATAAGGGCAGATGGGCAGACCAAGTGTGCTTTCCTGGTCAAGGCAGCATCTCAAGCACAATTGTTTACTAAGATTGGTAGCTTCTAGATTTGGGGAGCTTTGATTAGGAGAAGTGGCAGCTTTGGGATTGTAATCTTTGGTGTGATTTTCCTAAAGTTTGACCTGTTTTGTAAAAGCTCTCAATGACTGTGCAAGTCATCCCATGCCCTACAACAAATGTCTCTGCTAAAACCAGTTGCTAGGTATTCTGTTTTCTACAAATGTAATTTGACTGATACAAGAGCCCACCACCTACCTACTGGGGGTTGTCTGAAAGCAACTGGCAACACAGTTACCATGGTCCTATTCATTGCTGAGTGAAAATGCTCCTCAACATGTCAGCATAGAAAGCTCCATTATTCATTTTCTCGAGCTGCATCTCCTTGTGTGCATTTTTATTAAAGCCATCGTTTGTCATGTTAAGCAGCTGTTGCAACATAAAGAGTAACTGTCAAATAATATGGCATTTGGAAATGGTGACATTTTCCTTTTAATGTCTTTTTCTCCATTTCTCTCTCTACCCTCTTTCAAACTATCACTGCAGTGGTAATGTGCAAGGACCATCAGCCTGACAAGGGGCTCTGTTTGCTGCCGAAGAAAAAGAAAACTGTGAACAGGCCCCTCCTTATTCTCAGTAAGTTCTGCAATCTTCATGAGAAACTATAGCTCCTTGCTGTCTCTGCTTGAGGTACTCAGTGACTGGATGCCCTTACATTATGGACCAGAGGTTGGTTATCTGTGGCTCAGAATTTGTTGATGGAAAGTGAGCCCCTTCACCACTTACGGTTGTCTGCCACCTGGAACCACAGGTAGGAAGTATGGATGTATCCAGGTCGAAGAAGAGCCTCACACGGCCCATGCCTGGCATCAGGTTCCAGCTATCACTCTACACTAAGCTGTGCCAGCAAGTATGACAGTTTTGTGTTTGTTGCTTGTTTGTTTTTAATCAACTTGTGTGCTACTGCCAGAGCCTGCCTTGGCAACTGTTTTCTACTCACTGATGAGGCCTCTTCATTCGCAATTTGAAGCTGCATCCTGGCTTAGATTTTAAGATGCATGTTCTCACTCTAAGGGATTTTATAGAGTTCATGGTGCTAGTTTGGCTCTGAGGAAGCAGGCATTGTCACAAAATACAATTAGTGCCCCCACATTCAATGTCACTGATTCAAATACCCCATGTTTTTGACACCATTCCTTGGCTTCCAGTTTGCTTGTCCAACTATTCCCACCACAATACATCTTTCATTGCTTTGAGACTTCCTGACCACTAACTCCTCTATTGTACCTCAATTCCTAAGACCTCTACTCTCTTCTCTCTGAATCGAATGTAGATTTCATGGTTTATAAATATAACTGACTGCCACCTTAGTCTCCCTTGTTCACTAAAGTTTTATCATAAATACGTCACCACATTACAACCAGATAAACTCAACTTTCTGCTTTCTCTGAGTGTGCAGTTGAGAAGTCCAGCTCAGTCAAGGGCACATCAATGTTGACTGACTCCTTTATAAATTCATGCTCACCCAAATCCACTGACCCCTCAACTTTATTGCATATTTTTTTTCTACTAGTCTTTGGTCAACTCAGACTTCTCCTTTTCCACATTCACTTTAAAAATTATTCTTCAATCATCTCAATCCTTTAGGAAAATCTCCAATCATCTCAAAACTTTGACTCTTCCATCTCTGCTAGCATACCTTCCTGTTTAAAGAAGAGGAGAAATCACTGAGAGTCCTTTAACCATGACTTGCCAAGCATGCAAACATATCTACATGTGGACCTTTTGTCCTTCCTGGTTTTCAGGAGGAGCCAGTCTTCTTCATATATTGACTAATATGTCCAGCTGTGTTTTGAATTTCATCCCATCTTGATTTCTGAAAAGCATTAATCTAATTATGACTTCTTGTCTCAGTTGTACACTGTACCAAATCTATCCTTCCTAAATGGTTTTTCAGTACATGAAAAAAATACATGAAATACATTTTTTCCTTAGACTTTAATCTTTCAGCCATCTCTGTATTACTCTCTTCCTCATCAGCCAAATATCTCAAATAGTTTTCCTAATATTCTTATTCCCATCTCTTATCTTCTGTAATGGTTAATTTGAATTGCCAACTTGATTAGCTTAAGAGATGCTGAAGATTAAGGGGCTTTTGGGTGTGTCAGGAGGGTGCATCTAGGAATTATTGACATGTGAGGGACCCTCCCTTGGCTTGGGCAGCACCATCCAACAGGATGGTGGCTTAGATGGAATCAAGTTGGAAGAATAAGAAAGCTGCAGAAAATGCAAGCTCAGTTCTTTTTGAACGGGTTCTTGGTTGCTGCTGTTACAGCCTGAGGACCTCAAACTCCCACTCCTTCACTCTTCCAAAGTGGACTCTTGTCAGTGACTCTCCAGGGAACTTCCAGAGGCCTTCAGTCTTAGACTGGGGTAATGCCAATGATCACTCTTGTTCTGAGGCTTCAGCCTCTTCCTCCAGCTCTCCAGCCTGCAGATGGCCATTGTGAACTATCCAACTTCTGGTTGGGTAAGCCAATTCAATAAATTCCCTTTTTATAATCATACTTCTTGTTTATTCTGTTCCTCTAGAGAACCCTGACTAATATATCTTCCAAACACACTTCCACACATGACAATATGGCCTTGAACTTGTCATTCCACCAAAGAAATTCTTCCTCTGGTCATTATTGGGTGATGTCAGTAATGTAAATTCTGTTGAATATGCTTAAGTCTTTATCTTGAATTCTCTCAGTCCTTCTGTGTTTTCTCCTCTCTCATATCCTACCTTCTCTTGATTTTTTTTCTCAGCTCTAAGCCTGTTTCTTCATTTTCACAGCAAACTTATCTTCTTCAGCCTGGCTTTGGAATGTCATGGTTCTTCAAGACTTTGTCTGAGGTTCTCTCATTTTTTTTACTCTATATTTTCTCCAAAGCTTACAGATTCTTAATTACCTAAAAGCTGATAACTCAATTATTATTCTCTAAAGTCTGGAGTCCTCCCACTGTGATTTTAACATCTTTTCTGGGGCTCATTCATTCATTCTCTTAACAATTGCTGAGCATCAACCATAATCCAAGTATTGCTCTAAGCTCCAGAAAGAGCAGTGAATAAAATAGACCAGAACTTTGCCCCATGAACCACGAGTCTTTTGTAGAATGATAAATAAAAAACAAACAAGAGATGAAAAATAATGATAGGAAGTTCTGAGTCTCTGAAGAAAAGCAAAGCAGGGTGAAGCAAGCAATGTAACTTTTGTTTTTAAAAAAAATATATGTTTATAGAAGTCCTCTCTGATGAAGTGACATTTGGTCAAAAACTCAGAATTAAGGGAGTAAACCACAAAAGGTTTTGGAGTAATAAAATTCCAAGAAAAGAATACAGCAAGTAGAAAATCATTAAGTTGCAACAACAACTAAGATTCCCTTAGTTTATCCAAAGTATCCTGTTTTAGCTTCAGTGTCCTTCCTCATTTTCAAGAAGGAAAAAAAAAACCAAACTTTTCATATTTAATCATTGCTAACTCCTATAAAATGTATCTCTCTGAAAATTCTATTTTGATCTACTTAGTTGGACATTTCCTGTTGCTAATAACTGTCTCTCTTTCTTTCTTTCTTTCCCATGTGCCAGGACTTGCCCAACATAGCAGGTGTATCTTATGGTAGTGGTCTCTCTCGATTTCTGCCGGTAGATTGCATTTAACAATACTTAGGTAGCTGTGTCTTGGAACACAAGATTGAAGTTATGTTCAATATATATGCTGATATATGCTTTGGACTCTTCTACTTGTCCAATATTAGATGATGGCTAATGGGGTAATAAGACATTCCTTGGATGTACATTTTATTGGAAACTCAGAACCAAGGTAGACTTGCCCACAATGTTCACCACATTTGAATGTTGTTGAATAATGGAGTTGAGTAGAAAACTTGAGTAGGACAGCAGCTGGGGGAAAGACTCAAAGAACATAGAATTTCATTGCCTCAGTACCTGTTATTTTAATGAAGTAGTATTTGCTAAAAGAAGGAATTTTTCCCATCAGGAATATCTCCTCTAAAACAGATGGCCATCTATTAATCTTTAACAGGTGATGTGACCAATATCATGCTGCCTCTGACTTGCAGTTTATTTCCCTGGTGGAGGCCAATGATAAGGTTAGCACGTACAGTAGCAAATAGCTCAAAACTCCCATCATCAGGTGTTCTAGTTGATTTGCAGAAAAATGGGATGATGATTTTATAATAGCTAATAGAGTTTCTGATTTAATGCAGCTGCTAGAAATTAGCACAGACTCCATTGAAAGCTTCCCAGTCACTTATAATAACAGGATAATAAATCATTCCCAGCACTTTCTGGCATTTATGATTCTATTAGAAACCTAAGACCTGGTTCAGCTACTCTTCTCAGTTTAGTTTTCATTTATTTATTAAATTACCTTTTAAAGTTCAAGAGACAAAAAAAAAAAAACATATTGCTTTCACTTTGCTGCCAAACATGTGAATGAGTGATAGTATCTGTATGGAATTCCTTATTTCAAATGAGCAGGGAGTGAAGAGAGAGGATATTTAGATGAAGCCAAGGGGGACGTTTTGAAATGTGGGGACAATGTGATAATTATACAAAGCACTGATGTATGGGAAGAGTCTTGTATTACACATTTGCCTAGGTGAAATGGGTCAGTTTCTCAGTATCTAAGAGTTTTTAATTCTCCTATTTATAAGAAGTCAAATCATAATCTCTTCTCAATATCTACTTGCAAGGTTGTTGGTATGCCTAATAAAATAATAAATGTGAAAATCATTTTTTGTAACTTGTTAGGCTCAATGGATGTTAGTTATTTCTGTTTATGAAGGGCTTTGTTTTTTTGCTTGTTGGAAACACTTATTCAAAATAGGAAGCCCTGATTGCTAAGCTATTTACAGCTGCTTTGTTCTCCTGCTCTGGGCTCCTAAGGAAGACCTAACTTTCTTTCTCTGCTGGATCTCTGTGCTGAATTTTCAACTGTGTCAATAACAACTAAATAATACCCCCAAAATACCCAGGATCTGGAACTGGGCCAGCTTTCTACTAGATTTAGCTCACAGACAGCTATCTATTCACATTGCATTTCCCAAATCTCACACACACGCAAAAAAATGATGCGTCACACTCACCATGCATGCAGCTACACATTCACTCATGTGGCCATGTGCTTTTTTTTCATATTCTCATAAATACACTTCAGCAGAACCTATGTCATCTGGTCCTTGACTTGTAAATCTAACCAAGAGATATTTAGGAGCAGTGGGAACTAGTGTACCCACCAACAGCTGGCAGACAGAATTATATAGAGCATGTGTAGGAGTCTTTGGTGACCCACCTGATCTATGAACTTGCCAAAATAGGAAGAAGTTTCAATATATTTAATTCCATTCAGGAAAGTATTTGTTGAAATGACTCTCCACAGCTTAGTGCTATGGTGAATAGAAAGAAATGTGGTATGTTACATGGCCCTAAAGGAGTATGTAATATCATGGAGAGATAAGATGTGCATGCAGGAAATCACTGGAGGACATTGTGAGTTGACATATGAATCACTAAGAGCTGAAATGGGCCAGGGAACACATGGAAGTCCTGGTGGAAAATATAAGAGCTGCTGAAAATGGTTTGTGGGTTTGGGGAGACTCAGAGGAAAAGAAGGAATAGGCAAAAAACTGTGTTAAACTCGGAAAAGCAGAAATGAATACTGAAGGCAGCAGGACTAATGAGGAAGATTCCAGTCTGACTGTGGCAGATAGGGACATCACATTCGGAGCAGAAGTGATGTAAAGAAATGCAAGTGGTTGATGACCGTTGAGGTGGGAGGTCGGGTAGGAAATAAAAGTTGGAAACTAGTTTGGATCAACCTTGGAAAGCCTGAAATAATTTGACTTTTAATCTTTAATAAATGAAAAGTCACATGAGTTTTTAAGAATGTCATGATCAGATGTTGGGTTAAAGTAGTGACACTGATGTCACAATGGAGTAAAAATATTGGCAGCAGGGAGACCAATAAGGAGGCCATCCCCACTGGGAAGGTTTCAAAGCTTAAATAGAATCAGCTGTAAAGCACGAAGCACTCTGTAAAACAAGGACTGTTCATTTTGTAATTTTTTTTTCCAGAGAGTTTCCACTTAAAAGGGTTATGATGTGACTAGATCCCCCTGAGGGTGGGTGCAACCTGTGGCTCTGCAGAAGGTCAGAATAAAACATATTTCTAGGATCATGAAGGAAAAGGTTTGCAACCAACCAGACATTCAGGGTGAGGGAGAAGGGGCCAGTCCTTGACTCTCTGTTCTTTCTCTATGTATCTATGTACATGATCCCATTTGGTGACCTCATCTTGTCTTATGGCTTCAAATGTAATTGCTGTCTGTGACTCAAATATATATATATATTCTATATATATAATTACTCTCTGTATAAATATACATATTTCCCCTGCCCCCCTCTCTCTCTGAATTCCAGAACTGATTATTCATCTGCTTACTCACCTCTCCTCTTGGATTTCTAGTGGGTATTTCAAATTTAACATGTCCAAACTCAAACTACTCACTTTCTCACATTTCCAGCTTGCATCTGCCATGTTTCCCATCTCAATATCAACTTCATCTTTTCAGTTGTTCCGGATGAAAACATTGGAATCATATTGACTTCTTCCATCTTCTTCCATCTCACACTCAATCCATGACCAAAAGCTGTCAGATCTACCCTCCAAAACACACTCAGTATCCATCCCTTCTTTCCATCTCTATTAATATCAACTTGCTCTAAACTTTTCTCACATCCCACCCAGATCATGGTGACAGCCTCTGGAATGGGTGCTCTTGTGCATGTTCTACAAGACCACTAAATCTCACCACAGTAGTGAACATAGTCTATTTAAAGTGGGTCAGATTGCATCACTCTTTATCCCATGACCCCAGGTCTGGGGCACAGCACCTTGCATGACCTGCTCCTCTTTTTCCATCTGACCTCTCCTCCTCTCTAGTAATGCTATTCCTTCTTATTCCTCAGACAAACTATGCACATTTCCGCATCCACACTTATAAAATACCATACTGCAACTCATAAATATGTTCAGTTACTACATGTTTAAAAAATTAAGTTTAAAAACTTTAAGGCAAAGAAATTACTAATTGTGCTGATTTGTTCAGTACACATTATAAATCTTGTGATTTGTATCTGTGATGTCCCCCAAAAGCTCATGTGCTGAAGGCTTGGTCAACAGCACAGTAATATCCAAAGGTGGAACTTTTAGGAAAGTATTGAAATCATGAGGGCTCTCACCTCATCAGTAGATTGATCCAGTTGATGGATTTATAATTTGGATTGATTAATGCAAGATGGTAAGCCGAAGGCAGATGGGATGTGACTGGAAGAAGTAGGTTACTGGCGGGGGGGGGGTATCCTTGGGGATTATATATTGTCTCTGGCCATGAGCTGAGCAACTCTTCCACTACATTTCCACCATGATGTTCTGCCTCACCTCAGGCCTGAAGCAATGGAGCCAGCCAACCATGGACTGAAACCATGAGCCAAAATAAATGTTTTCTACTCTAGCTTGATTTTTTTCAGATAGTGGGAACAAAGAGCTAATATAGTATACATGTTTTTAATTATCACACCATATCCCATAAATGTGCACAATTAATAATAATTTACAAATAAGAATGAAAGAAAATAAAGCTCTCTTCCTCCCAGCATCCTGGCTGGCTCTATGGTGAGTTTTACTCTAACATCACCTTCTCAATGAGATCTCCTCTAATTGCCACTCTCCCACATTCTGTCATCCCTTCTGTTCCTTATCTTTCTAGTGCATATTGTCACCACTAAGACTGTGTTTTAGCTTGTGTATTTATGAATCAATATATTTTATTATCTTTTCCAGTGGAACAAAATCTTGCATAATATCTCAGCACTCCATACATATGTGGTGCTGGATAAGTAGACTTGATGGTCATTAAAACATTTGAGGCTATGGTAAGTCACATATTTACTCAGAAAAAGTTGGGGATAGAAAATAATATTTAAAAGAACTGGGAAGAAAAAAACTCTAAAGCAGAAAGAGAAAGGGGTGTTTTAAAGGTAAGTGGAAAATTGATTATTCAGACTTAAAGGGTGAAAATTTTTAAAACAAAAGATTAACCATTTTGTCAAATGTCCTAGAGATATGGAGTAAAAAATATATGAAAGATAAAAGCCAGGCACTGACTAAATTGAATGTGGAGTTTGAGAAGAAGTTGCCACCCTTAAGGAAATTAGTTTTAGGTGAGTAGGGCAGAGACCACATTCTAGTGACTTGGAACATGAACACAGGATAAAGAAGTATAGATACAAAAGGTGGCCCTTCCTCTCTTTCACCAACTTTGAGAAGCTGCAGAAGAAGGCACACTAGATGCTGAGTAGACAGGCGATGGCTGGAGATCCCACCAACCTCTGTCTGGAACTACAATTCATATGTAGGAAAAGAAAGCCACAGAGGTCTTTCCTGGATAATAAAACAGACATACAATGTAACCAAAAGAGGTCCCTTAATTTCTTAATTTACCAGTTAGGTAATTCAATTCTTGCAAGAGGGATTCTTTAAAAGTTTGACATCTATGTTATTATTAAAAATGTCATATTAATAATAATCTTGCATCTTTAATCCATTCAGCTAAAAGTTATTTGTTTCTTCTAAAACCCAAATAGAGAGTGGGAGCAAAGCACAGTGTTTTTATTTGTTCTAAGTATTTCTTATTCTCTATAAAACATAGGCCCTGTGGATTTATTACTGATAAGTACCTTGTAATGAAGTGTTAGCAAGGAATGCACTTGAAGTGCCTTTAGCAAATTTAATTTTTAAGTGCATTATATAGTCAGAAAATTGACATTAAAAACAAGTGTGTACTTTTTCATCTCCATTCTCCCTTGGTGGTTTCCAGACCATCTCTGCTCAGTTCGCAAGCAAGAGATAATTTAGTAAATGGCACTGTCACAAACAACCCAAGTGTTTCCTTCAATTTACTATGTCCCTGTGGACAAGAGAAGAGAATCTGTTCTGAATTTTGAGGTAAATGGTGGCTTTATTTATTTCAATAGCATAGATTAGGCATTTATGTTATGTCCTGAACAGTGCCAGGCATGAGGGAGGATACAAAAGGAACTGAAAAGGTATTCAGTTCCACAGCAGCAATAAGATGGAGCAGATGCAGTGGAATGATTAGGAAGTGGTCTTCAGACCCAGCCCTGTAATGTTGTAATGTAGATGAGCCATGCTGTGGTTATAGAAAAGCCAAAGGTGTCAGGAATCACCCCTGCATGGCAGAAATGGGCTCTGAAGGCAGAGTTGTGTTGAGATTAGAGAACGAAGGGGAAAAGCTATCATAGCTAATGGAGAACATGAGTTAGGATCCACATGTGTGTTCATTATATCAAAGAACACAGCTAGAATGGGACTGTTAGGAACTGTGAGGTTTTATAGGAAAGGGGAACAAAGATAATTGTTGGGCGATTGCATAGCTACCAAGATGCATGATGTTGGTCAGGACCTGAGCTGATTGATCATTATATCAGGACTGGTTCTATGAAGCTACAGGGAAGTTGCCATCACTTCAGGGAGGAAATTTGGGGGGAGGGGCAGTGAGGGATAAAGTGGTATGATAGGTAGGGTCCTTGATTGCATAAGGAATAAATGATTTTTTATGATGAGTACCAAAGGGGGGGCACTCTATATTTATAAACTGTTACTTATTGACTACTGGCTACTTAAGAAAACACTAATTTGATAGTTGCTTGTATAAGTCAGTAGATAAGAGAGGTTTTATAAGGGAAATGAAAAGATAGAAATGACTATAATCTTGGTTTATGAACTGATCTTAAACTTAGCTAATTCTAGAAAAAAAGATACAGGTAAAAGATAAGTGACATCTCCAAATAACAGTGGACAGAAAACCATAGTAGCTGAGTCATTTTAAGTTTCCAACACAAAGTAATGAAGAAACAGATAAAATCTAATTTTTATATGCTAGCTATTATGTTAAACATTTCACATTTTATCATATTTTATGATACTTATTTTTGTTCATATTTTAAAGAACAGCCCAGTCACTGACTTGACTATTCTATTTGTCCCTCTCTGACTCTGTTTGCTTCTATTATTTTTCCTTCTATGTTCTTCTGAGTCACTCTCTCTGTGGTTATCTTTGATATCAAGATCAGCAGGTTTGATTAATAAATATCTTTAGGATAATGAACTGAAACTACCCCAGCAATTGCAAACCTCACAGATATATCACCCAGTGATGAGATTGTTCCCCTAGTGGAGAGCAATTGCCCCATGATGGGAACCAAGGCTGCCCCCTAAGCAGGGGGTAATTATCGGAACATCAATAGTCCCTGAAATGATGGCAACTTCCCCGTAGCTTCATAGAACCAGTCCTGATATAATGATCAATCAGCTCAGGTCCTGACCAACATCATGCATCTTGATAGCTATGCAATCGCCCAACAATTATCTTTGTTCCCATTTCCTATAAAACCTCACAGTTCCTAACAGCCCCTCAAAGACACTATACCTTTTCCTATTCTTTCTTTCCTGTGTGGCTGCACTCATTGAATCTTCTTTCTTGCCCTTCATTACAGCTCATCTCTTAATTGACATCTAGAAATGGGTGGCCAGATCTAGTGTGTGGGGATCCCTAGAGCTGGGGCCTTCACCCTACACCTCTGGTAACATCTCCATAATGAACGAGTAAGAAGAAAAATCAAGGTTTAGAGTTCTAAGTTATTTGTGTGCTACTAACTTAGAACTGAATCACATATCCCAACATCTTTGTAGTTGAAATTCAAATGCAGGCTTTTTGGCTCCAAGCCCAAGACTCACTCTATGATAAAAGTTCTTCCAGCAGTAGGCCTAGATTTTGTTGCTCTCATAGATGCATTTACACTTTCTACATCTTCTTTATTACAAGTTCCCCATAGCCTAGGCCAATTCAGCTACTCTTGCTCCTCAGGGAATCACCATTTTCCTATGTCTTCACTATTATTAGAACCCATAATTTTCTATTTCTCTCTCTTCTCCTTTCCTTATGTCTGTGAAGATGTAAAGTCTTGTGTGAAATATCATTCATCCTAGGATTTTTTTCCTTTTCTCCCAAATGTCTATGATCACTCTTTCCTTTAAAGTACTTCAGCCTTTCTCCACCTCCATACTTTATTTATTGTGCAATTGCTTGTGTATCTGTTTCATCCAAAGTATTAGACTACAGACTTTTAAGAATAAAACTTTTGAATGAACTTCATAATTCCATTGGAAAAGGAATTTGTTGAACAACAACAACAAAAAGGGCCAAAATAGTTGGAGGAGAAAAGGGATAAGATTTTTTTTTATTGTTGGTCGTTCAAAACATTACATAGTTCTTAATATATCATATTTCACAGTTTGATTCAAGTGGGTTATGAACTCCCAATTTTACCCCGTATACAGATTGCTGTATCACATCATATTGCCTTTCTAGTGACTGATGTATTCTGCTGTTTATCCTATTCTCTACTATCCCCCCTTCCCTCCCCTCCCCTCCCCTCCCCTTTTCTCTCTCTACCCCCTCTACTGTAAATCATTTCTTCCACTTGTATTATCTTGTCTTACCCCTCCTTTCCTCTTATATGTAATTTTGTATAACCCTGAGGATCACCTTCCATTTCCATGCGATTTCCCTTCTCACTCCCTTTCCCTCCCACAGGGATAAGATTTTAAGAAAAAATATGTTATAGCTACACAAGTTTAAGAGAAAAGCAGGTTCAATGTAAAATGTCCCTGATTTTGGAAGAAGGAAAGCTGGGCTTTTTGGTCAAAATCAACTTCACTACTCTGAACCTTAGTTCCATCCCTGCACATTACAAGTGTTGGACAACTGGCAGTCTTTAAACGGTGTTTTCCTTTAATATTCTGTTGCTGATATTTCCAGTCAAAAAGTAAAACTGCAGGCCTTGATTACTTTGTTGAACTCAAACATTATCACTTTTAAAAGAATCAGCTTAACTCCAACAGTCACCTTTAATAAGACAGCTCAGCTGACCCTCCAGGGTGGGATGCATGCCAGAATATTCTCCAGCCCTGGGTCCCTTGTAAATCAGAGTTGATATTCCTGTTCCCAGCCTGTGTAATGTGCTGTGGCTTATTTGCATAACAATTACACGCATTAAGGAGGCTACTGATTGGAGCGCTCCTTGCCAAATTATGATGGCTCTTTGAATGAAGCTGCCTTTCCTGTCTCCGAACAGCTGCTGGTGGTGTGCTGGGTCTTCAATCACCAGAGGGAGACTGGCATCCACGACCCCCTTCCCCCAGCTTTGAAGTTGCTTTTCAACAGATAAGCTTCCTAGGATCTCTGCACATCCAAATCTCTGCTAAAACCATTGCCAAGGGACCTTTCCCAAGCAGGACAGCAAAGACCCTGACAGGGCTGAGGTACTGGAAGAAAACCGGAGACTGAGCCAACTCTCAAGAACAATGTTGGGCCTCTGGGGTTGGTTCAGGTTTGGTACCCCCTTGATTAAGTTTCCTTTAACAAAAGTCGCTTACTTAGAAAATAAACTGTAGCAGACACTGGTCACAAGATATGAAACAGACACAATTCTAACTCATGCAGCATAGTTGGGTGAGTGAATGCCCATGAGCCCCTTAAGCATGCTATCCAGGTTCTTCTTGTTATGTGGTGGTATAAATGTTTGTGTTCCTGTCATGTATTCTGTATAAGCTCCTGGACAACACAGAACATAACACGGTTTTTTTAATCACGTCAAACCCCAAACAATAGTTACATAGCTCAAGGACTTTGAGAGCAAGATTATGTCTGATGTTTATTCTTCCCTGTTTCCTAGATCACTCTCTATATATTTAAAATAAATATGTCAGCATATCCTGCAACATATGACTATGTGTTGTTAGGAGGCTGAACTGATTATGTTGTCCATTACTGTTTGATTGGTAAACTTAAAAGAAAGAAAAATAAAGTGGATTGTGTTAGTCAGTTTTTTTTGTCACGGTGACAAAATGCCTAAGATGATAAATTTAATAACAGAAATGGTTTATTTTTGCTTGTGATTTCTAAGGATTCTGTCCATAGTCAATTTTCTCTCTTGCCTTGGGCCTGTGACTAGGCAGAGCATCATGGCATGAGTGTGTGACAGAGGGAGGTTTGACTACCTCATGCCCATGAAGCAAAAAGAATGGAGAAGACAGGGTGCCAGTACTTCATCAAGGGCACATCCCCAGTGACCTAACTTCCTCCAACAAAGCTCCATCCCCTAAATGTTCCACTATTGCCCAATAGTACCAAAGGTTGGTGCCTGGGTCTTGAATACCTAGGCTGTTAGCTGAAATCTCAGAAGCAAATTGTAGCAGGGATTAAGGAGAGCACTCAATCATCACCTAATTAATTAGTATCACTGTGGGGCAGCCACTTTCCCAAGTTCTAATCTACTGAATTTAGAATCATCTGTATTCCTCACAAGTTTCCTGGAGGGTCATGTACTTGTGTTACACCTAAGGCCTGATAAATCTACCGCATTGCCTAAGTTTTGCATAAGTTCTTAATTCGGGAAAGCACTCTTCTTTCAGTGGGGTTTAGAGTCATGCTCCACATGATCTTCGTCAGTGTCAGAAAGCTGTGTTATCTATTGCATTTACCAAGATTTTGGTAGGATATGATGCCATTTGTACCTGTGGCTTCTACCTGCTAAAAGATAAAATAACTTCCAATTTTAGTTTAGTTTTATTGAATGCTTATTATGTTTTAGAAATGCAACTCTTGGAATCCTTATACAATTCAAGATTATTTTCACAAAGATCTATTAAGTATTTATGATATAATCTCAATAAATATATAATATGGTCCTCAGTTACTTACTACATGGCACACTGGAGGAGACATATTAATTAATAATTACAAGTTATGAAAATATTTATGATCTTATTTAATCATTAAAATGCCAAGCAATTGACATTATGGAAAATCATTTTCCATTTTTATAGGTAGATAAGGAAAATAGGGCCTTAACATGTTTAACAACTCATCCGGAATAAAGGGCAAGTAGAGTCAGAGTTGGAACTCTGATAGTCTAAGTGCACTGCTCATATACATATTGTCTCTCAACCTTGCACCAGTAAACTTCATAGAATTCCAACCAAAGGCTACTGATTTCTGATTGTACCCCAAACAATGAGAATCACCCAGCTTCAGAGACCATATATTGCCTCCATACTCATTGGCTTGAAAAAACAGTAGGTGATAGCAACACTTGGAATCTTGAAAGTCCATCTAATTGAATCAAATAACTGTCACTGTGTTACTGTTTAGTGTGAAAGCCCCTTCAGTTATCTGTGCTTTCTCACATTTTTAATCCATAGTGTCTGTACCCTGTCACTCACTTCCTCCACCTGTTTCCCCATTGCCTCTTTGCACTGTGCATGGTAAATCTGCTATAAATAAATTCTCCTGCAGGCTTAGCTAACAAGTATCTCTGCCCCAACCTCTCCTTAGCTCTTCCTGAGACCTGATTTTTCTGACACATTGAGAGAGTTGTTTCATCTACTCTTCTCTGCCCATAATAAGTTTATCATCTTCCATTTACTCCTCAGAATATATCACTGGGCCTTTAGTCCCACTACTCCCCTGGAACCTCCCTGACCTGGACACCTAGGGCTTCCTGCTGTGAACAAAGACCTCCTACATATTGACTTGAAATCATACAAATTTGTTTTGTCACAGATTCTGTGAATCAGGAGTCAGTTAGATCCACTATGAAGGGTATCATGAGGCTAAAATCAAGGTTGGATTAGACCAGGCTATGATTCTCATCGGAGACTCTGAGTCCTCTTTTAAGATTCCTGGTGGCTGTCAGATTTCAGTCCCGTGCAGTTTTAGGACTGAAGTTCCCATTTTTATGGAGGCTGGTAGTGAGGCACTGTTCTCAATAAATAAAACCACCCTGAGGTCCATCTTCACCATGACCACCCTCCATCAGTAGTTCACAGCACAGCATGGCTGTTTGTTTGTCAAAGCCAGCAAAAGAAACCCTGCTCACCTCAAATCTCTCTTTCAAAAAGCTTACCTGCAGAAGTCAGGCTCCTGTAGGATTAACTAATTTACGATTAGCTCAAAATCAATTGATTATGGGCCCTATGATGGTTGATCTTGGCTGTCAACTAGACTAGATTGAGAGATGCTGAGAAAATTGATAAGTAACACTTGTGGGTGTGTCTGTGAGGGTGTTTCCAGAGAAGTCTGGCATATGGGACAGTGAACTGAGTGAGAATACCCATTTTGAATTTGAATAGTACCATTCAAGGTACTGGGAGGTTAGATGGAACAAAAAGGAGAAGGCAGAAGCTAAGGGTGTGATTTTGATGCGGCCATTGCCCATGGACATCAAACTTCAGATTCTTCCTGCTTTAAAAATGACTTGCAACAGTGATTCTTCAATGCAGCTTCCAGACCTTCACCTCTGATTGGTTCTCTTTTTCTGACACTTCCAACCTTGTGGACCAAACAGCTATCGATTTCCCTGGCTCTCCAGCCTGCTGACAGCCATTGTGGGAGACTACACAGCCTCTGATGACGTAGACCAAGCTACAAAATCTATAAATCCATAAATGTGTGTATGTGCATGTATATAGATATATGAATTCATGAGCTTATATATCTATACTATACCTATATCTATATCTCTATCTATCTATCTATATATATATATATATATATATATATATATATAGTATACACACACACACACATGTCTGTGTGTGTGTGTATGTGTGTGTGTATATTTGGTATTTTTGTTCCTCTGGAGAACCCTGATGAATACAGACACTAATGCATATGAAAAGTCCCTCCCTCTTTCCCATCTAACCTAATCATGAGTGTGAAACCTTGCCATTCTAAAAAATCCCACCCATAACCAAAAGGAAAGAATTATCTGAGGAACTTACACTAGATCCATCTTAGAATTCTGCTGTTGCATATTTTCAATTCACTTTTCTATGTTCTCCCACTGGGCGTCTTTCCTTTTCTTCACATGAACTACTATGTTCTCCTAATCTAAACAGAATCTCTTGGTATTCCAATTGCCTTTCTGGCTTTGTTTTCTACCCTTTCCATAGGTTTTGCTTTTCTGTGCTCTTTGCTGAGGAATTTTTTCACCTAAAAGAATTTTTGGGGCTGAGGATATAGCTCAGTGGCAGAGCGCTTACCGAGCATGTGTGAGGCACTGGGTTCGATCTTTAGCACCATATGCAAATAAAATAAAGGCATTCTGTCCTTCTACAACTACAAAAAAAAAATTAAAAAGAATTTTTTTATGCTTCAGATTTGGAGCATACTTTTACCTGTGCCTAGAATGTCTTTCTGAGGACTTCTTCCTCTGATTTTCATTCAACCTTTTGAAGTCACCTTGAGTATGAACTATACCTAGGAACTCTTTTTAACTTCCCCTCTCCCTTTGCTAACAGAAGTACCTGTACCACCTCTAGGCCCCCACAGCATTCCTTGCAAATTCTAACTTAATATTTATTTCATTGTAGTAATCACTGACTTACTCCTCTATAACTGTGAATAATTTTTTTGAGATCAGAGAATTTAAAAGTCAAAAGTTGTATGTTTTCTCTCATATATGTGAGTTAGAGAAAAAAAATTAAAAAGGGATCTGTATTAGTCAGCTTTTCCACTGCTGTGACTAAAAGATCTGACCAGAACAGTCACAGGAGGAAAAGTTTACTTGAGGGCTCATGGTTTCAGAGGTCTTAGTCCATAGAAGGCCAGCTCCATTCCTTGGGGCTTGAGGTGAGGCAGAACATCATAGTGGAAGAGTACAGCAGAGGCTCACATAGTGATCAAAAGAGAGAGAGAGAGAGAGAGAGAGAGAGAGAGAGAGAGAGAGAGAGAGAGAGAGAGAGAAAGAGAGAGACTCACCAGATACAAATATGTACCCCAAAGCCATGTTCCCAATGCCCCACTTCTTCTAGTCACTACCAAATTAATCCCATCAGGGAATTAATTCACTGACTGGGTTAAGACTCTCACAACTCAATCATTTCTTCTCTGAACTTTCTTGCATTGTCTCACAGGTGAGCTTTTGGGGAACACCTCACATCCAAATCATGATAGGATCTCATGAAAACAGAATGGAGAACAATTAAAAAGCAAAAAAAGGAAGGCCATCAATGGGGAAGGAGTAGGAGAGAGAAAAGTGGGGTACGAGAGAATGAAATCTACCAGATTATACTATGTACATATATGAATATATCACAAGAAATTCCACTCTTATGAATAATTGTTATGTACCAATTAAAAAATAAGTAGAAGGAGACCAGTAGAGAAGAGGAAGGGGATGCGGGGAAGGGAGGAAGGGACAGAAAGAGCAAGTACTGGGGAATTATTTGGAGCAAATTATATGTGAGTGTTATGGTTTAGATATGAAGTGTCTCCCCAAATCTCCTGTGTTAATGCAGGAATACTCAGAGGTGAAATTATTGCATCATGAGAACTGGGCATCTGTAACCTAGTCAGTCCACCCCAGTTTGAATGAACTGACTAGGTGGCAATTGTAGGCAGATGGGGTATGATTGGAGGAAGTGGCTCACAGGCGGCATTCCCTGAAAGATTGCATCTCCCTATGTCCCCTGCCCTGCTCCCTGGCTGCCATGATGTGCTGACTCACCTTGGGCCCAGAGCAATGGAGTCAACCATTTGTGGACTGAATCTTTGAACTCAGGAGCCAAAATAAAATTTTCCTCCTCTAAGTTGTTCTTTTTTAATATTTTGGTCACAGTAACCAAAAGCTGACTAAAACAGCATTTCTGAATATGTCAAAATGAACCCTATTATTGTGTATAATTATAATGCACTAATAAAAACAAAAACTTGAACAAAAATTACTTGTCGAAGAAAAAATATAAACTATCTCAGAAGTCTCTCAAACACAATATGAATGAAAGAGTGATCATTTTGTAAGTTAAAAAGCAGAGAATAAGTAAGGGTTAAGTAATTCAATAAATATCACATATTCGGCAATGAGTAGGAGGGAAGAAGGACTTGTCTAACAGATTTTGGGATGGTCTAGCTATTTATAACTGCAATTGCTATGTCACTGGTTTACGAATGTGGCATGACAATTACAAAATTTAATCTTGAAATTAGAATTCCTAACAATATTTTGCCTGGATCATAATAAATAACATACACAATAAATGTTTTTGAATGAAATCACTGAATATTAAAACAAATAATCTGAATAGGGAAACAGTATAGCACATTAAATTTGTGAGGGTTCTGGATCTATGTAGCTTTAGAAAGTTTCTCTTCTATTTAAATAGAAATTGAAACTTGCTTTAGAATTTGGAATCCTGAAATGTAAATGGTTAATAGTTAATTATGATCAGGGAAAAAGACAAGTCCAGAAAATTAAAATAGGAAATTCTCAATAGATTCTCAGGACCCTGTAGAGGCAAATTAAGCAAATCTACTAAAGATGTAGAAGGAATTCCAATAATGAGCCTTGTAAAATTTGAATCTCTTAAGCTCTACCTAATAAATAATCTTACAGGTTATCCAAACCAGCACTGTAACCAGGGAGGAGCCAATTGTAAGCCAATGAGATGATGTGAATATTGGAAAAGCTACAGGCTTTCAAGACAGGTTTCAAAATCTTCCTTCTCCAGGAGACAATGTGACTCATGCACACTCTCATTCATCCTCTCACTTATTTGTTTCTATATGCTTTGACACAGTTTATACCAATAGTGTGCTAGGCACTGGTGATCAGGAACTGATTCCTTTTCTCTAGAAACAGGCTGTCTTGTGGACAGGATCGGTTAGTAGCCCACTAAGGGTGCTCTGAGAAGAATATTAGAACAGTCTTTAAAAAGACAGTTTTTTGTTGAAGAGAGGGATGAAAGCAGGCATTTGGAAAAGAAATGCTTCTACACTGAGGCCCTAAGACAGATGGTGGACCACAGGGAAGAAAGCTTTTAGGTAGAGAACCTACAGGTTCTCACATAAGTCTGGAACGGCAAGTGGTTCAATGTGACTGAAAATGGTAGCAAGAAAAGGGGAGAGTGACCTTGGCCAGACCTGAGAATGCAAAGTTAGACACTCAGAGTAGTACAGATAAGAACCTTGTGTGCTAGACAGTGTTTCAATTCTGAAAGCAAGATTGAGCTATGGGAAGGTTCACAGCTGAGGTGAGAGTGACTATAATCAGATTTATGATTATAAATGATTACCCTAGCTACAGTTTGGAGAATGGATTTTAGGGGGCAAGAGTGGAAACCAGGATGGCTCTAGATCAAAGGCAGTTGTCATGGGAATGGGTATGGGGAGAAATGAATTATTTGAAGTCCTGTAGAAAATTATTAAATTGCAAATGGAACATGCTAGCACTTTACCTTATATGTTAGTTGCAAAATTTAAATAAGAGAGTGAATTTGAAATTGCCCTGTGAAAATAATGTGCTGCTAGTTATTGTCAACAAGGTCAGAAATGTGGAATTTTCTCTTAAGCAGCCCGAATAATGAAATAATGAGAGTTCTTTTATGCTTTTGAAATATTTCCATCTCTCTTTTTATCAGGGAAGTTTTGATAACAGCAAAGGAACAAGATTCTCCACTATAAATGAGGGTGTTCCATGTTCCAGCAAGTGACCAGGTTGATATTCAGCTCTCTAGTCAATGCTGTGTTCTTCTCCTCTTGTGTTTTAACCTCAGGGTAAAATAGCAGTTTTATTAATATTAATACACTTGCATAAAGTGCTAATTTACTCCATCATTTTCCTAATTAGCTCTATTGAATTGTGAGACTCATCTGCATGAATAATGAATCCCTATATGCTTTTTCTAATGTCTGTCTCATCTCTGTAAAAGGGAAATACAGGAAGAAAGAGGAACTCATATGTCATTCTTTGATTATTTTGGAAAAAGTATAGTCCACTCTCTGAGAAGAAGGTGAAGACATTGAGAAGGCACATTGGTTAAACCTAGGCAGAAATGGGAAGGCTGCACCATCTTTTTTACAGAGGAAACAAAGAAGGTTTTCCTTTGGATTTGGTGAACTCTGTCATTTCTTTTGGAATATACTAATGGATATAGCCTCCTCTCCAGTACTGACACAAAGTAATTCCATCTGCTAGTACTACAGGAGAAAAGATTAAAAGCAATGAGGTGAGGTCAAGAATAGTGGGTTTATTTGATCAAAGGATGGAAGAAATTCATGCTTCCTTTTTCCTCTGGACTAATTATCCCAATTAGATTGAAAATGGAGCTATTTATAAAACTGACAAAAATCAATGTCAAGAATATTAAAAGAACTTTTAAAAACAAGTCAATGAGAAAAGCACAGCAATGTAGTAGAAAAATGGGCAAAATAAATGAACAAATAAAACAGAGAGGAAACACATGAAAGTTCTATAGATCCTAAAGACAACAATACCATTGCATTTTACACAGAAGCAATTGGAAAATATTAAAATGCTGGACATTACTAAGTACAGGAGAAGTGATGATTACTTGGGATTTTTATACATTGCTGATGTGATTAGAAGCTGGTGTTTCGGTGAGCTATTTGGCAATACTTTCTATATTTAAATACTCCCAGAAATCCAACTTCTCAGTTTATATATTCATAGTAACCTTGTTCACAATAGAAAAAAATGATGGAGTCAACCTAAATACCCATAAACATAAGAGGGGATAAATCAACTGAGGCATATTCACAAATTGGAATAATATACATCAGTCAAAGCAAATGAACTACAGAAATGCAAAACTATGGATGTTTCAAGTATAACAAGTGAAAGAATTACCCCAAAGCACATGTCATAATGCATATCCTAGCTATGAAAATGAAAAAGAGCAAAAAATAAATAAATAAATAAATAAATTTAGAGACTCACAAGCAGTAAAAATTACTTAAGAATGAAAGCAAAAAAAATGAACACAGAATTTTAAATTATGGTTTCATTGGGGTAGAACCTGGAAAGTATCAATATAAGGGGATCATGTGAGAGATATGTAGGTCAATACTCAGGTCTTATCATGTGTGTGCATGCATGTGTGAATGTGTGTGTGTATGCATGTGTATGTGTGTGTGTGTGTGTGTGTGTGTGTGTGTGTGTGTGTGTGTGTTTGGGGGAACAGTGTTGTGAATCTGTGATGGATTATTCTATTACTTTGTTTTTTGATAAAAGGGAGGTCTTGGGCTAGGGTTGTGGCTTAGCGGTAGAGTGCTTGCCTAGCATGCATGAGGCACTAGGTTTGATTCTCAGCACCACATAAAAAAAAAAAGGTTATTGTGTCCACCTACAATTAAAACAAACTTTTTTTTAAAAAAAGGAGGTCAGGCATAGAATACTGAGAAAACAGAAGTTCACAGAATCATGAACTATTGGCTATAGTACAATTCTGTATACATTAAGTTCATTTTAGAAAAGGGAAAAATTGAACTAACAGATACCTTTTATGGTGTTTTTTTAAGAAAAAATAAATTTTTCTCCTTTGCCATTGACTTAGCTCCCTAACCAATGCAATTATTTTAAGATCCTTCAGTGGATTTTCCTGCTGTACGAAAATTATAGCTAGAAAAGACAGAAAAAGCCACAGTATGAAATGATGTGTATGAACCAAAAGGTCAAGGTTGGCTGAATCCTGAGATACAAGGAAAGGGACACAGCACTCTTGGGGTGATCATAAGAACTGGAGGTGAGGGAAATGGGTCAAACAGGTCTCCATACAAATTACAAGGTTATATAGCAATGACTTAACACAGGTTGAGAAATTACAGAAAGGTGTTGTCCAGAGGGGCAGAATCTCAAGCAAAGCTTCCTAGAGCAGGAGGTTAAAAGGAATGTATTCAGTTGTCAGTGTGCTCAGGATATCCATGTTAGATGTGTGTAACTCAGAGAGTGCCTGCACTTAGTTTCAGTCTCTAACTTGCTGCAAAGAAATACTCCTACAACATTCATCTCAACCATCTTCTCCTCCAACATTTCTGTCAGAGCAACTTGGCATAGAATTGAGAGAAATGATAGCCAATACTAACAGCAGCAACAATAGCTTATATTTGTATAACACCCTCCTGTGGCTGTCAAAATGATTCTCACAACAATCTCAGTAGGAAGGGATGGCATTTTGTTTTCTATTTGTCATATGAGGGAACTGAGATCTGAAAAGACTTCATATTGGACACCTAGAAATAATAATTCTGATCACTGGTACCTATGTCCCTTCAAAAATGCCACCAGAAGTAAGGGGCTGGTAGAAATCGGGAGCTCAGACCAACATTTATTGAATACATGGGTCAAGTGCATTGTAATCTTTATCTAATTTGATATTTACACTACCCCATGAAGTAGGCATTATCATTATCTCTGCTGTGTGGATAAGCAAATGGAAAATGCAGAGAACTTCAGTTATTAGCTGTGTAACCTACAGCAAGTAGCTCAAGCACTCCAAAACTCACTGGTCTTATCTACAAAATAGAGCTGATGATAGTAACTATCCTCATAAAATTATTGGGTGGATTAATGTGATGAGATAGTTAATATGTTTACTTTAAAAAGACAAATTGCACAAAGCTTATAAATAATGGAAGTATGATTACACCCATGAGTACCTGATTCTATGTCCTGCCCTTTCTACCAAGTTGTGCTGCTTTATTAGAAAATCAGAACAGATAATGTAAACAGGTTAGATTTTACCAGCTAAGGAAACCACAACCACAATCCAGTTCTCTGAGATGCACTGCCCATTGGATTGCCATAAGAAAAATGTCTACAACTAATTCTTACCAGATACCTTTATTCCTACCTGCCAGAGCTTCACATAAAGCATCTCCCCTCTATTTAGCTATTATTAGAACCACAAACCAGAAAACCTTTTGACTGGCAAGAGACCAAGACATAAATTTTCATCCTGCATCTGCTTGAAAGAGTAGGAGTGAAGTTATATTACCAGTGACATTTTCTCACTGGAAAGATTGCCTGGATCATATTTGTATTCATTTTCCTAAATGCAATATACAAGCCACTAATAGAAGAAAATCTACTAATTAAATTTCATTCAATAATGCATTTTTCACCTTAGATTAGTGGTGTCCTTGTACATTTCTGCCAGTATAGTGCTAATAATATCTTATTTAGCTTATAAATGGTGCTAATCATTAAATTTGAAAAATTAGCAAGCATCAATGAGCATAAAGTGACAGCACAGTAAATAATTTGAAAGGGCTCTACACTGTAGACCTATTATTATTTTTTTGCTTAATTTAATTTATTTATTAAAAATTAAGCATATGGATTTGGAAAAATGCTATATCAGATGCCATTGCAGCACAAATCATCAGCATATACTCAAAACAGGAGATACAGAAACAGCTGCAAATCTGAAGCTGACACTCTTGAAAAGGAATGACACTTTTTATAACCTCTTCACATCATGAGTGGAAAATGCGTCCTTCTCAAGATTCATTTTTGATCTGTTTCCATTGTAGTTGACCTTGAGTGGTAAGACCTTTGGGTCAAGTGAATAATCTAGAAAAGGAATACAATTTCCATGTTCCTCCCTGGAAAATATTATAATTACCCACATTGTAGACAGTGGTGAAGGTGTCTGTGTTCACAGGTTGTGTGTGGTTGGGCAGGACCTGTATAGTTCAGTCAATGCAAAACCTATTGCGAACTAATCTGTGACATGTTATCTCATGAAACCCTCAAGGGTAGGTCAGGTAGATCATGATCATCCTACTGTAATGACAAGGCAGCTGAAGTTCAGAGAAGCTATGTTTACTCCCCAAGTTAAGAGAGTATCCACACTTTGAGTCAATTCAGAATACCCTCCCAGAGCTGGTATTTCATGAGTTTAGGCATCTGCATCTATACTCTTTGCTCTAACAATGCACTTATATATTTTTAGAGGAGAACTGCTATTAATTGAGATAATGTCTCTGGCCATTTACTGACCAAATTTCATTAATCCATGCACTTGTATGATTGTCTGTTCAAAACAAATTTTTAGCAAACACCTACTTTATGCTAAGCAGTGTTTTAAAGCACTAAGTGTGTAGTATTGAATAAAGATTCCTGAGCTCTTGTAGTTTATATTTTAATATGTTCACCTGGGGTGGGGTACTGGAGGGAAGACAATAAACAAAATAAATGAAAATGTTATGTGGTAGATTAGAGAGTGCTAATTGAAAGAGAATGATAAGTGGAGAATGGGAAAAAGGAGTGCCAGAGGAAGTGTGGAGGTTGTGATTAAAGGGCAAATATGACAAATTTAGAATCAGTTAATTTTCCTTTTTGGTTGGCATCTAACCTTCCTCTTCCCCATTACATTTATACCATGAACTGATCTCTGTCTAAAACTATCCTGAATATAAGACAGAAGAATATTGGGATTTGTTTGTTTCTCCGATTGGCTAGAGCAATGTTGACATCCAGTGGTGAATTTGATTAATCACAGGTGCCCACAAGCTTAGTCTACATTCTATGTATAAGAGGATGGCTCGGATCAGTACTGGTTAGTAGTTTATACTGCAGTTGAGCCACAGGGTTCCTCCACAGATGCATACCCTCCTTGGCTCTTGCTTCCCACTACCCTTCTTCCCCTGTCTTGACTTAGTTTCAAGAGTGTGCGTGTTACCATAGCAATATGACTTTGACAAACCCAGTGCAAATCCAAGACCTGTGTGTGTGCGTGTGTGTGTGTGTGTGTGTGTGTGAATCAACTCACCTTGTGTTCAATTATACATGCCTGCATTGAATGTCTGTGTAAATCTGCATGCAGTTGAATTTCCTCCATTACATACAGATCATGAGTCTGAGGCACGTTGTTCTTCCTCACTTGTTACCCTTTCTGTCCTCAGGAGCATGGTGTTAGGAACTTGAAGTGAAAATCACCCTGCATCCTGATGTCCTTTTCCATCTGGCTGATGTTACAGTGTCAGTTTCTAATGAAGCAGAAACAAGCATGGCTGCCTTGGGCTTACTTCCCTCTTGATCTGCTCACAGCAGCTCAGATGTCAGCAGAAGCGTGCAGTTTATTCATGAATGACAACAGTCTAGGAGGTTTTTCTTCCTTGACTCTGGGAAGCCCGCACACTGTCCAAACTCCCTACTAGGAGAGGGCAAAACACATAAGACATGGAGCCCCCTGCCCTTTTAGGTGCTAGAGTTTGGAACTACCATAGACAGACTAGAAAAAGATCCAGATTTTATCTCATCTTTAAATTCGGCAACTATCAAAAATGTCATGCCACTATTGATTGATACATTTTATGTGTTCAGATAATTTCTATTCAGCATTGACAATCTACTGACGGTTTTCCCACTGGAAACAGAGGCTCAGGCCACCCCACAAACCTACATTTTGAAATCCTTTTTACCTTTCGGTTCGGGAAGGAAAAAAGAGGCACTCTAACGCGTTTAACACACTACACAATTAAATATTGATTGGAAATTCTCCCTGAGTATTTTTTCCTCCATCTCCCTGCCTCCACAGGGAGATGTCTAGATGTGATTCCTAAGCTGTCCCCATCCAGTGATTACGTTCATTAGGACACCAGCCTTGTGGTTAAAGCACTTCCCTTACTGCTGCACGGTTAATTAGACAACTCTTCCCCAGAAATTATTTATAGCCAGGCTCCAGAGCTATTGTTAGTCCGAATGTAAATAAGATTCAGGGCGGGAGTCCCAGCGCTCTGCAGTGGCTGGCACACTCCTACCATTTTCAGGCGCCCAGCGCGCTAGCCCAGGACCTCAGCCAGAGCCTTAACCACCACAACTCAGGCTATTAAAAAACCCAGGCGCGATTTTCTAATTAAACTTTTGATACAGGACCACCCAAAAGACTAAATCTAGCATGTCAGTGTGTGCACAAGGAGGTGGAGGAGGAATCTAAAGAAAAGCAAAGGGCCAGGGGAGAAGAAAGGAGCATCCAGAGGGCTGGCGCCGGCAACGGGGGTGGGGTGGGGGGGTAATCCCTTTGTAGGGCCAATTTCAGGGAATTCAGCTTCCAGTGTGTTCACAGATCCTACCTTAACAGAGACTTCCCAGGAAAGGGTACACATAAGTGCAATAGAGGCAAGTGGTAAAAGGCCAAGATAGAGATGTTTCATGTGTAAATGCACGTTTATAACCCAGGAGGGTTCACATGGATACAGGAGGACCTGACTTGAACTTCAGTTGCGTACATGGCTTCAGTTCAGTTTAAATTAAAAGTGCTGAGCAGCTTCTAATTGCCAGGCATTGTACTTGGTGCTGATATAATACCAGCTGAGTGGAACGTAGACCCTGCCCTCAAAATGCTCACAATCGTATTTAATAAATAACAACTTGTAATGAAATTAAGGAGAACATAATAAGACAAAAATATGATAACATTGACAGCCACTATCCATTGAACACTTACTAGGCATGGACACTCTGCACATCTTGCTTCATTTAATGCCTACAACCACTGTAGGTACAGAATGTTGAGAAAACTGTGGCTTTAAAAGGGTGATCTTAGGGTCTGGGGAGTGTGGCTCAGTGGTGGAGCATTGGCCTTACACATGTGAGACCTGGGTTGGATCCTAAGCACCACATAAAAATAAATAAACAAAATAAAGATAAAAAAAGAAAAGGACAATCTTAGAGTTATTTATAATGCTATTAGTATATGGTTGGCAGCAAAACCCAAGATCCTAACTATCTTTTAACTGTCTCCCGGGGCACTTTAGTAAGTTCAACAGAACCAAATGTGTAAATTTCAAGCAAGATTGCATAAAGAACAGAATGTTTTAGGTTACATAGGGAGGTGTTGATCAGAGGGAGCTTTGCCAAGGAGACTAAGGTTGAGTTGGGCATTTGAAGACTGGATACAAGTTTGTTGACAGATGGGAGAAAGAGGGCAGATGTTATTGTTGGGCCGTTATCACAACCTCCATGTTCTGTACTCATGTATAAAAACATGGTTCAGAGCTAGGGGTATAGTCACTAGTGTAGTAAATATTGTTACTAGTAGTAACAATGATATTAGTAATAACAAAAGAATATAGAAGATTAGATTGGAATTCAAAATGTTGAAGACACTAAAATCTCTTCTTTCTCTTTTTATTCCTCTATTTCTCCCCCCTCTTTCTTTTCTTTAAATATTAATTGTATTCATATATGGTTAAGGAATGGTAATAAAGAAATAGAGGGGAGGAGAGCTTGAGGAATATAATTAGATTCCTTCAAAATACAACGTAAAAACTACCCTCACTACCTCACTACATACTCACTTTGAATGAGAATTCTACATAGATGTCAGCATAATTTTAATAAACGCACATCTTCATTGTAGATTGGGTTATTAAGCATGTTGTGCATCTGAAAAATAAAGGCACTGATATTGTTGGATCTGGAGTTTTCCCGTAAGGTCCATAGGTCAAAGATATGGTACTATTCCATGGCACTATTGGGAGGAGATGGAACTCTTTGAGGTGGGACTAGAGAGAAATTAGGTCATTAGGGTTGTGGCCCTTGAAGTGTATATTGACTTTTGAGGGGACCCTTGACTCTTTCCCTCTTTGCTTCCCAGCCACCATGAGGACTCCAGCTTCCTCTGCTGTACAATTCCACCATGATGGACTGTAATGCCCAGGCCCACAGGCAATGTGGTCAAGTGAGAATGGACTGAAATGTCTGAAACCATGAGCTAAAATAAACCTTTCCTCTATAAGCCCATCGTGTTAGTAATATTTTTGTCATTGTGAGAATATATTTGAGAAAAAAAACTTTAAGAAAAACTTATTTAGCAGCACAGGGCCCTCATATTTTCTGTCCATAGTTGCCTAGTTCCATTCCTATGGGCCTGTGGTGAGGCAGAGTCACAGGTTAGTCATGGTGGAGGGGGCATGGTGGAGCAGAAGTGCTCAGCTCATGATGGCAGGGAAGCAGAGAGAGAGAGAAAAAAAAAAAGGGTCCTGTGGTAAGAAAAACTCTTCTAGGACATGCCCTCAGTTACCCACTTCCTCCAACTAGGTCCCACCTTTTATAGTACAACCATCTGCCAATACTGTCATCAGCTAAGAACCGGTCAGTGGATTAATCCATTGATGAGATCCCAGCTCCCATAAGCCAAAAAAAAAATTCACTTCCCCCAAATTCCAGCTCCAAACACTGCCACTTTGCAGTCCAAGCTTTTAACACAGGAACCTTTGGTGGACATTCCAGATCCAAATCATAACACTAATTATCTCAGGTATTTTGTCACATTGATGGAGAGTTGACTAACACAGGCATGGTATAAATACTTTGCCTAAGTCTTTTTTTATTCCAGTGGCTCATCTAATGGTTTAATCCTGACACAGGATATGAAGAAAAACTTGTCAGTGGGAAGAAGGAGGAAAATTAAAACTTAACTCATGACTCTCTATGTATTTTTTTCTTTCCTGTAACTACAAAACAGACAATCAGGCCAGACAAGTCTATCTAGGTAATATTTTAGTCTGTCTGGTACAGACAGACAGAGAGAGTCACTCTTCTGTTGCTACCTCTGAGGCCAGTCAACACCGTCATATCTCTAGTAGGAAAGATGCGGATGTCTATTATTTTAAACATATAATTGATTCTAATTCAATACTTATCGCTCAGTGACAGATTTTTATATAGTTTATTATCTCTACAGCAGCACAGGGCCCTGAGGGGCCGTCTCCTATTGTTCCACATTTCCTGGTACAGCCTCAGCTTCAGCAGCTCGTGGTATCTGTCTGATTAAGTTAGGGAGTCTGGTATCTTGGGGTCCCCAGGTAACTGTCAGTATTGCATTTCCTCCAATTGCAGGATTAAAGGAGGCTTTCACCCCTCTATTCCTTGACCTGTCTGTCACAGTGTGTCTTCTTGTTTGCTGATTAATTTGGGACTATGGGTCCCCAGGACCTGGGAGATAGCTATCACTCTTGTCACCTCACCCTCACATATATCTGCACATGAGTGCTCACTCCCAAGGCTCTGGCAAGGGGACAGGGACATGAGAGTAGGGAGGGTGGGGAGGGTAGCCAACTGATCTCACTGCTGACTGGGTTTTTGTGGCTTTTCTGTCAGCACAAGCCACCAAATATTCCATCAGGTTTTCCCTTGCTGTGAACATCTTTCTGTTCTGTATTGAAGAACCAGATGCATTTCTCTCTCTCAAGAGCTGGGACCCTGCCATGTGTGCTATTTTTCTTTTATCTGCCTCTTGATTTGCACAGCCCAGACACAACTGGGGACCCACTAGAGAGTGCTATGCTTATGCACATGGGATCCACATGGCAATGCCAGAGACTCGTGTGTGCTCCTTAGTCAGCAGGAGACAAGCAGGATGCTTGGATGACAGTGGAGGTTGGGAGGGGACCCTCATCACAGGTGACTCTCAAGAGAATACTCATGGTGTGGTGGCCTACAGAAGCTATGTCAGGCTGATCTTATTTTTGATTTCTTCAAAGAACCCAGTGTGTTTTTCATAGATATTAATTTCTGTCTCATGAAATTAACTTTTCACTCTTGGATTCTTGACCCAGAATAATAGCATCTTTAAGGTGATCCTGGAGGCAAGTTTTATATCCTCCATTTCACTGAAAATACCTTTTCCCTGCACAATTCCTTTAAATGCTAGTCAGTTTGAGGTCCCAGTGGAGGATGTGTCCTGTTCACATTTTTTTTTCCAAGCACTTTCTTGATCATTACAAAGACTCTCCTGCTTCCTTGTTAGATACCACCCAGATACCACATTTTCACATACTTTCATCATCTAATCTGAACATCCTGTGTCCACTTGTTCATCCTTAAAGACCTAGTTAAAATAACCAGTCTCCCTGGGGATCCTATGTGCATTCCCCAAGAAGCATCTCTATATCTGCTGCTCTGTGGCACCATTATTCAGTACACTTGTGTTTACTCATCAGTATGTGTACTGTGGGCCTATTCCTCCTCCAACTCCTTCCTCTAGAAGCTTTTCTTTCTACTCCAAAGGCTCTTTAATCCCTTTAGCTTCTTTGGGGCATCTCGGTATTTGCCATTTTCCATCAGTACAAATAAGCAAGAGGGTGAAATACCCATCCCCCAAACAATTCACATTGTGTATAGGCATGCATTCAGCATATTTTTGGAAAGAATCTTGTTGTAATTTGAATGAATTTTAAAATTTTAACCCTCAAGGTGATGGTATAAAAAGGTGGACCCTGGGTAAGTGATCGGTCATGAGGGTAGAATCCTCATGAGTGGGGTTTAGAGGACCAAGAAAGACCTGTCACCCTTTCTATCATATGAGAACACAGTTATAAAGCACCTTGCCTTGATGGCAGGCTTTCCAGTCTATGAAACTGTGAGGGAAAAAAATAAAAAACTCTGTTGTGTATAAGCTACTAAGTTTATGGTATTTTGTTATAGCAACTGGAATGGACTAAGACAAATCTTAAACCTCCAATATGCATGCAAGCTTTATGTACATAAAAGATCTCTGAAGTCAACCAGCCAAACTGTTTTTTTTTTTTTTCTACAAATGATGAAACAAAAATCAGACCATAAGAAACTTGTCCCAGGTCAACTAGTTGCTCCTTGGTACAAAAAATTCTCTTTTTATAAATACTGTCAGAGTGGTTCCTTGCTCCCAGCAGCCTTGCCCTATTTGACAAGAGCTCATCTCAGCTCATCGTGGGGATAAGCTTTGCCTCTGGAATTTGAGTCTCTAAACCTACTATCATTTCTCTTCCAGAGCTCACCCTCCCCAGGTGGTGAGCCCCCTCCTTCCAGGCCCCCACCATAGCAATGACACTGCTGTTTTCTACAGCAAGTGTAAAGCACACACAGACTCAGTTTAGGGACAGTTAATTTCCAATTCTTTCCAGATGGGTTGGAATAATATCCCCAGGTGGTAAATACATTATTAAGAAGGCAGTTTGGTGTGAAATTGGCTATTAAAATATAGATAAAGTTTAATATATTGAGCTCCTTGTCAGAAAAATCACTTTAGAGGGAGCTTATTATTTGTTTGATATTAAAAGAGTCACAGCTCTGCTCCAAGTGACAAATGGGGGGGAAAAATGCCACCGGTAATGAACAAAAGCTTTTTAACATTTAAATTTAGGTTTTTCTTGTAGCTCTGCATGCTGCCATGAGCATGCCCATGCGGTGCAGCCAGAGGCAGGCGTCAGAAATGTCAGGATTTCAGGAACCAAGGAGGCTGCCAACCTGGCTTTAAACAGCTTGAGTCTCCCCAAAAGAAAGAGCTACCAGATAGCAAAAAAAAAAAAAAAATGGATTTCAGGTGGTTCCCTTGGCAACACTGTGGAAAAGAATGAGGGATCTATCACAAGACTGACCATGGAAGCTGAGCCTCTCAACTTCTTCCTAAACATCCGAACTTCATGCCACAAAGTGTTCCCTACTCATGTACAACCTGTTCCAGGAAAGCCTGTCTGCACTAATTCCCAGACTCAGAAACCCATATTCCCTGCACAAACACTCTGCTGAGCCAAATTAATTTTAAAACAAAACAAAACAAAAAAAATAAAGTTGGAAAAAGAGAAAAGTATGTTACAACTTCAGAGTACAAATCTAAAGCTATAGATTCACTATAAAATATACCAAGCCAAGTACTTAATAGACAGCAACCATGCTGAACAACATCACTTCTCAATTCTACAAGGGAAGTTTCAGAATCCGTAGTTAGAGCCAACTTTATTCTTCCTCATTCTAGCAAAGTCCTCCAGGAAATATGCAAAACTCCAGAATGGGAGAGTAAAAATTGTGAAGAATACATAAAGGCCACAATTCCATTTTATTCAACGAATAGGCCAAGAGCCCCCAATGCTGGGGGATGGTGTTCTCTGGAAAAAAATGGTGGGAATATGGCCAGGGTTCTTTCAAAAGAAAATAATAGCTTGGCATGTTGGTGCACACCCGTAACCCCAGCTACTTGGGAGGCTGAAGGTAGGAGGATCACAAGATCCAGGCTAGCCTCAGCAACATAGCAAGAACCCTACCTCAAAATATAGTAAAAACGGCAGGGGAGGAGCTCACTGGCAGAATGTGGGCTTAGCATGTGTGAAATTCAGGGCTCCAACTCCAGAACTGCAAAAAAGAAAGAAAATGATAATAGTAACTAACAACTAATCACTATGGTCAACCTGGTAGGTTCCCTATTTTTCGTATGTAGTGCACACATGCCTATATGCATACCCAGAGATACCTGGATGCTCCTGATGGGGTGGCCTCTGCATTCTTAAGAATGGACATTTGTAACAAGACAAAGTGGTCTTTAGTTTTTAAGCTGAACTGATAGAAGGACATCTCAGCAAATCTGAAGAGGGTTGTGCTTTTCACCTAGACTCTACTGTTATGTGACTTAAACTTCAGTCTTTTCTTAACACCATAGTCACTAGTTGTAAAGGAACAGTAGTGATATCCAGGCCAAACCTTTCCTGTTTGCCAAAGCCTGGAAAGAGGATGTACAATCATGTGACACACTCAGTATGACCAGTAAAGAATAAGTGAATGAGGCCATCTTGAGTACCAAAGTTCCAGATGCACTCTATCAAACATTGTACAAAGAAAAAAAAAGCTTTCCTCTCAACCTCAGAGCACTCAAGCACTGACCCCTCTTTCAGCTGAACTCCGGATGAACCATGGCAACTGTGTAACTTCTGCCAGGAGAGGTGTGCGCTTGAAAAAACCTGCACGATCTACAAAGGTGTTCATGGTGCCCTTGCGCAATGTGGTATAGATATTGCAATAAGTGCCTTCCTAGCTATAAGCAATACATTTTGTCTTTAAGTGACAAGTGGCTGAGGTGGTAATTTAAATTTTTACAAACAGAAAGACAGAAAACTTGAATGCAAGTAGTTTAAAAGGGACCAAAAAAAAAAAAAAAAAAGTGAGAGAAAAGAAAGTAGGTCAGATGCCAAGAGTGGGATTGAATCTCTTGAGGTCTAGAAAGACAGGAGTTAAAAACTAAAATTAAAATAAAAACAAAAACACAATACTTTCTGAAAGAAGAATTCTGGAGACCAGAAATGACATTTTCCTTTCTACTGAATGTCACTCAGCCCCATAAAGTATGTTCTGTTGTCCCAGTTTGATAGATAAGGAAGGTGGCACAGAGGTTGCATTAGACAGCTTTTCGTCACTGTGACAAATATCTGAGAAAATCAACTTAGAGGAGAAAAGATTTATTTTTGGCTCAGGATTCAGAGGTCCATAATTTTCTGGCTTCAAGGTAGAAATATTGTGGCAGAAGGGTGTGGCAGAGGAAAGCTGCTCACCTTATGACAGCCAGGTAACAGAGAAAGAGAATGAGGAAGGGGCAGGGGACAAGCTATATCCTCCCAGGGCACGTCCCTAGTCACCCACCTTCTCCAACTAGGCCCCAACTCCTACAGTTTCTACCACCTACCAATAATGCTATCAGATTATTAATCAATCAATAGATTAATTCACTGATAAAGTCAGAGCCCTCATGATCCAATCACTTCCTAAACCCCTCCTATGAAACTTGCTGCACTGGGGACCAAGTCTTCAACACACGAGCATGTGGGGGATATTCTAGATCCAAACCATGGGTTTGTAAATGGCCCAACTTTCAGAGTTAAGGGATAAAGCCAAAGGTCAATCTGATCTGAATAGGTAAAGTGCCTGTTCAGTTGTCACTAAATCAGACAGAGAAGAAAACTTCCTGAATGAAAGTTCTTCATGCAAGTGTTCATAAAGACTGGTGTTTGAGTCACTGCTCATATCCTAGGTAAGTCTCTGAACATTTTCTATTGGGGAAGGTTCTTCCATTTTTCACTATAAAATGAGTAGGATAATGCCAGTTCTATGTGTCCCTGGGGGTATTGTGAGGATTAAATAAGATGAAGGCTGTAAAGGTTCTCAGTAAACTCTAAAATGTTAAGACGTGCTTGTCAGATTATTATTGGTCACCTCTAAATAGAATTATTTTCCATAAGTAACACGGATATGAATGTGTAAGTGGAAGGAAGCTCAGGAGAGAGCAAGCACAAGAGAGGGGCAGAGAGAAATTGAGAAAGGGAGGGAAGAAAGAGTGATCAGTTGTAAGTCATTCTATCAATTAATCAATCTGAGAAAATCTTAAACTCAACTTTGCAATTGAGTGCTGGATAGTTTGGAGATGACTTGAAACCACTTGATCTCATTTGACCTTTAAAAAAACCCATGATTATGGGCACCATCTTTTTTTATGCCAGTAGGGAAATAAAGTGACCTAAAAGTCATAGTGCCTTTTTTGATAATACTATAAAACATTAAGCACAATTTCTTCATTCATCTGTGAATGCTAAGATATGTCAAAGATTTGAAAAGAAAATGTGAAAAGAAAATTTACCCTATTAACTAAATTCTTCTTTAAATTGGGAAAATGTTATAATTGATACAATTAGCGTTTTTTTTTTTGTTTGTTTGTTTGTTGTGTGTGTGTGTGTGGGGGGGGTGCTGGGGACTCAGCCCAGGGTCTTGTGCATGCGAGGCAAGCACTCTACCAAATGAACAATATCCCTAGCCCTTGCATCAGCTTTTATAGCTGATATAACAAATTACCACAAAATCAGTGGCTTGAAACAACAGACAATTTTCTCATGGTTCCAAAGACAAGAAGTCTGAAATCAATATTGAACCAACATCAAGGGACTTGATGCTTATTTCTGGGACTCATTTTTGCCTCTTCCACCTTCTGCTAGCTGCTACCATACAGGAACTTGTAGCTACCTCAACCCAATCTTTAAGAACAGCATCTTCAAATATCTCTCTGTCTCTGTCTCTCTCTCTGGTATTTCTTCCCATCATCACTTAAACCCTCTACCTTACTCTTATGAGGGTGTAAGTGGTCATTTTAGTAGCCACTCAGATAATGCAAGATAATATCCTCATCTAAAAACCTTAATGTACCCATGGAATCCTATTTTGTTGTATAAATGAACATACACAGGTTCTAGGAATTAGCACACAAATATCTTTTTTGAGGGGAGTGTCCTTTTTTAGCTTACCACATTATTCTTCGTTTTGCACCAGCGTGCTAGGAAAACATTCCATCCTATTCTTCTAGTAATGAATTAAGACCTCTAATGCTTAAATATCTTAAGTTCTGGAGGCCACAGAATGAACTAAAATCTGAGCAGTGAATCAATACAGTCCTCTTTGTTCTGTTTCCAACACAAGACTTCTCTTAAGAGATGGATAAAGAATAGAACAGAGATCTCCTCTACTTGCAATACATTTTTGTGCTCCCAACTTTTAACAAGTGTCAGAATCCACTCCTATCCCCACATGGAATTGGATGCACCGGTTATCTGTAGCATGACATTAGCCTGTAAGAAATGGATCCATCCAAGAAGTCTCTTTTCTTCCCAAGATGTGGACTCATATCTCTCACCTCACTGAATTTGGGTGGAAATGCCAGCTGGGAAAGAGGAGGCGAAGAGGCAAAGAGCAGGGATGCTATCAGCTGTGTGCTAGTTTGGAAGGAAGTTGGACACCCACACTTCTCAACAGAAGAAGCAGAATCCCTGAGAGTGAATCTCACTCCTCTGCCATCTGATCTGAGGCCCTCTCCATCTGCCTTGCCTGGAAGTCAGTTCCCATAGTCAGTGCCCCTTGGGACCTGTCTCCTTAGAGACTTCAGGGAGGAAAGAAAATGTGATTTTGCTATAACTATGACTTATTTAATTTTTATTTTATTTTTTGCTCCTTTGGATGCCTGTGGTGTTGATGTTTTATTAATCATTCTGTTTTCCCTTTGGAACTAGGTAGAATCCTGTCTATCAACTGGCAGTTGGCAGCTGAACACCAGCAAGGCAGGGAAGGGGAATCCGTGGTGTGCTTGGTAGAGGCGAGGCAGAGAAATTGCAAATTGCCCTCTGCAAATGACAATGATTTTACCTTGGTCAAGCCACCTTCACCTCGTAGCTCTTCCTATAACTGCCTAGAAGCACCAAGGCAGGCATAACCCATTCTAAAGGGAGGCTTTCCTCTTTCTGGTCATGTTCAAAGCCACCAGAATTAATAGCTGCACTGGAGATCAGATGACAAGGGACCCATGCTTCTGATTTGCCTTAGAACTACCTTAGTTTTTTTGTTGCTGCTCTAACAGAATACCTGGAACTGGGTAATTTAGGAACAACAGAAATTTATTTGGCCCATAGTTCTGGAATCCGGGAAGTTCAAAATAAAGAAGCAGACATCTAGTGAGGACCTTCATGATGCATAATCCCATGGTCGAAGATGGCAGGGCAAGGGAGCTTCAAGACAGACAGGGAGGGAGCCAAACTTAATCCTTCTGTAGGAAGCCCACACCCAAGATAATTAACTCACATTTGTGATAACAGTGTTAGCCCATTTACAAGGGTAGACCCCTCAGGCCTTAATCCTTTCTTTTTTTCTTGATTTTCTTTTTTTAAATACATGACAGTGGAAGGCATTACAATTCTTATTACACATATAGAGAACAATTTTTCATATCTTTGTATATAAAGTATGTTCACGCCAACTCATGTCTTTATACATGTACTTTGGTTTTTATTTTTATTTTGCATTACAAATCTTATTACACATATATACCACAATTTTTAATCCTCTTCTTAAAGATCACAACTTGAATTCTGAGGAACACATTCTCTTATTGTATGGATATGAGGTATCCCTAAGAAGCTCAGGTACTAATGTATTAATATTCAGTGGTAAAATAATTAGACTATGTGAGCTGTAACCTCACAGAATAATCCATTTGATGGAATGATGATGATGATCATAATGTTGATAATAATAATAATAAACAATAAAGTGAGTGCTAACTATCAACAGGTGTAGTGTGCCTGGAGAAAGTATGGCACTAAAAGCATGACCTTGGGGATTATATCCTGTTCCTAATTTCTGTCCCTCTTTCTTCTTCTCAGTTACCTTTGAGCTGAGCAGCTTTCCTCCACCATGCCCTTCTGCCATGATATTCTGCCTCACTTAGGATCCAGAGTAATGGAGCTGTCCAATCATAGATTGAGGCCTCTGACACCATGAACCCAAGATAAACTTTCCCTCCTCTAAGTTGTTCTTGTCAGACATTTGGTCACAGTAACCCAAAGCTGACTAACACATATTTTAGCCATAGCAAGGATCAATGTGAGTTGATGTGAGTGGACATTTGCCATCTACTGATTAGGTCTACATCAGACCCTTGAATGGATCAGGCTCAGAAGCTAGACCACAGTACGTGCTTCATCTAATATTTGCCCTAACTTATTCCACCTTGGTCTGAGATGAATTGGTTCCATGCCATTGCCCAAACAGAAACCAATTGCTTGTGATGTTTCTGTTCATTTATTCCTCAATAAACTCTAAAGAGTCCCCTCTGATGCTTGTTCCCTCCCTGTCATCTCTGTGTTTGGAGCTAGTTGAACACTACCATTCCTATTTTGTCCCTGCTCTGGATTCTCCATTTTTGTTCTTCCCATTCTTCCTGCTACCTCTCCCCTTTCCTGACACAGTGAGAGCCTGCAGATTTTCACATGTGCCACAGCCTCACTAGAAACCCTATCTCCTTTAATTTCTTTCTTAAGCATTCTGTGGTGTTCATTGTAGAGATCTTTCACCTCTTTTATTAAGTTGATTCCCAAGTATTTTTTTTTTTTGAGGCTACTGTAAATGTGGTGGATTTCCTAGTTTCCCTTTCTGAGGATTTGTCACTGATGTACAGAAGTGCCTTTGATTTATGGGTGTTGATTTTATATCCTGCTACTTTGTTATATTCATTTATTAGTTCTAGAAGATTTCTGGTGGAATTTTTGGGTCTTTTAGGTATAAAATCATATTGTCGGCAAATAGTGGTAATTTGAGTTTTTCTTTTCCTATCCCTATCCCTTTAATTTCTTTCGTCTAATTGCTCTGGCTAGAGTTTCAAGAACTATGTTAAATAGAAGTTGTGAAAGAGGGCATCCCTGTCTTGTTCCAGTTTATAGAGGGAATGCTTTCAATTTTTCTCCATTTAGAATGATGTTGGCCTGGGGCTTAGCATAGTTAGCTTTTACAATGTTGAGATATATTCCTGATATTCCTAGTTTTTCTGTGTTTTAAACATGAATGGGTGCTGTATTTTGTGAAATGCTTTCTCTGCACTATTGAGATGATCATATAATTTTTATCTTTGAGTCTATTGATGTGATGAATTACATTTATTGATTTCCATATGCTGAAAAAAACTTGTATCCCTGGGTTGAACCCCACTTGATTGTGGTACACTAACTTTTTTATATGTTTTTGCATTCAATTTGTCAAAATTTTATTGAGAATTTTTGCATCTATATTCATTAGATATTGGTCTGAAGTTTTCTTTCTTTGATATGTCTTTGGTTTTGGAATCAGCGTGATATTGGCCTCATAGAATGTGTTTGGAATTGTTCCCTCTTTTTCTATTTAATGAAATAGTTTGAGGAGTATTGGTGTTAATTCTTCTTTATAGGTCTTGTAGAACTCAGCTATGTACCCATCCAATCCTGAGCTTTTCTTGGTTTCTAATGGCATCCTCTACTTCCTTGCTTGAAATTGATGTGTTTAAAATGTGTATATCATTCTGATTTAGTTTGGGCATATCATATGCCTCTAGAAGTTTGTCAATGACTTCAGTATTTTCTATTTTATTGGATACAGAAATTAAAGAAGACCTTAGAAGATGGAAAGATCTACCTTGTACTTGGATAGGCAGAAACAATATTTCAAAATGACCACACTACCAAAAGCACTATACAAATTCAAAGCAACTCCAATCAAAATCCTAATGGCATTCCTCATATAAATAGGAAAAGCAATCATGAAATTCATCTGGGAAAATGAGAGACACAGAATAGAGAAAACAATCCTTAGCAAGAAGAGTGAAGCTGGTGGCATTACTATTCCAGACCTTAAGCTATACTACAGAGCAATAGTAACAAAAGCAGCATGGTACTGGCACCAAAATAGACCTGTAGACAAATGGTACATAATAGAGGGCACAGAGACAATCCCATATAACTACAGTTATCTCATATTAGACAAAGGCACCAAAAACATATACTGGATAAAAGATGGATTCTTCAACAAATGGTGCTGGGAAAACTGGAAATCCACATGTAACAAAATGAAATTAAACTCCTATCTCTCACCATGCACAAAACTCAACTCAAAGTGGATCAAGGACCTATGAATTAAACCAGAGACTTTGCACCTAATGAAAGAAAAAGTAAGCTAAAATCTTCACCATGACAGATTAGGCCCCAACTTCCTTAACAAGACTCTTATAGAATAAGGATTAAAACCAAGAATCAACAAATGGGATGGATTCAATGCTTCTTCTCAGCAAAAAGAAACAATCAGTGAGGTGAATAGAGAGCAGACAGAATGGGAGCAAATCTTTATCATAAGCACATCAGAGCACTAATCTCTAGGATATATAAAACACTCAAAAAACTTAACACTAAAAATAAATGGGTCAAGGAACCGAACAGACACATCTCAGAAGAGGATATACAATCAATCAACAAATATATGAAAAAATTTTCAATATCTCTAGCAATTAAAGAAATGCAAATAAAAATTACTCTAAGATTTCATCTCACTCTAGTCAGAATGGCAGCTTTCAAGAATACAAACAACAATAAGTTTGGTGAGGATGTGGGGAAAGAGGCACACTCATACATTGCTGGTGGAACTGCAAATTGGTGAGCCAATCTGGAAAGCAGTATGCAGATTCCTTGGAAAACTTGGAATGGAACCAACATTTGACCCAGCTATCCCACACCTTGGTTTAAAACATCATACTACAGGGACACAGCAGCACAATTCACAATAGCTGAATTGTGGAACCAACCCAGATACCCTTCAGTAGATGAATGGATAGGGAATCTTTGGTATATATACACAATGGAATATTACTCAGCATTAAAAGGGAATAAAATCATGGCATTTGCAGGTGAATGGATGGAGTTGAAGAATATAATGCTAAGTGAAATAAGCCAATCCCAAAAAAAACAAAGGCTGAACATTTTCTTTGATATGAGGAGGCTGATTCACAATGACAATGAGTGGGGAGCATAGGAGGGATGGAGGAACTTTAGATAGGGCAAAGGGGAGGGTGGGGAAGGGAGAGGGCATGAGGATAGGAAATATAGTGGAATGAGTTAGACATCATTACCCTAAGTACATGTATGAAGACGTGAATGGTGTGAAAATACTTTGTGTACAACCAGTGACTTGAAAAATTGTGCTCTATATGTGTAATATGAAATGAATTGCATTCTGCTGTCATATATAATAAGTTAGAATAAGCAAATAATTTAATTAAAAAAGAGAAAGAAACCATATCTCCACTGCCAACCCTAATTCCTGGGAGGAGTGCATTCTAAAAGGTTGTAAGGCATGTACAATAATGAATGAATAAGTAGCTAGAACCTCTCCCCCATAACTCTAATATGATTATAAGTGTGACGCAGACACTCCTGACAAGTGCAGTTTCTAAAATTCTAAGATTTCTGTCAAAATTAATACTTCCTCAGATCAACACCTATGTTCTTAATTTCCCCTCCCACTATTCCTGTAGCACTTGGGGCATCTGTCTCTCTGTAGGAACATATGACAGGTCAAAACTGGGTAAGAACTGTGCAGCTTATTTTCTCTGCATTTCCATAAATGAAATGTACTTTTAAAAGAATGTCTTGGGAGGTTATTCAGATGAGAATTTGGGGATATAGTGAAAGATATACTGAATCTTTTTTTTTACTTTTATCTTTATTAATTTTTATTTATATATGACAGTGGAATGCATTATAATTCTTATTATACAAATAGAGCACAATTTTTCATATCTCTGGTTGTGTACAAAGTCTACTCACACCAATTTGTGTCTTCATACATATACTTTGGATAATAATGTCCATCACATTCCACCATCATTTCTAACCCGTGTCTTCATACATGTACTTTGGATAATAATGTCCATCACATTCCACCATCATTTCTAACCCCATGCCTCCTCCTTTCTCCCACCCCTTGGCCCTATCTAGAGTTTGTCTATTCCTCTCACGCTCCTCCTCCCTACCTCATTATGAATCAGCCTCCTTATATCAGAGAAAACATTTGGCATTTGGTTATTTTGGATTAGCTAACTTAGCATTATCTTCTCTAGCTTCATCCATTTACCTGCAAATGCCATGATTTTTTATTCTCTTTTATTGCTGAGTAATATTCCATTGTCTATATATGTCACATTTTTTTTATCCATTCATCTACTGAAGGGCATCTAGGTTGGCTCCACAGTTTAGCTATTGTGAATTGTGCTGCTATAAACATTGATGTGGCTGTATCCCTGTAGTATGCTGTTTTTAAGTCCTTTGGGTATATACCGAGCTGGGTTAAATGGTGGTTCCATTCCCAATTAAAAAAAAAAAAAAAAAGCACCGAAGAGTAGTTGGAATGCAGGAAATGCACATGAACTTTTAAAATTCAAATGAGTGACTCTTGAGCAAACTTCCCCATGTACTTGTTCAAGGATAGGAGGGCAAAACATTATCCCAAGAAAAATTGGTGCAAAATTGTGTGACTCTGCCCTGACTTCATCTCTAGTTTAGCCCCTGCGTATTGTACCTCTACAAATATAACATGGCAGACCAAGGAGGTTCTGTTTCTCCTTCTGGAAATAACCCACATTCTCCCTTGAATGTGTATCTGCTTTCCTAAATAACTGTGTATCTCGGTCTGACATGTCTGAATATTTTTTTTCTATTACATACATCCAAAGTTTTCACCTGTTCTGAGTTAAAGTCCCCCCTCTGCTGTATGATCCTTTTTATATGGACTGTGGACATTTTCCAAACATATTTCCTACAATCCTCCTTGACTTCTAGGTGTTTGAAGAAGAAAACTATTAGGCACCAATAGACACTTATCAATATATTTAACACATCAAATCCAGATTTTTCTGTGGACCTCTTCTATAAATCTGAACAACTTCTTCTTCTTCTTTTTTTTAACTTTTCCTATCTTTCTTATCACACTATTTCATGAACTCCTTCATTTTAGGAGATAAGCATTCCCCAAGCACTGTGGGTCAGAGACTGAGGATTGTTACCCAGGATCTATTCTTATCTTTTCTCTTTATTATAGAACCTGGAATTTCTAGGCATCCCTTGGGTTAGCTGCAACCTGGTAACTAAATTCAGGCACAGAGATTATAGTCAGCTTCCAGGAAAAGTTCTTCAAATAAGGAAACCCCTTTCCTTGCCCTTTTCCCTTCCTTCTGTCTGCAATATGGAGCAAAATTAGACATTTGGGATCCTACAGGGGCACTGGCAATGGAGAGATGAGTAAGAGTAAGGCACAGAAGAGCAGGAGACCTGATTCTCTGACTCTGTGTTACTGCAGAACCTTGAATGAGCAATTTAAAAGAGCAAGAAAGAAAGTTCTAGATTGCATAGTTATCATACTTCTTGTTTTATTAAATTAATCTGAGTTTAATAACTCGGGAATTTTTTGCTATAGGTGTCTGCCGAAAGTTACTGGCTGCACTTTGTCCACTGACTAAACTTATGTGAAATGCACAGGGCCTGGAAGGCAGTTGGCCCTTTCTCAGTTCTACATTGTATCTGCCATTTCCCATTTCCATTAGAATTGCCCCTACATTGTGTCTTCCTGTACTGTGAGGTTTGAACACCTTTTATTTGCCTGATGTCTATTCTATATATGCTCCAAGTCATACTTTTCATCTTGATGTGAGAAATGCCCTGGGGTGGTCAGGCATAAATTGCAGGTCAGCGTGAGTAGGTCTGTAGCCACATTCATAGACCTACCTGGGACCAGACAGGATATATAAAACACTTACAGTCAGAACAAGAGAACTGAATCATAATTATCTGCAAAATACCTGAGTTCTTAATTCTTCACTCACAAAAGCAATCATATTCATTAAATTTAAAACTGAAGAGGAGAGGAAGCAAGAGAAGAATTGTTCTTTTCTTTCTGGATTTTTCAGATCAGATGTCAAACCACTTCAAGGGCAGATGCATCCCAAAGCATTTTCCCCCACATTCATCAGGTATCTCTACAGATTGAGCCCCACAACTTGTGACCTTGGGGATGTTGCCCCACCTACCACAGAACAAATTATTTGAAAGTTCTCTTTTTCCTGCCATCCTCCCTTTGTTTTAGCACTTCCCTGTTATGTTCCACATACCTGAGATCCTCTTGCTGCTGTGGAGTACAGCTCCATCTGTAAATGACCTCAGCAGAACTCAGGATTGATTTAACCTCCCTTATCTGTGTGATTAGCTTAGCAACAGAGCAGATACTTGGTGCTTATCGGCCCATTAAAGAGTCAAAGAATGCTGTTACCAGTTTTTTATCTCTAAAATGCACACAAAGCCCTGCTGATTATTCTATTAATTTGTTAATGAACCTGTCCACTGACAGATTCTCTATTCCTTTGGAAGGGAGGGTAGGGAATTGAACAATTAAAGGGGTTTCAGCCTTCAGAGGTAAAGCTTAAAAGTTTGGAAGTCCTTGTGGAAGCTGAGATATACATGCTTATTTTTATTGTGTTTTTATTCTCCCTTAATCTTTTACTGAAATAGCAGGCACACAGAGGGACAGAGAAAAATTAGGCTGGGAAAAAATTCATTGTCTGATGGAAGCAGATTCAGGCCCATACCGACTAGAGGAACAAAGATGCCTGGCAGAGACATTTTGAATAGTTTAGCACATGTATCAGGATTTCTTGGGGACAGATCTTTTCTTGGCTTTTTACAATTGATACATGATATGGCAATTCTATTCAAGCACAAAGGATTCTGGGGGAAATGGTTTGATTTTGCATGTATTGTCCCATATGTGGTAGATATTGCAAATGTTTGTTTTATCTCCTCAGAAATGCAGAAAATTTCATGAGGGTAAACACATGCCTACATATGCTACAAGAACACCAGCAGTGTTGTATCAATAGAATCATCTCTTCAGGGTTGGGTTTGTAGCTCAGTGGTAGAGTGCTAGCCTAGAACATGGGAGGCCCTGGGTTTGATCCTCAGCACCACATAAAAATAAACAAATAAAATAAAGGTATATATTTTTAAAAAAGGAATCATCTCTTCAGTGGGATCATGTGGTATGGTGACCTACATTGGAAGTGCTTTGATTTTCTAAGGTTTTTACCTCCTGCTACAACTCTTTATAAGTATTTTGGGCAGAAAGATGGCTAACAAATGGCATCAATGGCCAAGAAATATCTGGGCCAATGAATTGCTTGCAGAATGAAGCAGACCATAGTTGAACCATTTGCAATTTACAGCAAGAAAGTGAGCAAGTCAATCCATTATGCCTGGCAAATAGTTACAATAGGAATGTGGAATGAGTGTACAAGGAATCTGCATCATCAAATCAGAGCACAACTTCAAGCAGAAGTTCAAGACTGTGCTCAGGATATTTACATCCTGATTTTTTTTTTTCTGGTGGTATAGTGTATACCATGATACATTGCCCAGAATACACTGAATAAAGGGCATAAATTTCCCCAGATTCCAGGAATATTGGCGAGAAAAACTGAGCCCCAAGATCTGTCACCTTGCTCTCATTTGGGGACAACTTTGAAGGTCATATCAGCACCAGAATCTCCATAGGATTCACTGAGACGTCTGATACAGTTACAACAATATCCATCATTCCCTTGTCCCAATTCTGAGCCCTTCCCTTACCACAGGTGCTCTTCCTGAGAGCTTTCTCTAATAAGCTTTTCATATGAGTCTGTTACCACTGAACCCAACCTAATAGATTTGTTAATATGAATAACATGTGCATAAACACCCTTGGTTAAGGAAACACACAACAAGGCTAGGCAAATTTCTACTTTTCTAAAGACATTAGTAGGGATCATATACTGACACAGATTGGCTGCTATTTGCATCTCTGTATCTAAAGCTTTGATTGCCTAACTAAAATCTGCATGTTTAGAAGTTTCCACTGGGGTTAGACACATTCTTTGATGCTGTATTATTTAACCTAGAAAAATGATTTTGATTATCATTTATTTCCTTTTTTCCTTTCCAGAAAAATGTACAATGAACATTTTACACATTAGACAGGATTTCTGATCTCCAAAAAATTCAAGCATTGCAAGTAAACAGACATCAAAATATAGTGTTAAGGTGCTGAGAGTGTAGCTTAATGGTAGAGAGCATAGGTAGCATAAGTGAGGCCCTGTATTCAGTTCCCAGCACCCCAAAAAAATGTCCTCAAAACCAAAATGTAGTGGTACACACTAGGAAGACCTGGCTAATGTGAAGAGTAATAGAATCTAGAATAAAAATGATGTCCCATTGCTCAAATACACCAAGTTAATAAGACCAGGAACCCATTAAGAAAGTCTGGCACTTTATTCTGCCAAATTAACTGTACTGATGCAAGATTATTTGACTTGGATTAAGAGTCAAAATTCAAAATACCCAGGAGATTTACTGCACAACATAGTATTCAAGCTAAGCTAGATGTCTTTTCTATACTAGTTGCATAGAATAAAGTATTGTTGGGTTCAGAAAATGATACTCCCAAATATGGCACCCTGGTGTGCTGATTATTTTAAAGACCTTTATATGTCTAAAGACTAGATCTGTTAAAGAATAAAACAAGTACCTCTGGTTCTTTCTCAGGAATTTTTTTTGGGGGGGGTAGTGGGGATCTAACTCAGGGGCACTCAGCCACTGAACCACATCCCCAGCCCTATCATGTATTTTGTTTAGAGACAGCCTCTCACTGAGTTGCTAAGTGCCTCTCTTTTGCTCAGGCTGTCTTTGAACTCCTGATCCTCATGCCTCAGCATCCTGAGCTGCTGGAATTACAAGCGTGTGCCACTATGCCTGGCTATTCCTGAATTTTTATTAACTAAACTCATATCTTCAGGAATTGAAGTTAAAAAATGTAACCACACTTGAACAGATGGTGTCACAAGCCACTGTTCATTTCTTAGGCCCATTAACTTACTAAAGAGAATCATTCACTCACTATTGTCTGTGTGTTGGGTCCACTCATTCAAGTAAAATCATTTCTGCCTCAAAACTGTCACCGGCTTCATCTCGCTTTCCTGTCTGAAGAAGGGGTAATGAACATCTGAACTTTATTGGGTGACAACACCGCTGTGATCGTTCTCCATGCTCATTAATAAATGTGTGTGCTTCTTTCTCCTATTAATCTGTTCGTTGTCAGTTGATTAGAGTCCACCTCCATAAAGCAAGAGAAGCTTTCCTTCCAATCCCTCAGTACTATCTTCAGTTCTGTATGCCAGCATTAGAAGGCACGAAACCACAAATGGTAAAAGATGGGGAGATACATTCACTTCAGAAACAGTTTTAAAGTTCCGTCTCCCACTAGGCCCTTTTTATATTCTGCAATTCCAATTAAGAATTAAAATACAATAAAATTCCTCTTTCAATGCCTGTGCATGTTCAGCCCCCTGTCCTGTTAACCTCTCCTCTTCTCTCTTCAAGGATTGGCTTGACAGTTGCCTTCATGCTGAACTCAGCTCCTCCACACCTGGGGAGTTGGTGGGTCCCTTCTCAGTGTTGTTGGGGAGCAGTGTGTTGAAACCCACATCACAACATTCTTCATTGCTCTTTGTCTCTCTCCTGGTATTAAAACAAAAGGACTACAGGGTATGAGAGCCTTGTAGTTCCAGCATCTAGTGGAATGTCTGTCACACAGCATGTGCACTTTTTGATGAATAAATAAAATTTGTGAAATAATAGGTAACAAATGAATAAACATTCTCTAAATGCAATAAAAGGAAGCTTGGAAGGGAACACACTTACAAGAAGTGGAAGATTTTTCAACTATTTAAAGAGGCATTAAAGTATCCTTGTAACACAATAAAGAAATATAGACTGAATCATGGTTTTATGGAGTGAAACTATAATTAATTTAATAACTGTGACCAAAAATTTCTGATTAATGAATTAGTGGCAGTGTGAAAGGTGGCCGTTGGGATGGCTTGAAGAATCTATGTATTTTCTTATTCTTCTTAACATATTTATCAAAGTCTTAAATAAAGATACAAAAAGCATAGTTGCCAAAAATTTCTGGATAACATGAAGCCGGGTAGAATAATAAATAAATTGGAAAACAAAAAAATAGGATGCAAAAATATTTCATGAGCCTAGAATTATGAACTGGATTTGCCAAGTTGACATTTGAGAGAAAGAAATAGGAATCCATGCCTTCATATCCTGAAGCAACTATAAAATAGACAATGGAAAAGGAGAGGCTGAGCTGCAGCATTTGTAATCCTCCACGGGAACTTAGTTGAGTCTAAGTTTTTAATGACTTCATATGATGAACCCACTGGAAAAAAAAGTGAATGCAACTTTAGAAAACGTGAAGGGTAGCAAAGTATCTGCTAATTTTTTAGAAGGATATGAGATAGGAGTATAGTTTTAAAAGTTGGTAACCAAAACAGTTAACAGAAAGGCAGTACATATGCTTTGCTTAAGATAAGTGACAGGGACTAGAGTATAGGGTTAACCTTTAAGTTGGAGATAGTTAAAAGAAAAGCACTGCAAACTTTATATTTAACATGTCCTACATCCATTTCTCGAGACAAACAAGAAAGCATCAAACCAATAGAAGCAGATTTGACTAAAACTCCTTGACAAGAGTAACCAGGACACCCATTTAAATACATTGTCATGTTAAAGGATTTACCCAACAGGGAGAACAAATACAATTTTAGGCACATTTTGGATCATGTGCCAAAATTTTAAACATGCATTTACACAGGCACAATGAGAGATTGCCCAATAGCTTATAAATATGTTAATTTATAGTTCAAGAATTTATAGATACTGTTCATTCCTTCACTGGTTTGCTATTCTGGCTGTGAGGTGATCATCTTCCCTTACCAGCCCAACTAAGGATTAGTTACCTTTCCTTGCCACTCTGCCTCTGGGATAGCCATCTTGTCAAAAGAATCTTTCTAACCTCTTTGTTAGCTGTGTTTGATTTCTGTCCTGCATGAGCTAAAGGACCCACTGATCTGAGAACAGGTGTAGATAAATTGTGTTCAGAGCAAAACCATCAAGCATGGCAAGAGTTTTTGAAGTCATGTGGTTTAAGGAAATAAGAATCTGGCAGGGTAAATAATATGGAGACAGGAACATTAAAGAGGGATCCTATTGTTAACTTAATAAGAGCTGAATGATTTGCATCTAGCAAGTGAGATCAGGCTCTTCCTGTAGATTTTAAGTGGTACAATGATGTTAATGGCAGCAGGTGTAGAAAAATTGATTTCAACTTGATAGAAAAAAATTTTAGTCCCAGCTATTCAACAACAGTGTAGGCTATAGTGGGAGAAGTAAGTTCCGTTTTGATTAATTACTACAGCTATTGAGTCTGTAGCTTTGGGTAATAACAATAGGGGACCCCCTGGTGCAGGTTCATGTATGGCATAGAAAATTGCAGTCCATGATCTTTGGATTCCTGAGATTCTGCAATTCTACCCAAAGGACATATGCTGTAAAACTCCAGAAAGCACGATGATGCTTAATTTAAGAAAAAAGAAAATTACACTTATTTAAAAATTGAAGAAAAGGCTAATATTATGGTTTAGATCCAAGGTGTTCCCCCAAAGCTCATGCAAAAGACAATGCAAGAAAGTATAGAGGTGAAATGATTGGGTCATGTGCCCACTTGCTGTGCGCAACGGCCCATGCCTGTATGTAATTCAGCCCCTCCAGAGGTTGAGGCAGGAGGATTGCAAATTCGAGACAAGGCTGGGAAATTTAGTGATATCCTGTCTCAAAAAATACAAAGCACTGAGAATGTAGATTAGTGGCAAAGTACCCTTAGCTTCAATCCCCAGTATTGTGCACCCCACCCCCCAAAAAAGTGTGTACCTATATTATGATATAGGATTATTTACAAAATGGGCGACTGTCTAGATTTGGATTATGAGCTACAGTTTGTCAATTCCTTCTCTAGGTAAACGTTCTCTACTGGGGGCAATTTTGTCCCACAGAGAAACTTAGTGTCTGCAGAAATTTTGTTTACCACAGCTGTGGTGTGTGTGTGTGTGTGTGTGTGTGTGTGTGTGTGTGTGTGTTGAAGGGTATCATTTTATTGGTATCTAGAGGATAGAAATTAGGGATGACCTTAAACATGTCATAACATCCAAGACAACCCTCTATAGCAAAAAAACTACCAGATCAAAATGCCAACACAAATAATGATTTGTGCTTATCCAAGATGCTCAGCATCAAACTCAACTTCATGTTTCACTTTTGGAACATAATCAATTGCAAAAATCCTAACAGATTTGGATTGGAAGCACTTGGAAAGCAGAGGGGACATGTGAATGTCCTTGTTAATTCATATCAACTATAAACCAAGTCAATATAAACATTCCTTAAACAGTTTTCTTTGATTTAATAATGGTGTCTTTCACTGAGCAGAAATTCAACTCATAGTTTAATTAGGTTTAAAACAAAAGAAAATGGAGAGATCCTCCAGTGCTGATACAGACAGGTTTGCACTTGGACTTTCCCATAACATCCTGGGTAGTGTTAGCATTCAGACCAGGACCAGAATGGCTCAGCTTCCAAAAGACTTTGGATGTTTATCTGCATCTGAATGAGACTAGGATTTTATAAAGGAATTAACACCAGTGTCATTTAATCCCATCAGATCCCCCACTTGCCCTTGCCCATTCTCCACACAAGTGAGGAGTCACAGGAGGTAAAGTAATAGGCTTTTGGTCACTTGGCTACTATTTAATGGCAAAACTGATAGCAGAACCATTTTTCCTGGAAATACTCACTTAGCTTTTCTTTGCTGTGCGGATTCTGCTTTATAGAGGAAAACATAGTTAATTTTTTCTAGATAAAACCACTCCTAGATTTATTAAAAATACAAGAAACTTTCCTTTTTTTCGTGACCTAAATCTTTTTGGTTAACCTAAAATATCTCACAAATGAAATGTTTCAAGAAATACAATGAATTAGTTTAAGCATTGTACACATCCAATTTATGCTAGACCCCCAAATAAGGCCAAATTTCATTAAAATGAAACTCAATACGGCATATCATATTTAAGTATTCTAACAAAGGTTTATTTAAACATTTTCTTTGAAGATGAAGTATTTAAGGATGATAAAGATAATTACTCATTGTAAGCATAATGGCCCACTTGACAGAGAAATTAAATATAAGGGTAATTTCTAATAAAAATGAAAAATTAAAAATCTCTCTTCTTCCACACTGCTTTGTAACATATTTTAAAAGGATCATGGTCAAATATGCCCCTTGTTCTACATTCTCATAACTTCAAACTCCTGAGTAGAGAGTCAGGGTTTCTCGGGATTACTTAATGAAGTGGAGCCCTGTAGCCTACTGAGTCGTCAAGGTGGTTATCTTATACCTCCAGCAGGTTGTGAATTGATCTAAGGCAAGTGTCAGAAAAACTCAGTGCTATAATCAATTCCAATCATCACATGTGAAAGACCACCCCAAAATACCAAGGTTTGTTGAACCAAAGACAATTAAGAAGATGCAGACGCAGTCAAGTTTTCAACACCCACCCCCACACTTTTTTTCTTTTCTTCTTCTTCTTTTTTTTTTTTGTCAGAAAGAAAGACATAGATTTACCAAGATAAAAGCTAAGCCAACCCCCACTCTTCCAGAGGTACAAAGGTTAACCACTAAAGGCAATTTCAGACCCTTCACTTCTTTGATTCAAGATGATACCCATGCTTTACTAACTAGTCTTTTTCTGCCATTTATTTGCTTTCCTTCAAGTTGATGCCTTTAGAGACTCAAGTCCTTTTCCTTTGTCTTGTCACATCTCTAAAAGTACACTGTTCTTGGTTGAAGGTGCTGTATAAACTGGAATTCCAAGGCTCCTCTTGAAGAACTATTCACTCCCTGTGTGTCTCCCATGCTTATGTGTGATATACATACTAATACATTTCTTCTTCTTTTCCTTCTTCTTAATCTCTTTTGTTGCAGAGGTCTATTTCAATGAACAGACATTTGAGGTGGATAAAACATTATTCTCTCCTAAAGCTACAAGATATTCTGTGCATGTTGCTTCTATATCTTAAGAGGATTATTCCATCACAGCCACCTTCTTCTTACAAGAAGGAAGGGTAGGCGGCTTCAGAGGCTTCATAGCTCACTCAAGTATTTACCAGCAGAATTCAGAAGGCTGTGTCCCAGAGTTGTATTTCCATGAAGGAAAAAGTCTACCACTCTTCTTCTGTGATGAACGTAATGTATTGATATTTTGAATTGCATACTCTGCTCTGCTCTTCTAGACCACAGCTAGATGAAGATATCATTTGTGTGAACACAATTATAAGATCCAGTAAAAGAGGGAGGAAGAAATATATGATTCTAATCTGAATCGAGCAGAAATGGTTCCTAAGTTAGACATTTGAATATTGATCCTGGCTATTTTATTTATCCTATGTTTCTAGACTGGCCTCTTCAACACTCTACTACTGCCCTAGAACTGGTGCAGTATTTTCTATTAGAAAAGAACTCTTGCCTAATCTTCCTGTGTTTCTACAGACAGAAGAACTGAAGAATGCACAAATATATTACTGTGTGTATACTCACTGGAATAATATACAGCAATCATAGCAAATGAAATATAGCTGCAGGCGACACTCCTGATGAAACTAACAATGCAATTACAGACACAATAGATTACAAACAGCGTGATGTTCTCTTCTTTACAAAAAAAAAAACTGAATGGTATACAGTTAAAATGAACATAGTATAACAAAACCACATACATAGATATTTTGAAAAATAGATGGCTTGATACACTGATAGAGCAATCAATTAATCTGTAGAAGACAGGAGGATAGGGAGAACAGCTACAGATAGATATAAGTTGCTAGAGCTTTGACTTCTGTGTTGGGTGTAGTATTAAAAGGTATGCATTATATTAGAAAGGAGGAGAGAAGGAAAGGAGGAGGAAGGAAGGGAAGAAATGCCATTGTACCTAACAATCACCAAAGCATGACAAGAAACTCCACTATCAATGCACTGAAACAGCTGGTTTTATAGTCCTTGCCTCTGTTCCAAACATCTTTCTTTGAAAACTCTTCCTTTGTAGGAAAAGAGAACTAGATGCTTGGAGATGGTAGCCATGGCAGGAGAGCCATTCTGTGTGCCTTGCCTGGGTTCCAAGTGGAAACACAAATTTGATCAGTCATGCTCCTGTTTACTTAAATGCAAGGTATTGCCCCATATCTTGTGTATGATTTGAAAAAATTCTTCAACCTCCTGACTGCCACCTATCTTTCCAAACTCACACATGTCTATGTATTATAAGTTTTGACTGGTGACTCCACTCTCCCATTTATGACAAGTACCCTCTGACCACTCCACCCTTTCTCCTATTTCCACTGCCTACTCTCTCCCACTTCTTAACACACTCCTGTGCACACTCCATGACCCAGCCCATCCCACTCTCTGAGCTCCCTCTAACATCAGCACATCAAACAAGAATGATCCCTTTCCAGTTTCATAATTCTTGGTGCTCATCTCCTTAATAAATGCTTTGTACATCATATTTTAATTGATTGTCTATCATTGGCCTCTTCTGTATTGTGAGATTTGGAGAGACAGGACTATGTTCTTCATAGCAATTTTCTACTATGAAATGTATATACTGAATATGGCAGGCAGTTTCAAAAATGGCTTCCTCAAAATGTTTCATAGTATAGTATAAGATGTTTACAGTGTAGTAGTTTGTTATTTCTGTTTAACAAAGTACTCAATATGTAGTGGCATAGAACAGGTTATTACTTCACAATTCTGTAGATCAGAAGTTCACTGGACTTTGCTAATCTTTCTGTTAGTGTCTCATGAGTTTAAAATCAAGGTGTTTGCCCGGCTGGGCTCTTTTGGGGAAGCTCAAGAGAAGATGAGCTTTCAAGCTTGTTAAGGTTGTTGGTCGAATTCCTGGCTGTCATGGAACTGAAGTCTCCAACTGTTTGCTGGCTGTCAGCATTGGACTATATCAGCTCCCAGAGATCATCAGCATTCCTTGGGACGTGGCCCCCTTCATCTTCAAAGTCAGCAAAGGCCTATCAATTCCCTCTGGTGCCTCAGCTCTTTCTGATGTCTCCTTCTGTCACCAGCTGAAGAAAGCTTTCTGCTTTTAAGGGTTTATTTGATGACACTGGACCTACTTGGATAGTCTAGCATTCTTTTCTTATTCTAAGGTTAACTCTGCCAGAGAACATTAACATAATCACAGAGTGATATGTTATTATATTTATAGGTTCCTGGAATCAGAATGAAATATCTTGAATAAGACAGTTTTGAAAGTTTCCCTGCCATATTCAGTTCTACCACAGTTAATAAAGATAAAAAGAGAGGACAAATAAGTCTCTGGAGATGATTTTATCACTTTATACTTTTCCCACACATGCACACACATGCATTATCACATACAAATATACTGCAAACAGAGTCCACTCTGTTTCTTTATAACTAGACCTATGGTTTTGGTCCAAAGAGATATTGTAGATATGTCCTTAGAAAGGACAAGAAGTGAGGATGCACTTAACCTGGACTGCATTGTCCAAGTGAGACCTAGGAACCATTTCCATGAGAATCCCCCCCAATGTTTTTGTGAAAATGCAGAGGTCTAGACCCTATCTCCCAATGAATGAATTACAATGTCTTAAAATGTGCATTTTAAACAAGCTCTGACTTAATAACCTCAGTCAATTATAACAAAATATTATAAATAGGTGGTTTAGAGTTTAGAAGTCCAAGGTGCCAGAAGGGTTGAGTTCCTCCTGAGACCCCTTCCCTTGTTTACACATAACTATCTTCTTGCTGTGTTCCCACATGGCAGAGAAAAATAGAAGTTGCTAGCTAGCTCTCTGCCTGTGTATTGAGGGGTGGTGGGGGTATTGGGGATTGAACCCAGGGGCACTTTACCACTGAGCTACATCCCCAACCACTTTTTATTTTTTATTTCCAGATGGAGTCTCGCTAAGTTGCTGAGGGCCTTGTTAAGTTGCTGAGGATGGCCTTGAACTTGCAATCCTGCCTCAGCCTCTGGAGTTGCTGGGATGACAGGAGTGTGCCACTTCCATTTTCTTATATATAAGACAATAATCTATTTAACTAGGGCTCTACCATTATGCTCCAATCACGTCCCAAAGACCATATCTCCAAATACTAGCAGATTGGAACTGGAATTTCAACCTGTGGATATGGAGCAGGTATAAACATTTAGTACATACCAAACTCCCTATGTGATTCTTAGGTAATCTAATATTTGCAAACCTCTGTCTGAGCCCCTTTATTTTCTGTATGGTATTTTATTCTTCAGTGCTTTCTTTTTTTTCTCACATTTTTTTATTGGTGCATTTTAATTGTACGTAATGATGTGATTTGTTGTTACATATTTGTACATACACACAATATTCATCTACAGTGATTTCTTATGATACCTATTAATGTTCAATTGGGCAATTGATGCCCAATTTTTCTTTTCACCTGAATTCCAGCATAACCAACTCTACCGCAGTCTCATTGCTTGCTAGCAATGGGAGGAATCACAACATATATGCTCTTGGAATGATCAAGCAATAAGTGAGCAGGAGTCATTGTGAGTATCAATCTCTATTTTGGCAGAAACTACACAATTGATGAAAATAAAGAGCTGGTGTTTATGTTATAGGTTGTACAGCTCTTGCTTCTGAGTGTCTTTTTCTTAGGATCTTTTCTTCTGGGCATGACTGGAAGAAGTAGGTCATTGGGGTTTACCCTTGGGAACTGTGTCTTGTCCTTGATGCCTTTCTAAACCTCTCTTTCTCCCCTTCTTGGCTGCATGATCTGAGCAGACTATCTTAACCACACCTTTCCACCACCCAGAGCTTGGGCCCAGAGCAATGGAATTTGCTGACCATGAACTGAACCTCTGAAACGATAAGCCAAATTAAACTTTTCCTTCTTTAAGTTGTTAAGGGCAGGTGTTATAGTCACAATAATGAAAAGCTAACTAACACAATTGAGCAAAATGGTCTAACATAGAGTTAGTTTATAATAAAGTCTTGACTATTTCAAGTTATTTATTGGATACTTGTATCCAAAAAATACTGACAACACAATACATGGTAGTTACACGTTGTTTTCCTCTCATGATGACATGGCTAATTAGGAGCTGTGGCTTGCAGTCACTGCCCAGCAGCAAGATTAAAATTCAAATTGCAAAGAACAGTTTCTATTGAATGTGTATCACTTTCACACTGTTGTAGTCAAGAAAGTGTTAAATTAAACCACTGTAAATAATGAAGCCAGGTTTAAAGATAGATAGATAGTGTACTTAGGTGAATCAGTTCTGATATCCAGTCTAAGAAAGAAAGTGGTGTCCATAAAGAAAATAGAGTCAGATCTGAGCTGGGAAATCAGAACTACACCTGGGAGATTGAAATGGAATGTCCTCAAGGCTCAGTCCCATTCTAAAGAACTACTAATGAAGTCGCTCCCAGCCAATAAGGAGGTGCTAATCAATCCACCCTAGGTCCTTCCTGCTGGGATCACTCCTTCCCTGCCCTGTTGGCCCACCTGTTTTCCACCTTTTGGCCTTCCCACCTGCATCCCCCATCACAAGCAAGATAGAGGGGAATAAGCAAGATAAAGGACAGAAATGTAGGAAGAGCCTAGATATAAAAGGGAAAAGACCTCTCCATCACATGGATCCTGCCTTTCAGATCCCTTTCCTCCTGGTGGAGGCAGGGGGGGTCTTCTCTGCTATCCTTTAATAAAGCCTTTTACTTTCCATTCTATACGTGCCTCCACGGCGGCGTGGTTCTCTGGTATTATACTTCAGCATTTGGGGAAGCAAAAAGTCCTCAGGATAACTGGCAGTATCAATAAGAGTCCACCTGCCTGTGTATGTGTAGATAAATGAATACAGATGTATTTTTGCACATATGTGTACACAGATATAAAACATCTGTACACAGATGTTCTTAGGCAGATTTATATATATGAATCTATATGGTTTCAACATATAATGAGTTTAATACCCCAATAAATTCATCATCATTTGAAAATATCATTAAGTGCATTTAATAAACCTAATCTACTGAAGAGATTGTGTTTTTTCCCCTTTCTTTCTTCCTTCCTTTTTTCCTTTGTCTCTATTTTCTTTTCTTTTGAAATATGGACAACCAGAGTAGGAAAAGCATAAGCAGAAACACTCCCACCCACCTTCAAAATGCACAATCTCAATTCAGACATGTCCTTTGGCCTCTTAGGAATATCCAACCTTCTTTGAAGTCAGATGACCAGTGCAACAGGAAGAAAAGAGAAAAGAACTATGCTTGAGCTGCATTGAGAGGTCAGTCTTTGTGCTGCTGCCTTTTCACACCAGCCCTTGAGAAGCCAGGCAGTATAAAGAGCTCCAACTGGGCTTGTGCTGGTAAACAGTCTCTTCTGATGGCAGAGGACAGAAGTGTGCGGGGCCACGCTGCATTTGGATGGCCCTCTGTCACCCAGGCAAATGTTGTGCTCTCACGGCAGTATGCCTCAAAGACTGCTACACTAATGTGGCGTCACCAGGGTCAGGCCTTCGTTAAGCACTGACAAACCCAAAGCTCTGTCCAGTTCTCATGAGCCACTGGGATAACTCCAGGAAACTGACTGCTTCTGGTTTTCAGTTTGTGGAGTGAGTTTCAGCAGAGCCTTATGCCCCCTGTGTCCTCCTACAGTTCTTACCGTCGCTGGGCTTTGTACTTAGAGATGACGTTACTGTAGATGATTATGATCCCTGAGGCTTGTGAGACAAAGGAGTCCAGAATGCTACTGTCTTGCTTTTGTTTCCTGAACACATGGAACCTGGCCTGTGGATGGGGGCTTTGTTTTTCTTTGGGAAAGCTAGGCTGAGAAGAACTGAAGCACTGGACTCCCATTTGCATGCATTATGACACAAAGCTGCAAACCAGATTGCAGCAGAACTACCACCTACTAGCCAGCCTCATGCTCTTGGGAAATTGAAAAGAACCTCTAGACATCTAAATGCAGTTTTGGTGGGAATGGCAATGTGATGGGACGGGAAAGTTGAGATTTGGCCCAGCCCTGAGGTGACCTCTGAACTAGTCCCTTTGGTGAGCAAAGATAAGTGGGGTCAGGCAGCTCCTTCTCCATGCCTTCCCTCGCACACTCCGCTTGATATTTGAATCTAAAGGTTAATTAAGTGCAGCTGCCAGACAGAAAGGCCACAATCAATTATCATGTCTTCTTACCCATTTCAGCCTATTCTTAATTATGTTCATTGGGTTTTGGAAAGGAGGTCTTTCAGCCAAGTTATTTTTTCTTTTTTTTTTTTAAGGAGCAATTCTGTTTTGAACAGACAGATCTGTCCTCCTAGATCACAGCATTCATCTCGGTTGCCCTGTGGTATTCTACAAACCCGTCTGTCACTGTGTCAGGACAGCATCCCTGGATAGCCCTATGGGCACAGAACAAAGGGCCCATCTAAGGTCTTCCTTTCAGGGATTTTCTGATATAGGGACCACTCCTGTGGAACCAGTGGTAGCTCAATAATATTCTCTGGAATTGCCCTCCCTGGACATACTGCAAAGCCCAGGCTCACACACTAGCTGAGGATTATATCAACCATCCATAGGTCAGCTCATGTGTACATGCGTGCTCATTTGTGCACATGCGTGTGCACAGACTGACCCTTTGTCATAATTAACTATTTAAAATTCCACTGCTGCTAATCGAAGCAGCATGGGCTGTGTTCTCATTAAGGAGATCAATTCCTGTTGAATATTCACCTCCAGGGGAGGATGCAGTCGGAATAAGCTGATGGTTTCTGTCTGGCCCGCCAGAGTTAATGAGTGGCTGCTGCCATTACAAAGCAGTCACTCGCCTGTAATCTGTCAAAATAACAAGCCCTAGCTCCTTGCAGGGATGCTGGGTGTTCTACATAAATATACATAGAAAGACAGTTGCAAAAATGGACTGCACATCTCAATGAGTCAGGCCTGAGGTGTGACCACCCTCTATGCTCTTGGAATGAAATAGACTGGGAGCCCACCTCCATTTTGAGTCTCAGCTATACTTCATCAGTGTCCCATCCCTTCCTTCACACTCTGCATGGCTGTCTGACACACCCACTTAAGCACCTCTGACCTAATATTTTCTATTCTCTAGTCTATACCTCAAGAGGATCACCCCAAGGAAGCCTCACGAGAAAGTGGCCTGAATGCTCAGAGAGCTGGAGCTCCAATGACCCTGGGAATGCTTTAGTTGGTGGCTCCATCTGTCCTGAGCTGTCTGCATGGCAGAGAAGACAGCTGGGATTCTTTTTCCTTAATTTCAGGAAACTCAAGTTTGCAGAAGTTAGTGAGCAAAGGCATCAGGGAAGGGGGGAGTTCAATATAGATATAAATATGCCATCTTTGGAAAATCTTGGCTGGTATCTGGATACATAATTGGGTAATTTTTCTAAGCTTTGGAGATGAGACCCCAAAGAAAAATTCAGGGTCAAAAAACATTCAGAGACAATGCTTTCCATTTCAGATTTGGGTCCATGCACACCAACTATGACAGATCCCATTAAGAAATTTTTTTTGTCTATATCTTTTAGAAAATATTGCATTAGTGACCTGAGCAAGACACAGATTTTGTTCATTTCTCTCCTCTGCTTCCTACTTGGCATACATGGACTTTCATAAACATTGCTCCAACTGATGCATATGACATCCATGACATTTAACCTAAGATTCAATTGCATTCTTGCTCATTCATTGACATTCATTTCTATGTTTATTGTAGAATGCATTTGCTCCTCACTTTGTTCCTTCAATGCAACTCAGTTCACAAAATGAGGACTTAATTGTATTGTGTGAGCAGCATTTGTAGCTAGGATTTTTCTCAACAGCAATTAGGTTTGCTGCATCAACTGAGAGAGGATAATCAAGTGGGCAGGGACTGCACAGCTTCCTCCCTTGCCACAATCAGAAGGGAGATGCTTGTTCACTTAAAGGTATGAGCCACATGTCATTGGAGAAAAAATGACAATAAGTGGATGTCATTGCTAATACCGCTTCTCATGGACAAGACTCAAGACAGCAAGGAAATGGGAAATGGCAGCTGGTGCCACTCAGCATTCTGGCTCACCCATCCATTGATCCTTACCATTAGGAAAGGTAATTAAGCCCGTGTCTTGCTCACACAGCCAATACTAAGTTGGTTGAAAATAATCTGCACCCAGTGAGCAAAGCAAAATACAACACTCTGAGTCACAGGCACCAAGGGACACTTCAGCATCCACTTGCCCATGACATGGCAGTGTGCTAGGTCTTGTGCTACAGAACAAAGCAGATCAAATGCTTACTCTTTCAGATTCTGCTATCTAAGCACAGGCAATGATCTGAATATACATGCAAAGGTCAAATTGCAGAAATAAGGCCATTAAAGGAAGTCATGAATGAGAGAAAGGTACTGACACCCTACACAGGATTAAGTTGGTTGGTTGTGTAGGGGAGGAAGAATCTGGAGTGCTAATTAGCAGGAGGTCCTGAGAGACTCATCACGTGGTTTTCTGATTTGGGTTGAAAGGAGCCTGTGTTTGTTTGCTGATAGAGATGGCATGTTTTCCTGGAGGTGGTAGAATTTCAGAAGGTGTCAAAATGATGAGAAAAATGACCCCATACAGTAAACACTTGAAAGAAATAATCTATAAATCTTGATGACAAACTTCAGTAAGGAAAGCTTAATAGATGAACTCATCATTCTTTTCTACTCATATCCTTCCTGCCTTCTTTTTTGCTTTTTAACCAAGCAGTGTGTTTTTAATATCTATCATTGTGTTTGTAAACCAAGTAGAGGAAAAATCTAGGTTAAAAATTCATCATAGAGGGTTCAAAGATGGGTCTCCAATTTTTGGATGAGACTTTCATTTTATTTGTGGAATAATAATCATAAGCAATTTGCTTGAATTTATACAATAGATATGATAGATAAATGGCAATGTGATCCAACTTAAAGTACTGCTTCCCTTGAGGATAGCCATTCTGCTATATTTGTCTTTTTTTTTTTTTCAATTAACAGAGACAGGAAAGAGTGCTTTGTACAGAGCATGCTTAGAAGCATTGGATCATCATGGCAATATAGGAAATGAAGTTGTTACTGCTGAACATGCCATGGATGCATGGCATGGGGCACTTAAGTGCCGTCTCAGAAGGGTAAGCCCTTCCAGCTGACCAGTTCCATTGCAACCCTGAGCTGGTGCAGTGGTTGTGAGATTTAGCATCATTAACTGGAAAAGAGCCCTTCGCACACTGGTGGGCATTAGGTGAAAAAACACACCCCCACTTCAATCTAGGCAGCTATAATTGTCTCCTTAAAATAGCTTTGGCTGGTCAAGGGTTTTCTTCTGGTATCCCAAGCTGTGGTGCAGCCCAGCGGTGTGGCTATATAACTCCTGCATTTCACCTGCGGGGTGGGTGATGGATTTCTCCATACAACGTCATTACGTCTGCGAAGCACTTCACCAAGCTTGGGGATGAAAGGAGTTATAAATGAAAGATATTATTATTAATAAGAATGTAGATGAACAAAGGGAAAATGTACTGGCCCTCACTATCCATCACCTCACCACATTTCACCTAAAGCCCATGATCTGCAGGAGCCTCAAGGAAAGCCTATTTGCAGAAATCAATAACTGGTTTTAAAAAATAGATCTCAGCTCCGCTGGAGCCAACTACTCAGGGGTTCCTCATAATTCTATGCAACAGTCAATATTAGCTATCACTGCCTCAAATAAAGATTGAATTCAAATTTAGTTAAGACTAGTTTTGTATGCTAATCTACCAACTGATTATTAAATGTATTTGCAGAGGGTTTTGAAAAATAGGCTGAGGGGAGGGAAAAAAAAAAAAAGGACAGAAAAGCCTTCATGAGTTTACTCGATATGAGCTATGAGGCTAACAGATAGGATGGCCTCGCATTAGTTCAGTTCTCCTGCTCTTATAAAATTAACACTCGAGGAGATCGCGTTTCATTCTGCAGGTGGCATGAAGCATTTCTACTCCATGCATCATAAGGAGAAGGAAGAATAACAGTCACCAAGTCATTTAGCAAACTGATCAAGCCCCTACTTGGCACAGAGGCCCAGAGCTAATTGTTGTGCAGAATGTTGAGTTATATTTTGTTAGATCTTACGAAGAAAGGAATAGACAGCCCTGTCCCTTAAGATTGTCATGGCCCATGAGAAAACTATGTTAAATATCAATTTACATGTGTGTGTGATAGAAACATGTATGTTGAAGTTGAGTGTCTTTCATGTGACATGTTTGGGACCAAAAGTGCTTTAGATTTTGGATGGCGTTGGATTTGGAATGTTCCTATATATATATATATATATATATATATATATAGATAGATAGATAGATAGATAGATAATAAAGTATTTTAGAGATGGGAGCCAAGACTAAACAGGAAATTCATTTATATTTCATATATACCTTATAAAATGAGGCAAAAGATAATTTTATTCAGTATTTTTAGTAAGTACTTTTTTAAGGGATTGGGGACTAAACCCAGGGCCTTGTGCATGCTAAACATGCTCTCTACTACTGAGTACACCCCCAGCCTTAGAGCCTAGGTTTTGACTGTGATCAATCACATGAGGTAAGGTATAGAACTTTCCATTTGTAATATGCTGAAATTCAGAATTTCAAAGGTCTGAGAGTATAGCAATGGTAGAGCATGTCTACCATACACCATCCCCAGCAACACATACACACACACACACACACACACACACACATACATATATACACACAATTACAAATTTGGGAGCATTTCAGTTTGGGGGTTTGGGATGCTCATTTTGTATTGGCAGGGGACATTCAACACTTTTTTTAAAGGAAAGATGAAAAAACTCAGCAGAGAGGAGCCAGGTTGGAGAAAGAAGAAGGAAAGGAAGGTTTCTAAAGCAAGAGTATTGAAGGTCTGTTTTGGGAGAGAAGTATGCTATTAACAGGTGAAACAGCAGACATAGCCATTGAATTTATATGTTATATGAACTAATTCATAGTTCTTGAGCCAGGTATAAGAGTTTATTGTAGTATGCACCCCCACATTCTAATACACATGTGTATAAAAAAGACCCAAATTGGATTTTGGGTTTGGGCTTTGTTGAGGGTAAAACAATTTATAAGGATATATCTGAAGAGGTATAAACATGGAGAAATCAAAGGTCAAGAGCACACAGAAAGAGGGGTAGCCACTCACATGGCAGAGAGGGATGGGTTTCACAGTTTATAAGATACACAGTTTAAGAGATGCTCATTGTGAGGTTTGTGAGGCTAGGGATATATAACTCAATGATAAAATACCTGCCTGCCATGTGTGAATCCCCAGGTTCAATCCCTAACACCACAAACATAGACACAAAAATGTTCTTTGCCTGTTATAAAATCCCCTTGCATTTAATTCATGTACAACAAATAACTACATAGGAATGTTTTGCTATGTGAACATGTCAAGCAAATCTCATACTTTCCCTGGATAATACTGACCATGATGAAGACCTTTGGTCAACAGAAAATTTGGTAGGGCCAGAAAGTTCTTATACTATACGTTTTTGCAAATACTTTCACATAACTTCTAGTGCCTGTGATTATATAAGCTATAGTTTGCCTATCAACAGGTTTTTATATACTGTTTGCATAACTAAACTTATCTGCAGTGTAGGCCTTTGAATCTGCATTTTAACACAGCCCTGATGATTCTGAGGCAGGGTGTCCTGAAGTTGTACTTTGAGAAATACTTCTGGGCTGATGTGCTGAGATGTCTATGCAGACCTGCATAAATAATCTGTTAGCTCATTTTCCTCCATAGAGAGAAAAATGGGATTGATTTGGAAGTAATTAGAATATTAGACTGCAACATACAATCCACTGTTAAGTATAAATATATAAATGTGGAGTGACTCACTCTATCTATCGTTCACAGAAATGTAAATTAGTTTTATTTGTGCAAATATATGCAGTCTCTTCTCACTTGTGAATTGCACCTCCACTTATTGGGACTGTCAGTTTTTAATGTTGGCATTTCCATGAGTGAATATAGCTATTAGTTCGTTCTTGATTATACAGCTTGTTGTCTATTGACTTGAAACCAGTACTGAGTAAAAGTACTTCCAAAACTTATGACTCACGTGAAGTTTGGATAACTGCATTTAAGAAATTAAAACTATGTAAGCCTTAACTATTTTATAACCCAGTCAATAATCTTTCAGGAACACTGAATTCATTGGTTGGAAGCAAGACTTGGAAAAGGGTTTTCTTTGGGCATTTGGTTTTGTGTCATTTTAGTTTGATTTCTGATGTATTTTTTGATTCTCTCACTATAAATTGATGAGCAGTATGGGCACATATATTAAAGTTTTCTTCTATATGTAATAACTCACAGAAAGCACCACCTATCGAATGATTTTGATTTCAGTAGCCTTTTTAAGGTTAATAAAAGTCATAATTCATAGTTCTTGAGCCAGGCTATGGGAGTTTATTGTAAAATGCACTCCACATTCCAATACACATGTGTATAAAAAAGACCCAAATTGGATTTGGGGTTTGGGCTTGGTTGAGGGTAAAACAATTTATAAGAATATTTGAGAGTTGTTCACGTGTAGTTCCCAGATCAGTGTCTGGTGGATAAGGGAGCACAACACCTGCCTCTCATCTGTATCTTTTTTTTCTCTTCCTTGTTTCCTATTTTGCAACCTTATTCCGAACATTCTCCATACAGGAGTGTTGTTTCTACATTTCACTTGTTTTCTCACCTTGCAATCTCTCCTTCCCTAGCATCTAAATCTGGCTTGGTAGATCTGATGGTCCTTCCAGTTAATGCCCCACACTTGCCCTGTGCTGTCTCACCCCTCCCCTCGCTGCTTCACATGTTCTTCTTAAAATTCTCACAATGTGTAACACATGTTTAGAGGTCACTTTATCTATTTTTTTTTTTTTTGTGGGAGCACTGGTGATTGAACCCAGGGCACTTTACACTAAGCTACATCCCCAGTCTTTTTTGAGACAGTGTATTGCTCAGTTGCTGATGGTCTCACTAAGTTGCCTGGGCTGGCCTTGAACTTGAAATCCTCCTGCCTCAGACTCCTGAGTGCTGAAATTACAGGTGTGTGCCACCATGCCACCTGCCTATCAGTTTTATCTTTCCAGCTAGTGCGTCAGTATGAGGACTGTGTATAGTGCTTGTATACATTGGGTTTGTGCTTTGAAATTTAAAAAGTATTCTACTGGATTTTTAATGCATTAATTTTTTCCATTTCTAGTTGATATGTTATATGGACAAATATGTGAGGATGTGCTGATATACCTAATAATTTATAAGACATATCACTAACCTTTTTACATATTTATTTTCATAGATTGATCATGGTGGGGAATTGTAATGTGGGTCAACCAGGTTGCAGGGGCAAATGGGAATTCAAGATTGTGGGATTTGTATTTGAAACACTTGGGTAACATTAAAACTTAGCTCTACAACTCATTAGCTGTGTAATCTTCAGAAAGTTACACAGCCTGTCTGTGCCCCAGTTTGTTGGCTACTCACTTGTCTCAATTTGTCTGGGGTTTTCAGTTTTAACCCTGAACATCTCATGTTCCTCGAACTCCTTCAGTTCCAGGAAAACCAGGATGTTTGGTTCTGGTGCCAGTTTCCCACTCTGTATTTAACAAGGAGGATGAAAGTAATATGTAATACACAGGGTTGATATGAAATTCATGGTAAATGCTAAGAAAAGTGCTGAGAAAAGCTTAACTTTATATATCATAGGCTCCACTCAGATTACAAGGAAGGAACACACCATAGACTCACTGGACAAAGCCAAAATGAAGACCTGGATAGTTGACTTAATTCCTGGGCTATGTACTGCTATCTTCACTACACAAATGTGCTTTTCCTGCAGCAGAACAGTTCCTAGTGTGGCTGGGGTGTGACCGTCCATACACATCTGTGTGGTCTGTTTCCTGGAGCTCTGCTGTCAATCCACCACCCATCTGATGTGATGCAAGGACCAGGAGGCTGCAGTGGTGTGGACAGTGATCCCTTTGGCTGTTCTCTGTTGCGCCAGGGAATAATGCTCCTGTCCTCCATGGAGCTCTGTCTGGCTAGGAAACCTCTTAGTCCTCATGTGGATTCTGATTAGCCTGATTCCTTAAGGAGGAAAGTGAGGCCCAGAGACTTCAGTGACTTGGTCAGTGGCACATTGAAAGAAATGACAGGAGGAATTATGATCTGCAGATTTTGAGGAGATAGATATGTGTGTGTAATGATGTGTGTGCAGTGTGTGGAGTATGGTGTGTATATGACCTGTGCAGTGTAGTTTGTGTGTTTGTAGTATGTATGTGTGGTATGTGGGTATGGTATGTACGTGATGTGTGTGTGGTGTGTACATGGTGTGTATGTGTGTAGTATATGTGGTGTATGTGCAATAAAAACCATGTCTGTATAAGGAAATGCTGATGGACACTCATAAAGTCCAAGTCAGAACTCCAGAAAGTGTCAATATGCTTTTATAAATCTTGCATATATTGAATAAATTTATTTAAAAATATAAAAAAGAAGAAGCTACTTTCTAGCTACATGGGGATTTAGCCCCTCCTTCAGGTATAAAAGTGAAGTTTGAGGAGGGTGTTTAAAATGCGAAGTTTCTCACACCCTTCCTCAGTAAGTGATTCTCTCTCTTTTTCTCTCCCTCCTTCCCTCCCACCCTCTTTCCCTCTCTTTCTTTCTTTTTTTTTCTGTTACCTTTCTCCAAATGTAGACACCACTCAATGTGATACTTTTGGAGAAGTGTTTAAAAGACACTTCAAGTATATTTAAAGGTCAGTTACTAATGGTGGAAAGCCAGGTATTGTGACAGGCTGAAGAAGGATTATTTGGAAAGAATTTATTTCTACATTGAAGGTGGTACCCTCATTTGCTCTGATGAAACTTACTGAGATAATTATCCTTCCAAATCCTACCATGCCATTCATTCTGACAAGTACATACACTGCTTTATACAAAAGTTTATCACATGCATAAAGTTTGATTTATTTGTTTGTGTGAAAAAATGAAGAAAAAGAAAGAGAAATTGATGCATGAATAAATGGCTGTATTACTTAGCTCCTCATTCAGTTCATAAAGCCTTTTTGATACCTACAACAATCTGAGTAGGCAGTGCTTCCTTTCATATCGTACAAGAGGGAGATAAAACACAGAGAGAGGAAATAACTTGGTCAAGTTCACTATCATCTTGAGAGTCACTATTTGGATCTGGGTCCTTGGTTTGCTAGCTAGTTCCAAATGCCTGCTCTTGCTGTCTTCTTCACCATTCCTTAACACTAAGAGCATATTTGGGAGAAGGTCACACTGAATTCCTGGAAACTGTTTTTTAGCAGGCTCTCTCAAAGTGGAAGTATTTCTTGGATATAACAAAACATTACCAGGTCACACCCCTTAACAACATTTCAATACTAAGGATTGTATTATAGACAAAGGCAAAGTAAAATCATTGAAACACAAGGTTAAAGCAAATATGTGCAAAAGGTCTAAAAAGTGGGTAAAAATATGTGCCTCCCATCTTCCCATGCTACCCACTCACCAGCCCTCTGAGGTTCAATAATTGTGAAGGGCTCTGTTCTTATTCTGACCCAGCCCCTCCTTATCCTCTAAGTCTGAACCCTATACTCAAGGTAACTTAGCTGTGGTTTCTTAATTTGAAACATAAGAAGAGTCCTCTAACCTAAGTACTTAACTGAAAGATGGTGAGTCTTTGAGAGAAGAGTCCATACGAGACCACGACAGTAAAGTACAAGGTATTAATATTCACCACACTCATAAAATAAGGCAGCATATAAAATACAGACTACTGCTTCATGAATTTTACCTAAAATTAATATGCTAGCAATGATATTCATTAAACATTTAATTAACAAGACTGTTCTTTTTAGATTTAAAGGGTTAGTTGAAGATGATTTTGATGGTCTGGCTCTCTGAAAAAAGCTATCCAAGGAAGTTTACACTCCTACCTATTTTTTTCTAAATGGATTTCTCTCTATCAATCCCAAATTATTCCAGTATAAGAATTTATTATATAATTGCACTGTGCACAGTTTTGAAGGTTTATTTTCCCCCAATGAAAGCAATATAACAAAACATATGTGAAAGTTTAACTAAAGCTTGAACTAGGGAAGGATGAAGAAAGGAATTTTTACTGTATCTCTTTATAAAGTAACTTGAGCAGAATATAAACTTCAAAAGATGATTTCACCGTTTAACTCCACTAGGCAGGAATTTTGTTTAATGAATGATTGTATGGCCAGTACTTAGCAAAGCTTCTGGTATTTAAGAAGTTCTCAAAAATGACCTCTTCAAGAAAGGAAGGGATGTATGGGTGTGTGGATGGATAGATAGATGAGTGGATGGAACGGTAAATGGGAAGATAGAGGGTGGACGCATGCATGAATGAAGTGGATAGATAGATGGAAGGAGAAATAGGTTGGTTCATGGATGGGAGGGTGGGTCAGTGGGTAAGGTGGAAATGGGGGTTAGGTGGGTTAGGTGGAAAGGTAGATGGGAAGCTGCCAGAAGGCAAGTAATAATGTAACAGAAGAGGTGGCCCTAGATCTTTGTTTCCTTGATGGGTTGCTGAGGAATTGAGGGAATTTCTAGAATTATTACAACTACTATAGGATAGTACGGCTTAAAAATTATTTATTTCTACTTGTTTTCTCCTTAAATCACAAGCCAGTTAGAAACATTAGACCAAGCTATCAAATTAGCACTTTGAGCCCTCTGAAGAAGAATTAGAATATCAATATCTCTTTGGAACTAAAGGAATTAAAATTTATTGAGTGTTTCTTCTGTCAAACACAGTATGTTATATTTTATGTATGTTAACTCATTTAATCTTCTACCTTATGAAGGAAAAATTACAATTGTCACTTTTCTTGAGCTAAAATAGAACATTCTCTGCCCAACATCACATAATACAGAGTGAATAAACAGTCACTTAATCTGTCCAATATCCTTTCATTTAACCTCTGAGAACAGAGTTTCTTCTCTTTCTTCTATACTTATTAGGGCTGGCCCTACTCTGAACATAAATGGTCATGTGACCTTGATCTAGTTAATTATATTATTTATCTCTCTGGCCACAATGACTGGTCAAAAGTTGGGCATTTGACTCAAGTCTGGCCAATTAAACAACTCTGTCACTTGTCTCCAGTCAAGTAGCTCCATCTGCACAGAACAATGAAATTCATATAAATGTACTGTACTGGAACATAGTCTTTATTGGTGGATTCAATCATCATGCAGAACATGGAGCTGAGCACACTTTTCCTTTGCAAATTCACAGGTGACAGAGAAAATAATTAAAATTGCTACATGTTCCCATAGACTTTGGCTGTAAAAGCCTGGGGATATCATTTGGAAGCTGATTCCTTAAGTTTGTGTTGGAATCTGGAGCAACCAGTTCACGACTCACAGCAGCAAATGACAATAGACTTTACATAAGCATGTTCTTCTGGTAATCACCCCACACATGTGGTCAAGGAGGCAAAGAACTTCAATCTGTTTTTAAACCAATAATGTAAGATACTAATAAAAGAAGGCTCTCCCTGGACTCTAACTCCCCAGGACCCAGTTATCACCTGGAGCAGTTTGCTTAGTGGCTAGTGTACTACTCTGACCAGGCATTTATTCCAAAGCAATAGCTCAATTACAAACATTTTGCTCACTTTCAGAGCTGGCATTTCATATGAAACTTCCCAAACACCGGCCCAGCACCCTGTGGCTTCTCTGACTGCACCAATTCACTTCTGAAGAGAGTTTTATCTCGGCTCTGCAGTGAGCATACTGAACATAAATATATATAATTACTCTACATTAATATAATTAGTCTGTCTCTCTCCTGATCCAGAAATGGTTGTCCATTTTTAGCTGCTAATGGTTGAAATTATTTATGTCCATTTGTTCAAGGACTAAAAATGGATTCATAGAAAAGGAATGTAGCAATATTACCCAGAAAGAGCCCTTTCATCTTTTCCATCTCATTGCTTTAGTTTGGGTTCCATCTCCTGTCTTCTTGAGAATTGAGTGTGGAAAATTGGGGAGATTAGATTTGCACAAGACCTTCCCTCCATTTGTTCCCTTTGATGAATTAGCAGAAAGCTGACAAGACAATGCACTACGGTTGTTCCAAGGATGGAAGCACTGGGCACAGCCCTCCTTCTGTGCAGGGCAGGGTCAAATTCAAGACAAAGGGTGCACTTGCTAAGAACTAGACAGCCATCACATGCTCTGCCACTGTCTAGCTCCTGTGGCTATTTTAGAAATCTTAGACACTCCAGATTTACATGTATCACTCATATCCATACATTCTGAAATGAAAACCAAAAGTAGACATAAGAATATAATTGTATATAAATATCTTCTCATTTACAACTAACAGGGGTGTAGCTTTTCTTGTAGCTCATATAACTTTAATTTGTTGGTCTTCACATAATAGCTGCCTTGTCGAAGCCACACTGGTTTTTGCATCTATCATTTTGTTATTAAAATAAATTGGTGACACAAAATCACTATGCCCATTTTATAAATATAAACCCTGAGGATAAATAGTTAAAAAACCCCCACATATTCAGCAAGTGGTATTGAATACAAAATCAGACAAACATGGATCTGAATACCATCACGAGTAGCAACCTTGCGGCAATATTAAGTGGTTAAGACATTCCCACTTTTAAAGATAAGAAAACTTTGGTTCAGAAATTTATGTCATTTAAAAAGGCCATCTCACTGATATGTGCCAGATGCAGAAGATCCAATTCTGTCTCCAAAATGAATAGAGTTAACCATTATCCTTTATTACCTCTTTGATACAGAAAATGACTTAGTTGGTATTGAAACAAGCATAACAATGAATTTCAGCACAGCCTAGAAGAGCACTTTTGCCCATACATGATCACAACCATGCCCACAGCAACAGTGGGCATGGCCCTCCTGTAAGGAAGGGGAGGGATTGGTTGTTGCTCTGGGAAGTGAGCCTACTGTGGTCAATCATGAGATCCTATCATATCTCTGTTCTCTCTAGGGTTCTTTTGAAACAGCAGATCCCAAGGAGCTACCCAAAGCCCAGTGGCAATACTTGGGCTGAAAAAGGAGTTGTGTGTGTGTGTGTGTGTGTGTGTGTGTGTGTGTGTGTGAAAGACGGGGGGGGGAGAGAAGGAGAGAGAAATACACGTAAGTTCATGTATATAGCATTGAAAAGTCAATTCCTCGTTTTTGACCAAACTGTCTCCTGTCCATTCCTTAATAAATATAAGGGTTTATTCATATAGAGTACAGCATTTTAAAAACATAGATGGGGAAATAGATTGGGTGGAATTCAATGACAGTTTATTCTCTTTCTAACTTCATAACCTTGGTCATACTGCTTTACCTTCCCATGCCCCAGTGGGCTCCAGAGACGAAGGCTGCTGCATCTGGAAAATGGAAGACAGTGTCTTCCTAGAACAGAGCCCTGAGGACTGAATGAGATACAAAGAACATCTAGAACTTTGGCTGGGCTTAAGTCATATTTTAAAAAGTTATTTGTCTTCTTCCTCTCCCCAGCCTTCCCTTACCCTCCCCTCCCCTCTCCTCCCCTCCCCTCTCCTCTCCACACTTTCTCTCTCATTGTTATTAAAGCATAAGAACCAAGACTGTAAGAGGCATGCACTGCATCATAACGTGGAGAAATCCACCATTTTGAACCCTGGGTCTTCTTCTTCTTGAGCCTCACCTATGCTCTGACAGTGCAGATTCCCACAGGCACACACAGAGGCACGTGCCAATCATGACATGATGCAGTGGTAGCTTTTTTGCAATCATCATCATCCTTTCCATCTTCTCCTGCAAGGACCCTTCTCTCCAGTCAGGTGGATGTGACCTTCACCACCAGATGGATAATGCCCCAGGCAGGCAGAAGAGATATGCTGGGAGAATAGCTTTCGATACCCATTATCCCTTACTGATTTATGTGGAGGGGCGAGCAGGGTGGATGTGCACGCATGCTCATAGATTATCTCCATCCCTGCTGCAGGCAGCTGACAGGGGAGGGGGGTGCAGGACAGCCTGGCACCCTATCTGTCACATTGCTGGCGGCAGTGGCAAAGCTGCCTCTTCCTAGAGAAACTTTCTACTTCATCAACCACAAAAGTAATACTGCAGGTGCATATTCATGGATTTCTTCAGCAAGCTCCATCTTCAGGCCTTTTTCTTGGATAAAGAGTGCAGAGTAAAGAGGAAACAGGACCTACAGACCCAGGCAATACACTCCAGCCCATGCTGATAGAAGGAAACAGATACCAGGTACCTTCAGAGAGAAAAGGACAGTGGCCATAAAAGGCCATGAGTCAGGAAGCAAAGCCAAAACATGTCCAGATTATTTAACAACTCCCTTGTGATCGCTTGTTCACAGGCTTAGTGCCGCCACAGACCTCTCAGTCCATGCACATTCTTTTCCTTTCATGCCCTAGAGCTCAGGGCTAAGTCATGTCACCCCCAGATTCATGTGCTGCAGTCCTAACCTCCAGTAACTCAGAATGTAACCTCATTTGGAGATCAAGACTTTAAAGAGATAATTAAATTAAAATGAGACTTTTAGGATGGGCTCTCATCCACTATGACTGGTATCCTTATACAAAGAGGGAATTTGGATACAAAAAGAGACACCAGAGGCACAATGACCATTTAAGGACAGTTGAAAGGAGACCAACTCCCTGAAAGTCAAGAAGAGAGGTCTTGGGAATAACCAAACTTGCCAGCACTGTAATCTTGGCCTCCCAGCCTTTAGGATTTTAAAGGAATCAATTTCTATTGTGTAAGCCACTCAGCCTGTGGTATTTTGCTATAGTAGCCTAGAAGACTAAAACCCCCTGTGAAGACCAGGTTTTCTCAAGGAGCTAGCGAAAATTGTGGTAAGTTAAAAATTCAAAATCTACTGACAAAATGAGAGTAGAATAAAAGAGAGGTTGGTGCCTAGGAGTGGTTTGGGGTCAATGAATGATGGTACAGTGAAATAAAACTGGGAATATCCTTAATGCCTATTCTTTCCCAAGATGATGTAAGAGTGTGTACGTTTGTTTGTTTGTTTGTTTTTTTTAAAGCAAATATAGAGCAAATTCTTATCTTCTAGATACTGTTCAGCTGCCAAGGTGGCAAAGATCAATAAAATATTCTGTGGTCTAGTGAGAGAAACATTTGATTTTATTGTTAACATTTTTTTCATGCCCATGTGCTGTAATTAGGTGATTTGATATTTTGTTATCTTCTCCTTAATACATATTCACCAAACTTTGTGTGTGGTGGTGGGGGGGTAGTATTGGGGATGGAATCCTGTAGGTCACCATTGAGCTGCATCCCTAGTCTTTCTTCATTTTATTTTGAGATGGGAATCTCTCTAAGTTGCCGAGGTTGACCTTAAACTTGCAATCCTACTGCCTTAGCTTCCCAAGTAGTTGAGATTACAGGTGTGAGCCACCACTATGCCTGGCACAATAGTTCTGTTTAAGCATGTTGAATATGTTTCAGGGTTCTGTACTTGGCACTGCCCTATTGAATATGTAATTGAAATAATGACATTTTTTAAAGTTGCTAATAGATCTTTATTGTATTTATTTATATGTGGTGTTGAGAATCGAACCCAGTGCCTCACACATGCCAGGCAAGTGAGCTACCACTGAGCCTCAGCCCCAGCACTCCTATTGTTTTTCATAAACCACATAAAGCAGGGGGAAATGGTGAACACCTAGGAAAAGAGAACTATGATTCAGAAAGATCTCAATCTCTGGAAATAATGATTCAAGAAACTGTGGTATTGATCCAGGTTTATTCCTACATTTGATAAAGGGACAAGCAACGTAAGTCTTTGTTGGTGTGGAGAAGAAGAGTGGCCTAGTTTATCAGTATGAGAATAAACAGGATCTTTAGTCATCCCTCATCTTTTTCTCCCCCTGCCTTTTTTGTGGTGCTGGGAATTGAACCCAGGGCCTGGGCATGTGAGGCAAGCAATCTACCAATTGAGCTATATCCCCAGCCTTCCCACTTTCATGATTCATTCATTATATTTTGGTCTCTCTCATTTCTCTGCACCTCTGTGATGCTCTGCATGATTTTCCTGGATGCACATTTGGTCCTTCCACCCCTTTCTGTCTGGTTTCTCCCAGCCAACCCATCTGAGTTGACAAAGAGCTTTCCCTGGCCACTTCACAAGGTGCTGATGGAAAGTGTCCATGCCAGATCTACCCAGTGGCCTAAAAGAGAACCCTGGGGATAGCGAAAGTTTGAAAATTATAGGCAATGGCAAAATACATAGAAAATGAATGCAATTGGTAAAATAAAACTTATTTGGGTCAACAGAGTGAACTCAGAACACTGCTACAATGATGTGGACTATAGTGAATTAAGATGCAATCCCCACAGGTAAGAGTTACAGCAAACCAAAGCTGAGAGTCAATGTAAGAAAAAAAAAAAAAAAAAGACGTGCAAAAAAAATTTTTTTTTAATTTTCCAGGTGCTAAGCTCTCCATTATTGCAAGTATTCAAATTGAGGCTGCAGGACCTCAATTTTCAGGGGCCAGAAAGAGGCTGTAGGCTCTTGTAAAGGGAATTCTTACATTGGATAGTGGGGAGGTCTCAACTTCTAAGTTTGCTTCTAAGTTCAAGATTCTCTTCTAACCTAGCTTGACTGTAATTTATTTGGCTCTGGAATGGAGTGGAAAGTGCAGGCCCCTATATAAGGGTTCATTTTGCCACTGTTTCAGAGAGCCAGTAAAATTTATACTTAGCTCAAATGTCAATTTTAGGAGTCCACAGCTGCTGGGTAGGAAATTCAGATCTTGCTAAAGGAAAGGAAGGCAAACCAGCTGTCTTTGACTCATCATTGTGTTGTGTTCTCAAGGTTACTGTCACCTTGCAATTAACACTCACCTTCAAAGAAAAGCAAACTCATCCTCTGAGCTACACTGGGTAAAATGCTCAGGGGGTGGAAAAAAAAGGCCAAGACTTTGAAATTATTGGAATTTGTGTGAATTAAGATAACCTGTGGTATTGATAGGTTTTATCATGTCTTGAGTTTTATCATGAGTTTTATCATGTTTTTCCCCTTTTAGCTGTGAGGGACTAAGTCCTTGAGAAGAGGCCCCAATTGAACTCAATGTGTTGGACTCTTAAGCATCAAATGAGTGCACACCAAGGAGGATGGTGTGACTTCTTTCACTATAGTAAGTGTCATGTTTCAGTGAAAGGATTTTAGAGACAACTTAACTATTGGCCCCCGATTCTGCAAAATCAGGCCAGCTCTCTTGATGAATCCGCACTCATAGGAACCTCTTAGGGCAAAGTATAGGAGGTCTGAGCACTGGCTCCATTGTTATCTTCACATGCCCACCTCTGCAGTAGGGGTTGTACACAGGATCTGGATCAATTTCTTGTACCTTAGCATTGATCCACCCAGGAGTTGTTTACAGTTCAGATGGGACTCTTCTCCTAACCCTTTTTTACTTCTCCTTTTACAGACCTACAGAACATCTTTGGGCCTCAGTGTCTTTATCTGTAAAATATGGGAAATGTAGTTGCTTCTCTAACTCAGGGTTCTTAGTTAAGCAACTTGGGTTATTGTCAGTGGACCACGGTAATCAATACATAAAACTTGACCTATATAAAAGGATTTATGATCTTTAAATACCTTTTCTAAATTTTAACAACTGAAATTAAGTTTCTATATGTTACCAGACATTTGGCCAAAGTATCAGGCAATGTCTAACTTAGCTTCTTAAAAAATCCCTGTTTGGAGGTTTTATTGCTACCTTTCATTATGAATGAAGAACTTGCCACAGAGAGAGGTTAAATACATTTTGGAAGGTCACACAGCTGACAAGTGGCAGGACCAGCTTAGGAACCCACACCTCTTAAGTGAATGCAGACCAAGATTTTAAGAAACAACCGGTTGTAATAGTCAAGGTTGATCTACTTCTTCTTCTTCTGACTCACTGGTTGCCTTGAAGTTGCCAAAAGAACCCCGCTGCTGTTTTTGGTCGAAACAGCTCCTCCCTCAAGCCTCTGTGATCTTGGCAAGGGTGCCAGACTGAGCTCTACAAAGCATCCTGCCATTTCATGCTGCTTCTCATCTGTGACAGTTTCAGGAATCAGCGGGACCCACACCTGTCTCTTTCCTTTCAAGGCAGTTAGCAGTTAAGTGGCAAATGCCCCCGTCCCTACTTTCCAAGCTGGCTGGGGCAATTTTTGTTCTTGTTTTTTGTTTTCACCAAAACTGCTGCATTGGCATATTCCGAAACTCCAAGATCTAACCAGTGCCTTCAGAGTGCCTGTCATAGGTGGAAGGTTTGAGGGGAAAATGCAGGGGGAGGAAGAAGAGGAGAGACCTGATCCTACCACAGCTTAAGGTCAGTATCTTTGCACCTGAGATAATGAATATAAAGGTAAGAGCAAAACCACACAGTCCAGCAGTGCAGCCTCCTGCACTTACCTACCTTCCTATTTGGGGAGCACCTTTTTCTCAAATAGCCTCAACATGGCTTAGGAGAGTCATGCTTGATTAAGGGAATATTCAGTTTCCTTCAGTTTTTCCCTCTCTTTGCTTTCCATACACCCCAGTACATCTCAGAGTCTCAGGTTTTGAGTGAACTACAAACAATAAATGGAGACACCTCTGCTCACTGTTCTCTCATCACAAGTCATTTTTAAAGTGGCAGGTACAGGAGTTCCCCTCTTGTCCATGGTTCTTCTTTCCAGTTTCAGTTACCCACAATCAAGTTCCAAAAATATTAAAGGGAAAATTCTACAAATAAACAATTCATAAGTGCTAAATGACTTTTATTAAAATATATTATTATAATGGTACTAATGGTTCTGTTATATTATTAGTTGTTGTCAATCTCTTACTGTGCCTAATTTAAAAGTTGAAATTATGTGTATACAGGAAAAAAATAAAACATGGTATTTGGTACCAGGGTTTGGTACTCTGTGAGGCTTCAGGCATCCACTGGGAATCTTGGAATGTGTCCCTATGGATAAGGATGGGGGAGTTAACTATATCACCTGAGAAGTGATAAGGCTGGGAACATGAAATTGATAGTGTTTGTTTTCAGTACATAGAAGAGCCCAGAACATCTGGGAAGGGTGTTACAAGGGAAGTTTCTAACAAATAGAACCAATACAGGGATACCAACCACATTGTCCTTTTGGTCTATCATGGGTGGCTGTGTCTATGTCTGAATTGTCTATCACTGGACAGAGGGCACAGCCCAGAAAGAAAGCTTGTCCATCAGGTGAGTGTTAGGGAAGGGAAATTCCCCACTTCTTTCTCTTCTCAATCAGCCACATGGAGAATGTACAAAATTACTGATGTCCTCAAGTCAACTCCTGGATCCCAAATGTTAGACAGAAGGTGATAAATGTCAGTACTCTCTTAAACCGCACTCTCTGTCTCCTTAACTTAAAATACTCTCCCTTTTGAAAATGTCTTGTATCACCTCTGGTTACTGCATCCTCCATTGTCTATTCTGGTCCTTTCCAAAATCATTCCTAATATTTATCCAACATGCTCACACCTATCCTAAATTCATCTCCCTAAAACACTGTCTTTTTACCCTCAAACATCCTCAATAACTTCCTATTACTTTGTGTTTTTTTTTTAGATAAACTCTTCTGCTCATCAGTCAAAGTCTTTCTGTAATTGACCCCTCCTGCCTTTCAAATTGATTGCAGATGACTTTCCTATAAGAATATTTAATTTTAATTCCTGCTTGTGTGTGGAGGGAAGGAACAGATGTCTGAAAAAGGTTTCAGAGGACTTGGCTTTGGGAGGAATATGGAAGGACATGTGGAATCTACCCTGCCGTGGAGTGGCAGGAGGGCATTCAGACTGTTTCCACCAGGAGTGAGCAAGTGCTGTGTGGAAGGGGTCTCTGGTCTGCTTGGGGGCGGTGAGTTATGGAGAGCAGCACTTATTGGACTGTCTTTCCCTGCAGGAACTCAATAAATGCTCTCACATTAATACAAGAATAAATACCACCAAAACCAGAGGAAGAGAAAGGGTACAGTACAGGGAGGCATATCAAATGCTCCTGGAAGTGTTTGTGCACTTTAATAAAAACCACACCTGTAGGTCTCATAATACAAAGAAATGAATGTAAAACCAGACAGAATATCTTCTTACCTGGCAGAGATCAGCAGGGAAGGAATCAGAACTCTTTATGGGGGTCTGGATTATAAAAGCCTAAGAAACACTGCAAGTTAGCTGGAAAAAAGCTCCATGATAGGATTAACTATTTGGACAGCTTGAGTTCAAACACCAGGTTCTTATTTAGCCCTCGGGCATTTTTTAGTTGTGACCTTGAAAAAGTTATTTAGACTTTCTCCATTTAGGTTACTTATTCATGTGTGTGTGCTTTGTTTTTAATCTGTGTGATGGGAAAACCAATAGTACCCACTCCTTAGAGTTGTTGTGATGATAAAATTAGAAAATGCTTATAAAGCATTTGGCATACATTGCTGGCACATGGTAAGTGCTCAATATATCAATAAATCTTCAGTGAAGGCATCATGTTATTAATATTGATTGAATCTATTTTCAAACAGAAGCGACACCTTATGGTTTGAATCTGTCTCTTGATGTGCCTGCTTCTCATTTCTCTGGGTTTGTCACTGCCTCCAAGTATTCCTGCTACCTCTCCGTCCCTATGTTGTCTCTCTCTGCACTTGTTAATTGCCTTTAAACTACTTCCTCAAGAAGCAGATGAGGAATAACTTCCAGGGAAGGAGCAAGGCATCATGGCCTGTATTGTTATGCATCCTAGCCTGACCTCTTCCAGCAACTGGATTGCGTATTCCCTCTGTTCAAAGACAGTTTATGCTTTTTAAAAGAAACATACTGTGTGACCCATTTTGTTCTATCTTCCTGACAGCACAATAAGAAGGCATCCCTGGGAATATAGCAGAATAGAAAAGGATGCAGTGGGCATGATGGTGCACTCCTGTAATACCAGTTACTTTCGTAGCTGAGGCAGAAAGGTAGAAACTTCAAGGCCAGCCTCAGCAACTTAGCAAGACCCTGTCCCGGAATAAAAATTTAAAGATGGTTAGAGTTGTAGTTCTGTGGTATAACACTTGTTTAGTATTGTAAAAGACCCTGGCTTCTATCCTCAGCAACACACACACACACACACACACACACACACACAGGATTGAAGAATATACTAAAAGGACTCTATACCAATCAAACTGATTATTTGGGTTTGGTGAAGAGGTTCCCAGTTGTCCTCTCCAGCCCCAAGGCACAGCAAGGATCCTTAGCCCTCTGGTTGTTCAGAGCTATCCGTGAAGGCATAACTACAGTCATTCCTCAAGAAGGGGCTGTGACTTGCCTCCAGATCTCAAGACCTGGATCCTTGGATCAATATTTAGTCCTGTTGGCTAATGACCTTTTCATCCCCCTCATCAAATGCATCATTCAGTAAGTGGGATGGAAGTGGGGGTAGGGGTGGCTTGCTCATTCCCTTGCTGGACACTGACTAATCACCGTCATTAGGCCCACAGTCACATGTGACAAGGAAATGCAGAGAGGCCTTTACTGGTTCTGATTTTATAAAGATGGGCTCCTGGGGTCTGGCATGGCTAGTTACAGGCTCAAGGAATGACAATGGCTTCACCCACCCACTCAGCCCTTGTCTCACCCCTCAACTGCCCTCTTCCATGCAAAGTAAACTTTCTGAACGTTCATTAGAAAGGGTCCTGGACACGTAATAGATAAAAATGCACTATGTTTACAAATTAGAGAAAATTAAGTAAATATGCAGCCCTCATCTGCAAACACCAGACAATGTAGAAACTCTGTGGCCGACATGCTCTCAATCTTTTCAACAATTCTGCTGGGTAGTGGTGTCATGACCTTCACTCTACAGAAGGGGTCAGAGAACTTCAGAGAGGGGACAAAATAGTGTGATTAGTAAATGTGCCATCAGATGTCTGCCTGTTTCCACCGCTCTTTTGATGGTCTCATGGGAAGGGCTACATTCCCACCAGCTGTCCCCATACTGGTTTCATGGAGCTCAGGCTGTCCCCACATGAGCTCAAAAGAGAGAGATTAGTGAGTTGTCTCTCTGACGTCATTGTGGCCCTGTGCCTTTTGTATTTCGCCCAGGCTCTGCTGTGAAAAATTTTAGGGGAACCAAATGGTTAGAGCTTGGCTAGTTTCCACAAGTATGAAAGGGCACCTTTAAGTGCTGGGGTTGACACTGGGACCCTCAGTTTTTCGCTGAGGCAGAAAGCCTCAGCATTGCCGAATCATAGTTCTGTCACAGGATGAATTTAATTCTGGAGATGTTCAAACCGCCCCCTCTATTTTTGGCATCAACCTGTTACTGTAATTTAATTATCAAGGGAGAAAATTAAGGGATGAGATTCAGAGAGAAAAGAAAGTGTCTTCTAAGTGCAATTCCACCCAGAAAAGATTTCCTGTAAAACATTTACAGACATGCCCTAACTTTTCTCTGAGGCAGAACTTGCCACATTTCCGCAGGCATCTCTGCCTATAGGCCCAACACAAACACACTTGAATCCCTGCATGACCAAGACAGCTCTAGCAAACCCCAGATGAATTCCCTTCCATCTTCTAGATCATCGACTCTCTTCCTGTCTGAGAATCTTTATTACCAGGGAGGATGCAAGAGGCAGAGAAAGCCCAGCTGGGATTGGGGGCCCAGGTGCAGTGTTCTGAGATGGCTGTTAGAAAAATCCTATTTTGACTTGAAACTGGCCTAAATTTTCCCTGGAATTGATCGTGAGAGAGCACATATGAAACCCCACCAAGCCAACCTAAAGGATCCATTCTTCTTATTACCTCCGTCTTTGTGGAAGTCAAACTGACCAGGGCCTCCACCTCGTTGGGCCCCTCTGCTCCTCAGCTCCTAAATTAACCAGCCTTCCCTTTCTGCCTTCCTCATGAACCGCCTGCTGTTCTCCAAAGTGTTAGGTGACAGCTGTGCACACCCAGGAAAATAGATTTCCCGCCTCATTGTGATATTGCTTTAGGAGGCTCTGGGCTACAGTCTGCAGCCTTGGTGTGTGGGGGATTTGACAATATGCATTCTGACAAACAGAATCAGTCCTCACCCATACCGAGTCTTTTTCTCATACATTCTTGTCCATCCTCTGATGCTCCCAATTGTGAGTGATTATGTGTGGTTGTTTTGTATGTGTATTATGAAAGGGACAGGGGGAAGAAAAGGACAGGAAAAAAATGATGGTAGAAAGACAAATCATTCACAGCAGATAGTGCTCAAACAATTGTGAGCCAGGAAATACTTATGACAAAAGAAATGTATATAAGGGTGACTGCATCTGTTGATACATTCATTCATTTGTCCATTCAGTTAATAAATAAATAATTCTGTTTGCTTTTCAAGTGCCACACATTGTGCTGGGTTGGGGGGATATAACAATGACGGTTCTCACTGTGGTGTTTAGAATGGGAGGGAGGAGGGGAGTAGGCTAGCCTGGTTCAGAGGACTGAGTCACACCACTAATTGGAAGCTCTTCAGAAGAGAAGCCCATATAAGGGCCTAAGAGTGAGCAACCAGAAGTTAAAAAGTTCTATTTATTGAATGTGTACTGTCTGCCAAGCAATTTACATGTTACCTCCTTTAATTCATTCTCAATTCAGGAGATAGGCATGATTATTATCCTTATTTTACAGATGAGAAGACTGAGGCACAGAGAGGTTAAATAACTTGCACAAAGACACAGAGCTAGTAACATAAATAGCCAGACTTTGAATCCTGCTGGGCCAATCTGGAGTCTGTCTTCTTAAAATCAGTTCCATACCAGAGTAGTATAGAATGTCCAAGCAATGGGACAGTCACAGAGTCACTAAACAACAATGAAATATGGGCTCTAAAAACAACTCGCTCATTTCAAAATGAAGAAAGTGAAGACTAGCCTTGAATCGATTAAAAATGAAACTCTCCCAAGTGCTTCCTTACTTGTTATAAACAAAAGAATAATGAAAATTTCCAGAATCCACAAAAATTGTCTTGAAGGAACATTTGACCACTGTTCAAAATCTGATTGCAATCCTCAATCCAGCATATAAGCTAGCAGATAGAATCTGTGAACCTCAAACTTATCCCTTTACTCTGCCGCAAGGTTAGAGTCCCTCAAGCAATTACTCCATCAATTCTGGGTTCTATTAGTTTACACTGCTGGAAGGGTAGAGTCTAACACATGTCACATCATTTCACATGTATACATTGTTTCTTCAGGTAAAGGCTGGCTCTTTAAGTGCCTGGGAGACATTTTTGCATTTTGTGTGTGTTTTGTTTGCGTTTATATGTGTGTGTGTTTCCATGGTTTTACATAAAGTTCTGCTGCAACAGACACTTAATAAGTGCTTGCTGGATGAACAAAGGGTCCACCCACCTCAGAGGGACATTCATAGGTGGTTTAATAGCTTTCCTCCTGAAAATACAGTTGCTTCTGGACCAGATCCCTGAAACAGAGCAACAGCTCCTCAGTGATGCAGCACGGTCCTGGGAGATGGAGAACTGGATAATCCAGTCTCTCTAAAATAGATGATAGGAGATAAAGAGTCACGGTTCCACTGCCTGGTCAAGGTAGGATGTGGTTTTGCAACTAGATAGCTATACTCTGTGAATCAATTCCTAACACCTTCTTGCCTCTGCCCAACCAGGACGTCCTCTATAATCAGATTCCACATTTAGAGAACTACATACAACCAGTGATGTCTGCATTCTCTCAAATGTTAGAGACATTTACCCTGAACTTTTCTAAATTAGCTGAAAGATGTGCACAAGTCTCCTTACTAAGAGACAGCTTCATAATGGTTAGACAGGCTGCCAAATCTTCTTTTTTAAAGTAACTTGCAAATTAGGACACAGTAATGGCTCAATAGTCAACTGCTTCAGCTGGCTGCTTGTAGCCAAGTGAGAGGTGAACCAAATTCCTGTCTGTAGGAGTTCCTCCTTTAACACAAGGCTATAAGATGCTCATCAGCAAGAGTGTTATATTAAGGGAAGATAGCACTGTTTTCTGCTCCCGTGGGATGTGACCAGGCTCCGAGTTTTCTACATCTGTTTTCCCCTGGAGACACCTGCCTCAGAGATTGCTACAAGATGCATATGAGAATCTGTCCTCTTTTTGGTTCTTGACTTGCTCTGTGTTCTCAAGGGACTTATTTAGACTCTCTGGGAAAACTAAGAGGAGAACATCATACCCCTGGTCAATATCTTTGAAAATGTTCCCAAACCTTAAATGTTTAATTAAGTTCCTTGGAAGGAGGCAGTGTATATGTGAATACAAGTAAGAAGCAGTAGTTCATATTTGACAGACTGAAAATGATGGATGACCAAATTTACAAAAGGAGCTAGTCCACTAAAGAATATCATATTCAAATGTCCTTTCTGCCCGACACTAGAGCTGCATGCAGCTGTCTCCCAGTTGGTTCTTATATTCCGCTCTTGAATGAATGAGCCATGGTCTCCCTCCCTTTGTCCTCTTATCCCTTGTCCTCGGCTAATAGATTTCAACACCAGGACACTTTCACATAACACTAGAAATTATTATATGCATCCTATGAAAGGAAGTTGGGGTACAACAGCACAACTCTAGGCATTTACCAGCTGCCATACCAACCACATTCTTCTTCATCTTATCCATTGGCATTTGGGGTTCTGTGCAGTACAGGCTTTGAGATCCCCACACATTGGACTACTCTTCCTTTCCCTTTGCATTATTTTCTCAGCCTGTCTTATGGTCCATAGCATTTGAATGCCACAAGGGGAAATTTACAAAATTAAAAAAAAAATTCTGCTTAATAGCAGTCTCCTCCCAGAGATGTAAATATTCATAAACATATCAACTCTTCCAGACCCATCACGAATAGAACTGCCAACGACACCCCTGCTGCCTTAGGCGTTGTTCTAATAAGTTAGGAGCAGGAGAGTGGAAGGGGATATTTTTAACTTTAGATTTTTTTTTTCAAAAGCCATTTTAAAGTGCCCCGCTGGGAGCAGAGCTGGAAAGAAGCTGTTTTCTGGAAACTGAGAATGCTTCCAACAGCGTTGTAGGTCAGATCTGAAACAGTGATTGAGACAAGGTGATCATATCATGTATTTCCATAGCACAGGCCTCATGGATGATGCTCAAGAGAACAAAACTGATCACAGATTCACGTGGTCTAGTGTGAAAATGTGTGTCACCTTCTCAGCACACAGGGCTGCCTCAGTCTGAACAGAACATGCACTCCCAGGGGAAACCCTGGAGAGCTGACAGGACAAGATAGAGCCTTGAGTGTTCCTCTGAGTTTATTCCCACACTGGCAGATCTCTGCACAGAGATGCATCTCTGAATACAGCTGAGACTCAGCTTCCCCACTGGCGTAGCCACAATTGCATTACCTGGGCACAAGTGCTTGATAAATATGTTTCCTTGATTTGGTGGTTATTTATTATTCAATAACTGTCCTATTAAACTAAAATAAATGGGGTATTTGGGATCCATCCCCGGATGTTTCTTTCACTTGCTACTGTCAAGGGAATTCTGCCAGATCTTTAATAACACCCAGCTCAGGGCTGTCACCGCAGCCCACATGCATTTCAATCGGGGTCCCTGGGCGTGTCTTTCACAGTTGTAAACGGATAGCTGAGGGACTGCAGGCTGTGGATCCCAAGCTATCCATCACTCCTGCTGGACTCTACCACCCTTGTCTTCATCTCTCTGCCCCTTCCTTCCTGAGCCCACTCCTCAGGGAGCAGCTTGAAAGATTACAGCTTGGAAGTAGACAGGGTGGGAAAACGAGAAGGGATTAGAGAGAAAATAGATTCATGAGAAGACAGATAACAGAGTTGTTGGGGCTCTGTTAATTAAAAAGCAGCAATTTGTCTGAATTCTGAATGTGAAGAATCCCCTGGGAGATATTAGCCCGGCTTCCTCTGAGAATTAGACGTGCTCAATTTCTGTGTTGGAACATGTTATAGCCAGAGGACTATGGGAGGAGGTCTACCCTATTTGTCCTTGTTCAGAAACCTGAATGTCCTTGGAGAATAAAGGCCACAGTGGCCACTGCCCCAGAGACTTTCATAGGGGCTGAGGGCCTAGGCTTCTGAAAGAGTTTAAGAGTTACCTTTTCCTAAATATGACATCCTATTGCCTCCACAAAGGAGGCCAAACACTCCGTGAATACTTACTGAGAATGTTCTCTAGGTCAGTCATCCTCAGATGATTTTCATAGTTAATGCATTTTAATTCTTGCAGCAATCCTACAAGGCAGATGCTCTACCTGGGCCCACTTTATGTATGGACTCGATTGACTAATAGATGATGAAATTAAGTGTCAAACACAAGCAGAGTGACTCTGGAGTAGGTCTTATTAACTACGACACCCTACTGCCTATCACAAGGACTATCTATGGCACTGAGAGCTTTCTAAAACCCCATCAAAGGATAGAGCCAACACAGAGCACTTAGAGACAGAAACTGCACACTCCAAACAGAAAGTGCCCCCTGGATAAAGAGCAGCTCTCAGTTTATTGCAGGTTAATTAATCTTGTGACTTTGTGTTGCCTTGAAAGGAAATGAAAGTCCACTTTTGTCTGTGGCATTTACTTATTTGGAAATAAAACAAAACGTTTTTCTTATGGGCTCCTACCAACCAGCTATCCCAGAACAAAGAACTACACAGTACCTCAGAGTTAAGACTAAGAGATGTTTTGCTGCGGTACCCCAGGGAGACATTCCCTTTCAAGCTCTGTTCCTCCTGGATTACTCTGGGCCATGGCTCTTTGAAGATGTTTAGGATACGTTCCCCAGGTTGACCAGCATATGTAATGTACATTTTGACCAACAAGGTGCAAGGAAGCTAGTACTATTAATGAACATAATAGGTTTAAATGCTAGATGATCTCACTTTACAAAACTCAATGACAGAAAAAGTGATTCCCATTAACTTAGCATTCACGTGTTCATAAAGCATTAATACTTATACAGAGATATTTATGGAAAACCTGCTATGTGACAGACTTTATTCTGAGTACTCTGGATACAATAGTAAAGGGCACAAATAGAAATTCCTGCCTTTGTGGGACTCACATTAAAGTGGTTTTCCTTTGAATAAGGAACTTCCTGTGAGCATAACATTGTATTCTGTGTGATTTTCAAATATCCAAGATGACCAATTGCATAGACTAGAACTTATGCGTGGATGTATTCATCACTATGCCCAAAATACCTGACATAAACAACTTAAAGGAGGGAGACTTTACTTAGGCTCATGGTTTCAGCGATTTTAGTCTGTGGCTGGCTGGCTTTAAGGCAGAAACATCATGGCAGATGGGTGTAGTTAAGGAAAGCTGCTTGACGTGTGACATCTGGGAAGCTGAGGGGGTGGGGGATATGGAAACAGACAGAGAGGAAGGAATTGGGGACAAGATATGATCCCCCAAAACACATCTTCAGGGATCTACTTCTTTACTCCCATTTCACATACCTTATGAATCCCTCAATAATTAATCCATTGATGAGGTCAAAACTCTTACAATCCAATCACTTCCCAAAGGATTCATCTCTAAACACTACTGTATTTGAGGACCAAGTTTGCAACATGTGAGCTTTTGGGGGACATTATAGATTCAAACCATAACAATGGAAAAGAGCAGCCCATTGCCACAATTTGAACACAGACTCTTTAGGTCATTTCCTAGTGTTTTAGACACTCAGTAGTAACTGAAAATGTCACTAGGGAACACTTAGCAAGTTGTGTCTTATGCCAGAGTGGTGGAGTGAGCCCAGAACAAGTAGTCGAGAGATCTGGACATGTCCAGTCTCCCACATAGTGATCATGTGGCTTTTAGCAAGTGGTTTAACTTCTATGGCTTAATATCTTTGTCTGTAAAATAAGAGAGAATAATACCCACCACATCAATTTGAAATATTGTATAAAGCTTAAAACAAAACCAAGAAGACTAGAAGTAAATTACACATGAGAAAATGTTTGGGATCTGTGAAACTACATGGAAATATGGATGTGTTAATATCAATAAAGTAATGGGTGGGTAGGTATGACAAATATAGGCATCTTTTAAAAATTTGACACAATATTTTTATTTATTTATCTTTATGTGGTGCTGAGGATCGAACTCAGCGCCTTGCACGTGTTAGGTGAGTACTCAACTGCTGAGCCACCACCCCAGTCCATAATAGGCAGTTTTTTCCTTAAATATTTATTTTTAAGTATTAGGTGGACACAATGTCTTTATTTTACATTTATATGGTGCTTAGGATCGAACTCAGTGCCTCATGTATGCTAGGTGAGCACTCTACAGCTGAGCCACAATCCTAGCCCCCACATAGGCAGGTTTATAAAATGATCTGCTGCCTTGTCAATGTCAATAAGGTCATAGTCCTTGTAGAAGCCAGCTTCCCCCCTGTCCTTTGCTCTCCACCAGTGAGTGCTTTTTGATGTATGAGCTTGGTGGGGATGAAGGACAGTCCCCAGAATTCCTCTCCTAACAGTGTTTGCATGTAGCCGAGGAAAAGAAAGAATCACTTAGGATAACTGGAAAACAGACCAGAAGTTCCCATTGTGTAGCACATAGTCAGTCCCCTTATTCACAGATTTATTTTCTGTGGTTTTAATTATCTGTGGGCAATTGATGTAAAAAAATAGTAAGTGGAAAATCCCAGAGGGAAAAAAATCACACTTTTTAAATGGAAATGTCTTTGTCAATGGCATGATGGAATCATTTGCCATCCTGCTCCATCCTGCTCTGTCCAGCCTGCAATGTGAATCATCTGTTTATCCACTGTATCCACACTGTATATGCTACTACTGTTAGACACTTAGCAGCCATAACAGTTATTAGAGCTACTATTGTGGCATTGCATTGTTTGTGCTAAAATAAGCTTTATGTCATAGCCTAACACTACGTCCCAGTGTCTGTGACATTTACCTCTCTTCCTCTCATCACTTGGGCACTGTATTATATCAAATCATCTCAAAGGTGAGTAAACACACACACACACACACACACACACACACACACACACACACATATATATATATATATATATATGAAATACATTGTATTTATAGCTTAGTATTCTCCTTGGATGTTGGCATCTTCTGGAGGTTCTTGGGACGTATCCCACACAGATGAGGTACATTATTGTACATGCATCTTCTCCCAGTTATTTAGTCAAACAGTAATCGAGGTTCTACTGTAAAGGGAATTTAAGGATATAATTGAAATCCTTATCAGTTGACTTTAAGTTAATCAAGACACAGATTATCCTAGGTCAGCTGCCTTAACCAGCTAGAAGGTTCTAAAAGAGGGCTTGCTTGATCCTTCCTGAGGAAGAGATTCTAAGCAGCCCAGGGACCAGTGATGGCTTTCCTTTCCCCAGACTGTCTTTCATGTTTGCCTCCCATATATGCAAGCTTTAGCAGACACCTATGGAATTCTAGTCTACTCAAGAACTTTTCTTCCTGATTCCCCACCTAAGAACTATAGATGTGATTAGTCATCATCCACAATGGAGTGAACCATCTGTAGCAAAACCCTACATCCACTTACATATGTATATATTTCCTTCTAGCTGTGTTACTGTCATTGAACCCTGGTTTCTAGTGGTTTTCTTGTAAATATAATATTATTCTTACCCATGCGTGTGCTTGTATTTAAAGTTGGCCTTGGTTTCCAAGTACACTTGGGAGACACAAGCCCCTGGCAGATTCCATTCCTGGGTAATGAGTTGAAGAACTAAGCCAATTTTTAATGTAAGAATTAATAAAGCATAACAAGATAGAGCCCAGTGACGACTTGCTTTGGAGTCTTTGTTTTCAAACTCCACCATGAGGGAAAATTCCCTGGATTAACAATGTCCTGGATATAGTGTTCCCTTGTTATGGTTTTCAGTGAAAGCCTAAGTGGTCCACCAGCATTTTTTCCCCAGTACAGTTTGTCCTGAGCAATCAAGATAGATAGCCAGCTCAGGTAAGTTTGTGCAATAATCTCAGAAAAAGAAACACTAAATCAATCTATTGGGGAAATATTAATGCCCTCATTAGGAGGCTTAATTATTCACATCAGCCTCTGGTTTTTTCCATGACATTAATTCCATTTCTGACTTCAGAGCAATTGCTCTGCTCAAACTTGCAAGACACCCAACAGGTGTTCTCAGTTCCCAGAATGTTAAAATATTTTGCATATCAGCCAAGAGAGATCTACTGCAGAACCAGCCTTCCCTCCTCCTGTTCCTCTTTCCCCTCCTACACACACACATACACACACACACACACACACACACACACACACACACACACTTACTTGCCACAGCTCTTCTCCTCTGAATATGGACCAAAGCTCATAACTTATCCCATGTAAACTCAAAAATACATTCCTATCATTTTCCCATTCAACCTAATAACAATGGAACAAACCTACATATATTGATTTCTATGTGCCAAGCACTGTTTTAAATGCTTTAAATATATCAGCCAATGTCCAGTATCTATGAAGTAGTACCATTTTATTATCCATATTTTATCAGTAAGGGAATTGAGACACAGACAATTAGCATCTTGTCTGAAGTCTCCTAACTGGAAAAGGAGGAGTGATGGGGTTAGGGTTTGAACCTTAAACCCTAGAAAGCATCCTTTTAATATTTAGAATAATGTGCCACTCCCTGTACAGGACAATTATCACACTATACGTCTCAGGTATGCATCTCCTCCTATATAAGGTTTTGCTACGTTGAAAAATACCTCTCCATCTCCTCTTGACTGCTCCTCTGCCTCCCTGTTTCTGCTAGCAGCACACAGCCATTTCTTAATGACTGTGCATCAGGTTTACACAGGACAAGATCAGCCTTCTGGATTTTTCATTATAAGCCTCCTCCCACAATCATTGAACAGAACTCAAACTTCTTTCTGTACCATCCAAGGCCCTTCAGCATCCCACATTGACATTGCGCATGAAAGGCAACATTTCAAATCATCTTCAAGGAGAGTGGGAGCTCCTCTCTCCACCCACAAGAGCCAGCGTTTTCCAGATGGATAGTTTTGCCACAGGCACTGCGACACAAAAGCAAATACACCCCAAACAGCTTTTTGTCATGTACCTGTTTTTCCCTAGAGCCCTGCCTCACCTTACAGAGTCAGTGGGGAAGAGATAAACCCCCAGGGGTTAAACAAAGCAAAGCTTCCTTAGAATTTGAGGGGATTTCGATTCTGACTAAACCTCCAGGTTCATACCCTTAGGGGACATCACAGAGAGAGTTGGAGTTTTTATACCAAGGCAGTTTTCTCCCCTTTGAATAAAATAACATCAAAAACCCTGTTCTGATGAGTAGGACATTAATCGAATGCACTGTTTCCAAATAAACCGAAGGTTTGGGAGAATCAGAAAACTACAGGTAGGAAAAATAATAATGAGTTTCAAAGGCATGAAGAGCTCTCCAGCTAAAATTAAAATTCTAAGTGAATAAATCAAGCTAAACAGGACAGCATTATAGAGGGATCACTGGAGGTCACTCATTTATTGAGTAAATACGTTTTTTTTCCCAACCTGATCCTACACTGTGCCAACCACTGTACTACAGCCTGCCTCATGAAACTTATATTCTGATAGATTGGAAGGAAGCACACCATGACACTAGGTGAAAGAGCCGATATCCCAGTAATTCATGATTTGGTAGACTTTCCTGTTCAGCGTGCCTTCTTTTAATAATAGCACCCAGATATTTCCTTTGGAAAGCAACTTCTATATCACTATTGGTCCTTTTGGCTCTGAAGACAAGAATGTGGGCCAGGTTCAATGAGACCATCATGTGCCCCTGGGGACGTTGATTGCTTCAGAGATGAGCAGGTGGCTAAAGTCATGCAATCAGAGTTATCCAGCCACTTGGGACTTGAAGATTTTCCAGTCTCTGGGATGTAAGCCATGAGTTGTTAGAGATGGCCATGTGGGGATATGTTCCTGAGAAGAAAAGCAGCAGAGCGGAAAGCACAGTCCAGTGGTCTAGAGGTACAGAAAATCCTAATTACACTGCTTGAGTCTCTGAATCCAGTTACACTGAAAAACATCTACTTTGGACTTTTTTGTGATACGTGAATTAAGCCTTCCACCTTGCTCATGACCTGCAGTTAGTCAGTTTGACTTCGGATTCTATCCCCTGCAATTAGAACAGGTCCTGACTAAGGAGAGTTAAGAACTTCATTCACTTTCAGCTAGACTTTTAAAGGGAACATATTTATCTGCTGTGTTGGAGAGACTGATTTAGAGTCAGACACCTTAAGGCTGGGATCCCATTTCATTGCTTAACAAGTTCAGAGCCCTGGTTTCTTGTTTTTCTCACCTTCAAGTTTTAGGTAATAATATCAGAGCTTTCTTTATTTTTCTGGAACATGCAATGGGGTCAGGGATGGCACATGGTAAGCACTCAATAAATGGCAGTGAGTGTCCTTCTGATGATAATGGTTATTATCATAATTATCACCATAAACATTTCAAACCCTCTCTTGGCCCCCTGTCCTCTACTCCCTGATCCCCTTCAGTAAAACTATTTTTAAAAGATCAGGGATTCTCTTTGTTTTGCTCATTTTACTTTCTATCCCCCGATTTCCATCTACTCAAATCAGACTTTGTTCCCATTATGCTATTGAAATTGCTATTGTCAAGATTGCTTACGAACTTCATCTTACCAAAAACAATGATTAAATTTTCTCTGATATTCCTCAGCCCTTTGGTGGCATTTATCACAGTGGACACATTCCTGCTCTTGAGGCATTGCCCTCACTTGGCTTTTGGGACACTGAACACTTGGCTTTTACTCTAGCTTATTAATTTCCACTATCCTGGCCTTTGCTGGCTCCTCCTATTCATGATCAATTAATTCTCTGTGCTCAATCCTGGTCATCTCATGTAGTCCACACCTAGGAAAATCACTCAGCATTAAATGGCCTGGAAATGTATTCCTCCAGAATTTATACACCTAACCATGCATATGACAACTTCACTAGAACAGCCAATGAAACCCTTAAATAAGCATAACATGAACAAAACTCATGGGTGACTCTCCTTCCCTGAAATCTGCTTCTCCTTATGGGGTCTCCATCTTGGTAACTAGCATCAAGTGCTGACTCTGTCAGCCCCAAACCCTAGATGTCAGCTTTGACTTGGCTCTTTTCTGGGGACCCCAACTATCCATTAGTAGCCACTGTATTCCACCTTATTTGTTCCACCTTTCCATCTGAATCCAAGCACATGACCCCATCAATAGTGCATTGCACACTTATAGAAGAAGCTGCCGCCACAACCTCCACAGCTTCCCAGTACATCTCGGATAAAATCCTGTGATGTCAATGTTGTATGTGGATTCGCTTCGTCCTTGGATTACCACTCATAACCTTCTGCCTGCCTGCTCCTTCCTCATCACACTGCAGACACACTGTGTGTCCCAGGAGCTCTTACACAAACCACCTTGGGCTCCCTGGCTGCTTCTCATCATTTAGCTCTTTTTCCAAATGTTTCCTCTCCACAGAGCTCTTGCCCAGCCATGGCTACCAAAGGAGTTTCTTTCTCGCCCCCATTCATTCTGTTTCTCTTGTATTCTGCCTTCGTTTCTTCTTATTTGTTTTTGCCTGCGGTTTGCCTTCCCTGGTTGGATATGCTATTACATAAGTATCGATGAATGACTTACAGGGATTTAAAATCAATTGCAAAAACTGTTCCTGACTAACAGAATAGGCAGAACATCTAGGCTTCTCCCAGAACACCTTGGAGAGTCTTGCTGACTCCTTTCCAGCCTAGTCTGTACACTTGGGATTAAAGAACATGTTTCCAAGTGTGAAACTTACCCAATGATGATTCCACCTCTGTTGTAGAATATTGCCTCTTTTGTAAAAGAAACAACAATAATTTAAAATGGCATTTAAACAACTTAATAAGCCCAATTACCATGGATTAGGAGAAACAAACAAACAGAGAGGTGCGGGACACAGAGAATGAGTCATGAATAATTTTTATTCTATATGTGGCATTTACTAAAATGTCACCACTGGTCACTTCTGAATGTCAGACATAAAATTGATTGTAATTTCACAAATTACCTTGTGGCCCTAATAGGGAAAAAAAATGGGTGACTGAGACAAGCATAGTGAACATGAGTACAGAATGATTAGCTGCATAAACATCTAAATCAATGCTTGTTTAGAGTCCCTGGGGAATTGGAAATCAATAGGGTAAGCCAGACCAATGCTAAATCTCTCCCAAGATTGAGTAAATCTCACAGTTGAATGTCTCTTTCCTCGAAAAGAAAAGTAAACTAGGACACACTAAAGAATAAATATATTGTGAAATTAACTGTTATTCAGAGATTCCCCAAATATTAAATATCCAGGGGAAAAGTTTCTTCCTTCAGTTGGTGTAATTTTTCTCTAAACTCAGTTAAACTGGACTTTATCCTAAAACTAAGATGTTACCAGCTGATTAATTCAATCTGATTCTAATCACACCTAAGCTCTGCCAGTCCCCAAGCATGTGCAATATTCAGATGATTTTATATTAATTTTTAAATGTCACCTATGGATTTGAAAGTGAAAAAATCTCATTCCTGGAAAGTGTTTGCTTCATAAAACACATGCCAACTTCTTGACTTGGGCAAGGTCAAAGGCAAGCTAGATTTGAACCAAACACACACACCTATGTGTATTGGCTACTCTCTAACCGCTTTTCCAGATTTATTCTCCACCTCTTTTGTCTTATTCTATACCCTTGGAAATTGGCCTCTATAGTTTCCACTACCCAGGTTTGCCTGGCCGGGAGCTTTAAGTTGAGTTTTGCCAATAGAATTCCCCAGCAGGAAGTGGGAAGAGGGAGAGAGGGGGGAGGAGTAAGGACCTATAGTCCAGCTCCTATTGGGCAGTCCTTCTTCCAACACTTTGGCAATATCTGTTCTTGTCCAGTACTCTTCTCTCTGCCCTTGTATGACAGACATGGTGACAATTCCCACTGTTACTGGCCACCATCATACATTTTCTTCCCGAATTTTGCCCACCACTCCATAATTGTCCTTTCATTACACATTCTTCCATTGAGTCCACTGGGGTTTCTATAGGGCTCTCTCAAGTCTTCAGTGCCCTTTTGTGCCCAAAGAAGGTTATGCTCACTAAGCAAAAATGTGTGAGCTCCTACTATGCATAAAGCAGTATTTTGGATAATTCTAATATGTAAAATTTATTAAAACCTTCTTTAACACTATATATCTGTTTTCTTTAAGATGTATTATAACATACTCAGTTTTTCTAGTGTATGTCTACCTATAGGATTAGTCATTCCTTGAGTGCTGGGACTATGTCTGTTGTTTTTTATATATTCCTAGCACCTTAAAAGGAGTTTAATCTGAGCTCACTTACATCTGTGAAAGTTCTTAAAATTTAAGCTGAGCAGTAAGATGTGTGTCTGTATGTGTGTGTGTGCGCATGTGTGCATGTGCGCGCACACACACACACACACACACACACAGAGAGAGAAAGATAAAAGTTTAAAAGTAGCATGAATAAAATTGCCAAAACATAGAGGGAAGGAAGGACTTGATTCTGATGTGTTCAGGTAGAATGAGAAAAGAGATCATAGAGAGGAGGAGAAATACATCATGAGAATGTAAAGGCTGAGTAGAAATTTCTATAAAGAAAGTGAATAAAATAAAAGTGTTCTGATTAGAGGAAGCAACCTTAAGGAGGGGCATCAGAGATGTAGAGGACCCTGATATTTGGAGGAGTGAATATCTTTATACACACTGAGACATGAGGATTCCTTTGAAGAGAAGAGGCAATGCGATATGAAAGACAAGTCACATTGAGAATGCTGTTCACTTCTGACTCAGGGAAGCTATTCTTGCCTCAATTTCTATCTTATGGTACAATACCCAGGGCTTTTGCTTTTCAGAAAGAAGCTAGTCACCATGGCATCTGGAAGGAGTGACCTGTCTCGGAGGCTACTGTTGTTATAGTTAGCAATGGCACCCAACCCCTTTCTGATTCTCCTTTGGGCTTCTGAGTACCTCCCACTAAGGAACAGAAGAGTTTTCATTTCTACTTATGTCCAAGTTAATGTCAAGTGCTGAGTGTCTATCTATAACCTCAGTATTTTAAAGATAAAAATAAAAATAATATAGCAAGATATCTTAACAGTCACTAGACAAATGTAACACTTGTGCTTTTGGAGACAAAAGAAGCCTAGTGTTTGAGACACCCACAGTGTACATTCCAAGTTGTTGCAGCCTTACTGACCTATGCTACCTTCACAGGAGTCCTAGATAAATCAGGAAATGAGAATTCCAAGGAAACTTTGCTGTAATCTTTAGTCACATGGTAATTTTTCAAGGACCTTTATTTTTTACCTTTCCTTTCCTCTCTGTCCTCCTTAGGTTTCACAGGTTCTAAGTACATTAGTCAACTTTTCATCACCATATATCTGAGATAATCAACTTATAAGGAAGAAAGGTGTTTTTTTTTTTTTTTGGCTCAAATTTCAGAGGTTACAGTATATGGTTGCTTAGCCCTGTTACTTTGGGCCGATGCTGAGGCAGAACATAATGGTAGGGAGAATATGATAGAGGAAGCTGCTCACTTCATGATAGCTGGGAAGCAAAGAGATAGAGAAAAGAAGGTTCTGGGGTCCCAATGTCCCTTCATGGTTATTCTCTCAGTAACCTAACTTTGTTCATAGGCCTCACTTCAAGTTCTATCAGCGAATGCTGGAGTTGTGGCTCAGTGGTAGAGGCACACTTGCCTAGCATGTGTGAGGCACTGAGTTCAATTCTCAGCACCTCATGTAAATAAATGAATAAAGATCTATCAACATCTAAAAAGCACTTTTTTAAAAAAAGTTCTACCACTTCCAAAAAATCATAATGGGATGGGGATCAAGACTTTAACATTTGGTTCTTTGGGGGACAATTATCCAAACCATAGTCCTTAGCTTCTTTGCAAGAAGAAAGGATGCTTGCTATTGGAATAAAGAGAAAAAAAAAATAGGAAGATTGCCAAATGTTGTTGCAGACAGCTACATGTAGACCAGCAGTGCTTCACTCTTAAAATACCTCTCAGCACCTATGTGCAGATTTGTGTTGTGACTCATCTGCCACGTGCTCAGGGGAATGTCACCCCTAATGGCAGAGGGAGATCCTGGGTTCATGCCAAGTGTGGAGGGGAGGAGGCAGCCATCCATGCTTGAGCTTTGCAAGTTCCACCATGTTAAGGCAGCTGCAGCCATCCTATGGTGCAGCCTGATAGACCCTAGTGGGTGAGAAAAACAGATATCCTGCTGAGGGGAAAGGCTCCCCATTCAAGACAGTAAGTTCTTATGAAGGATGATGATAAAGCCCTAGAGTAACTTAAAAGCAAGGCCTACAAGGAGGCTCAGGAATACTGCACAGCAGTGCATCACCACTTGCAGAGTTGATGAGCATGCCAAACTCTACCCAGATCCAAATTTGCATTAGGCAGTAGGACCATTGCTTCCAGGAACTGCAGAAGTGACCTTTGCTAAGTTATACTTCCCCAACAAGATCTGTTTTGCCTCCACTAACTTAAGTTGCAGTTGAATTCCCTTAGAATATAGGCAAGGGGATACAGGGTGAAGAAAGAAAGGACACTGGTCTCTTTGGTTGATTTTCTATAAAGAAATAGACCTCTCTGTGTTATTTTCTTCTTTGTTCAAAGCTGTCTGATTAAGTCTTCTAAGAGCTAAGGTGCTGTTGGCAGTGTCCAAAAGGGTTCTGCCTTCTCTTTCTTTCATTTACACACTGCAAAAACTCCTGCCACAAAGCAGAACTAATCATACAGTGACTGTTTTGCTTCCTTATATCTCAGTATGAAGGAGGAAGGAAAGTGGGAAGCGAGAATTGGGAACAAAGCAGGCAGGGATGCAGAGAGTTCTGGAGACAGACAGGAAACATCTTTGTGGGGCTAAATTGCATTCAACATAATAAACTATCATCGTGAAATGAGTGTTCCAATTGAGTTTTGATGTAAACACTAATATTTCCTCCACTCTGCTATTCTCTTCTCAGGAGAGCTCATGTATATTTCACTATGTGTCCTACCTACTATTACACTCATACATCAAAGGATCTGAGGACAAGGAACCTGATTTTGAAAACATTATTCTTTTAAAGATTTATCCTCTCATCTTGACCACCTCCTTAGCTGAAAGGGAGAGGTTCTCCATAAATTATTTTAATGTGCTCTGCAAAAGGGATCTTCTCACCCCTTCTTCCAAAAACTTTTTCACAAGTAAAATTAGAAAGGGCTCCCGATTTCATTTCCTTTTCTTTTCTTTTTTTTTTTTCCATCCAACCGCACTTAGGGACATTTATAAATGGTACAAGAAAGAAAAACCTAGGTGGAGGTGGGGATTGAAAAATCTGAGCATTTCAATGAAACCTTTGAGGACACCCGATGAAGGTCTTATTTAACTGTAAGAAGGGTCACAAATGGCTTTTGAATACATTTGCTAGAAATGGATGTAAAGACAACATTCAGAGCATTCCCTTCAGACTGGCTTATGTTCAGTGTCATTTCAAAGGTGTATGTTTTGCTCATCTCAGCAAAACTCAGAACCCTACCTCTGTAACTACAGTCTACAATGTCAGGACAGGAACCCTCAAACTACATCACAAACACCAGACCCTAGTAAGCCCAAACGTCTCACTCCAGATGTCTGTTATTGCTTCTTCCAGAATGGTCAAACCCTGAGTGGAAGGAGGTTTGTGATCCCTTGCTTGCTGAGCTTTATGCATCTTAATTCTCACAGATCCTTACTATGTAGACCAGGTCAGTTTCAATGTCTTCTTAAGTCTTCTCTCTCAGACCCTGATGGGAACCAGTCGTATTTACAAACAGGCCTGTGAAGTGTCCCAGAAAATAAAGATAGATTCTCACAAAGCAAGGGTTCAGAGTCCTCCCTGCAGTTTAATGTCAGGGATTTGGGTACAGTTCTCATCCCAGAATGTTACACCCAGTCCAGTTCCATAGTCTTCCTTGTAACTTTCTCCATAAAGTCTCCTGAGCCCCACCTACGAATTTAACAGGTCATTAAGACCAGAACTGACTGAACAGGCTCCAGGGAGACACTGCCACCTCATTCTGGCTGCTAGTTCAGCTATAATCTCCTATCTCATTCTGATGTGAGCTGCATCAGGAGTCACATCACTGCTCCCAATTTCAGTCACTGTTTCCAAGAATTGCTGCTGCACCTGAGACTCTGCTGTGGTCAGCTGGGTTCCACCCCAGTCTCTCCTGAGCAGATTTCTGCCTTTTTCCTATTACCACAACATGTAACCAGCTGTGAGCCAGAGTTCAGTACCAGGTGCTAGATGTCCTTGCAGGACACTGCCGTCTGTAGAGAATATCTCACCATCCTTGTGTCTGCCTAATGCCCCTTGTCACACCCAGCCTGGGTCTCTAGGGATCATGTAGTCCTCTTGTTTTATTCTAGTCACTCACACATCACTTGTGGTAGTGTATGTCCATCTGAAGATCAGTCATCCGGTGGGTAGGTCCAGTTGCTGTGACCAATTTTTCCTCTTTCTGAGTGCTTCAGCATTTAAGAGTTTATCAAGATGGTGAGGGTTCTGAGTTGGGACAGATAGTTTGTCTCACACAAAGGGAGAAGGAAGTAATCAAATAATTGATACCTTGGGCCCCTGGATACCCTTTCACTCCTCATTTATAATATAATAGACTAGACAGCAACCCACAGTGTCAAAGTGGAGCAAAGGTACATTGTACTTATGTACAATGCCTTACAGAGCCATAGTCCATGGGCCCTACACGATTTTCAGGATGCTGGCACTGGGAGGCACATCTGCATCAACACTTGCTTTACTAGGATTTGAATGATGACTTTGAGTCATATTTATCTGCTGTGAGATTCTCTTCAGTCTCATTTTCAAAAGGGGGAAAAAAAGGTCATTTACAGAGCAGTTTGTGATCATTAATATGAGATAGATCTTCAAAGCAGTTTCTGAATTGAAAAAAAATTCCTGGATGTTTTCATCAAGCAGGCTAACCGTGAACAGGGTTTGATCACTTGAATGTGTCAGCTGGAGACAGGGCTGAAAGATATTGCTTTAAAATCTTGAAAAAAATTATTTTCTCAAGCCCTTGTGTTGGGGTCTATTGAGGGTACAAGGCCTGAAGCCAAAAAAAAAAAAAAAAAAAAAAAAAGAAGAAGATAGCCTTGTTCCTTAGGAGGCAGAGTAAGAGGCAAAGGCAAAAGGGCAGAAAGAGAGAGAGCCTCCTGACTGCCCAGTGTGCAGGGTGTGTGGTTGTCAAGGCAGGAAGAGTCACCTGAGTGAAGACTGCAGAACTGAAGTGATACAGACAGGGCCATTTCTTGGCTCATTTATGGAGATTTGTCTCCACTTGGTGGGCATTCTCTAGAACTGCATTCCACTCCTCCTGGATTGCAGTTAAGGACCCAGTGCAGATCTCTTTTACAAAGAATATTCCAGAAGCCAGAATCCATTAGTCAAACAACTTGTGGGTTGTGGGAGGGCTCACCACACCTGGAGATAGTAGCACAACATCAGTCTGTGGCAGCAGAACAGGATGATTAGTCAAAGGAGACAAAGTGACTCTGAGCTGAATTCTCCCAAATACTGTTCCAGGGCAGTCAGTCCTCTTGCAGCCAATTTCAGAGGTCAATTTCTTTAGTGACCTCGTTCCCATTCTGGATTGCCCATGCAATTGGGGACATGTATTGTGCTGTGGGTACAGTTCCCCAAATCATTTTTCTTGAAAGACCTGACTCCCATCCAACTCTTTGTGAAGAATGAATAGATGGAAATTAGGGGTGTGGGATATATAAGAGAAAGTGTTTAGAAAGAGATCCCTGGGAGGGCAAACCAGATTCTTATCTGTGTAGTCATATTGGCTGGTGTCCAGTGGGTAGTCAATTTATGTAATAAAATTTTTATTCATTTATTTAAAAAAATACTTGGAAGCCTACTGTGCTAAAGATACAATATTAAACAAAAAAGACCAAAATCTTTTCCATGGAGCTTTATTGTGTCCATCAAGTAGACAGTCACCAATGTACACATGTGAAGTATAGAATCAATTGATTGTAAGAACCAGGAGAAATATAAAACAAGGAAGGGGAGGGAGTGGTCAGGTATGGAGCAGGTGAATTGGAGAAATGGTATATCCCTGGATGACAGATCCCTGATATTCCTGTTGGCCTCACTTCTAGGTGCAGAGTAAATGCCTCATTATGGTGCTTGGAAAGTCAGGGTCTTTGTTAAAGCTTATTTTGAACAATGTGACATACCACAGGAAGTACATTCTGCAGCCATGGAAAATCCACCGATGCACTATGCTGGGACAGGAATCTTACCTAGGGCCTCAAGATATAGGAAGAAATCCTGGGGGCAGCCCTTCTAAACCAGGTAAACAGATTCTTGCCATGTTAACAAGCTTAAAAAGAGCAGTGCCTTGTGGAGAAGGGGGTGCTATGAATATCACCAATCCTTAGGGGCCACCTAGGTTCCCTGGGAAGAGGTAACTGTCCTATAGTCAGACTTCCCTCCAAGATTTATCATCTCCAGGGCTGTGGCCATAGTCAGAGGTGCCCCAGAGCACCTAGCAATGGCTAGACACAAGAAGTTGTTTAAATGTCATTTCTCCTAAGTATATATGGTATAGTTTGAGTACCTCTTATGCAAAATGCTTGACACTGGAAATGTTTTGAGTCACATATTTTATCTTTTCAGATTTTGAAACATTGGCATAGACATAATGAGATATCCTAAAAATGGGTCCCATTTCTAAACACAAAATTATTTGTGCTTTGTATACATCTTATACACAGGACCTAAAGCAATTTACACAATATTTTTTAATAATCTTGTGCATGAAACAAAGTCTCACATTATACAATTTTCTACTTATGGCATCACTTCAGTGATCAAAAATCTCCAGGTCTCCTGGTTTCTGGATTAGGGATGCTCAACTTGTATTTCTTTCTCTCAATACAGTGGCTGAAGTTTAGAGTCAACTTGTGATAAACCTCTCCACAGGGTCCTTTGGTCTATGATAGTCTCACACTTGGCTGCAGTCTCACCAGGCAGGTAACTCAGGACTATCTGCTGGGCTCTCTCTTGGGTGTCCCCACTATGTGGACATCCCGCTTCAAGTGGGTTTATGGGGTGGAATTTGAATGATTACAGAGACAAAGTTGAGACAATCTCTGGGTCTACTATGCCTGAGGATGCACAGAACCACAGGCAGGTCACAACCCTGCCTCCTGCATGCCTCCTATGGATGATCTTTTGCCGGGAATGTCCTCCTGTCTCTCCTCCACCCATCCATTCACATCCTAGATGAAGTTTTTCTGACCCCTTGTAATAATAGTGCTCAGAAGCCAGATCCCACACTTACAGCTTGGTACCCCATCTTGCCTTGCTTTCTATCTTCTCCTTCTGACTACATCCTTCTCCTCAGGGTATATGATACTTGAGGGGACAAGCTATTTTTCTCTGGTCATAAAAACCACAGTGGTCTACTTTATCATAGTGCTAAAAAAAAGAGCTACCCACTCAGAACCATTATGTCAGCAGCATCCTATCTACCACACTGCCTGCCAAGGAGAGGACCATAGCCAGTGTGCACGAGAAAGTGACTGGGACCCTGGCAAACACCACATCCACTCATAATAAAAGCTGTTCCTCTTGGAAAGGAGATCAATGCCATATCCAGTTCTCAACTAGAACTTTCAACCACAATCATCTCCTCAAGAGTGGAAATATTCTTTGAACATTCAAAACAATGAGCTAACCGTGCTAAATAAAGTCTGAAAATATGCTGCCAGATTAGCCCAACACTTTTCTTTTATATATATAAGTTTGCTCAGATGCAGCAAGGCTATAAGACTTGCTGAGATTCAATGTTAGTTCAAGGAGCTAAGCCAGGGTGCCTGCTTTGGGTTTTGCGATGTTTTCATTGTACCAGGCTGAATCCAATTCCTTATTCTAACTATGGTATGCAGGAACAACCAAGTCAATCTATGTCCTGTGCAATAGCTTAGGCTTCATTCATCTGTCAAATGAGGCTTCTACTTCATGCCCTACCTATCTCCCATGGAAGAGAAAACCACTAAACAAAATGAAACCATTATTAATTATAATGATCTGCAACATTTGGTTCTAAGGAATTATCCCTTTTTCATTCTTTCCTTGTTGCTTACTTAAGGTATAAAGTGCTTTTGAAATTGCACAGCATTTCCATATACAGTAACACATTCTCACAACAATATTTGGAAGATGTATAACTCATTCCATTTATCAAATTAAGAAATGGAGGCTCAGAAAAGTTAAGTGATTGCCATTTAGTCAGAGATCAACAGCCAGTAAAGAGCAGAGCTTGGACCTGAATAAACCCAGGTTCTTCCTACTGCAAATTACTCCTCATGTTAAAATAGCCACCAGTTCCTTTTTATTTGGGAGGGTTCCCTGGGAGTTGAAATAAGGAGCTCTTGAATTCGGGAGGTCTCAGGTTCAACCTTGGCTGAACCATTGAAAGCACTCTGGAAGAACCAGATTTCAATTCTTTTTTTCAAGTAGAATGAATCCACAGAATAAAGGGAAACTTACTAGCCCGGTTTTCTTATCTTATGAACATGTCCACTGATATCCTTGGAGGCGAGGTGATTTGAATCAGTAGTATAAACTGCTCTTCTATACCCATCATACATGTTGGCAAAGTGGCCAGGTACATAAACTGGTTTCTTGTAGCTTCCATGGCTCTCTCACTGTCCCAACACGCTGTCATGTTAGTTTTTCCCTAGAGGACAGTGAGGTCATCTGGAACCCCATGTGGCTAGGTCCAGATCCACTCCATCCCACAGTGAATCCCGTCTCCCCACCCCTCTTCCAAATTGGCTTCTACTTGGGCAAAGAGTCATGACATATTTAGGCAAAGTCCTATCAACTCTGTCCCATGATATGTAGCAAGAGGCTTCGAGGATGGTTATCTTTGAAAGTGTAGTTATAGATAATTGTTATTTTCTTCTCCATATCTTCACCTATATTTTAATCTTAATGATGAAACACATTTCTATTCTAAACATGAAATGATATGTCTCTTTTTAGGCCTTTTCTTAGCACATTGTCAACCAAAATTGACCTGATACTTTTATTTAGAATTACAATAATATATTGTTTTAATCAGTCTTTTTTTCATTGCTTTGACCAAAAAACCTGACAAAAACTATTAGAGGAGGAAAAGTTTATTTTGGCTCAAGTTTCCGAGGTCTCAGTCTGAAGATGGTCAGCTCAAACAGCCATGCAGAAGGGCATGGTGGAGTAAAGCAGCTCAGAACATGGCAACAAGGAAGGAGAGAGGTAGAAAGGAAGAGGGGGGAGGGGGGAAAGGGAGAGGGGAAGGGGGAGAGGGAAGAGGGGAAATGCATGCCAGAGCGCATGCGCAATGGAGAGCACAGGTGTGCACTGTGCCTACCAGTGACAAAATATGAACCCCAAAGGCATGTCCCAAGCTACCTGCCTCTTCTAACACACCCTACCTGCAGTTACCACCCAGTTAATCTATTTCAGTGTATAAATGCAGTGATTAGGTTAAGGGTCTCACAACCCAGTCATTTCACCTCTTCACTTTCTTGTATTGTCACACATGAGCTTTTGCGGGATACCTCATATCCAAACCATAACATGTATCAAGGGCTGATACTGAAAAATGATTTTAATTATAGATTCAGCAGTGAAACTTTGTGTATTTTCTTAAGTCAAATTGTGAGCTTCTGAAGTGAACTCCAGTCATTCTGGTTTATTGGGAATATAGTTTAGCACTTTGGGCACAGTAGGAGTGAGTAAAAAGAAGATGAAGAAGATCTTAAGCTCTGCTTGGACAATTGGTCCCTAAATAGCCATATAATGATTTTTTTTCCCCTTAATGGTTCCAAAAGAAAGAAAATCCTTGTCAGATGGATTTCCACTTACATATTGGAAATTTACACTAGTAGCAATCTTGTTTTATGTTATAATGGTAAAAGAGAAGGCCAGCTCTCACCCTGGCTTCTGAGCAGAAACCATCCACAACTTTCTCAGTACAATTCTTGTATCAAAATTCATGCACCTTGTTCTCTCAGTTCCCTCCTATTTGGGTTCTGATACCTGTTAAACACATGCTAGTCAATTATCTGGCACAAAACATTGACATGTTGCCCCATGTAATATGAATTTACATGCTATCAGAAGGAGCTGTCAGGATAACTTGAGTCTAAGAAGTTATGTTATTGAGAAAAAAAAAAAAAAACCCTAGGTACCTGACATAAATGCAAGAAATATTCTTCAGCAGATGCACATTTTGGCATTCCCTGAATATAAGTATACATGAATTAGCATATCTGGTTGACAATTCATTGTATTGGGATATCCTAGATTCTTCATAGACTCATTTTTTTCCATGATGATGTCAAACAAAACAATCGTGGGTCAAGGTGCCCTAGAAGACTATAGGAGACTAAAGAGGTAGACAGCATCAGTCAAGATTCCAGCATGTAACTAGCTGAAACTTAGTTCACAATGAAAGATACAGACAAACAGAATCAGGGAATAGTTACTTACAATAATCCTAGAATAACATCATCTGAAGCTACATGGATTAAAGAACTGAGAGCATCAAATCCTACATCTTGAAATGTAGTAGAAATAAAAACTCAGATTTACAGAGATATTAGCTAGGAGACAGAATGGGATAGTGAAAAGAATGTGAGCTTGGGATCCTGGAAATATGTTTGAATATATATTTACTCATTATTTACATGTTTAATAAGTGAAATAAACTTGGACAAGATTTTTGAATCCCACAAAATCTTGATCAACAGTTATGCATAGGAAAATGAAACCATGTTAAGTAAAATGCCAAGCATTATGCCTGATGCAGAATGGTAACTTTCTTTTCTACAATTTGATAGAACTTTAACTAGAAACAATAATAATCCTGGTCAGTGTGGTTCCCTCACCCAGGGATGGAAGTTTTGTACCAGAATTATTTGGAGGAATTTTCCCAAGCACATGGTTCATCTCCTCCTATTCATGAAAGAGTTAGAATCATATGTTGGATTGGAATCACAATGGTGGTTTGTATGTGGTTGAGGTTGTGTGTAGAGACCAAGAGGAAATGTGTAGAAGACTGTATGAAGACAGGTGAGCCTGTAGCAATGCAGATGCAACTTTTCATGGGAGGAAGGGGGTGTGAACCTGTGAGAGCCCTGGTACGTACAAAACAGTGTGAGAGAGGGTATGTTCATGTGCGTATGGCTTGTATGTGCTTACCCCCACACTTGCACAGCACCTCCTCTGTTGTGGGCAGGTGCACATTCCTCCAAGTATGGCTGATATCACAAACACAAAGGCAGAGGTGACAAAGACCATTAACTCTTAGGAGCACCATATAATAATAACAAATATGATAAAACTGCTATTACATGGTTGAGCCTAATTTGATAGCAAGCTCAAAGGAGGAGAAAGAAAGACAAGTGAACAGTTCTGGCATAGTCCAAGCTGGTACTGTGGCTCTGGCTAGGTGGAGAAAAAAATGCTGCCACCTCCTGATGCACAAACACCAATCCCCTGGTCTCTGATAAATTCCACTTCTAACAAGTAGTGGGGGCTGTTTAGTTGGTGTCCTTAGTACTTATTAACAATAAATAAAGCTTCAATAAATATGCAAAACGAAAACTAATTTAAATTGACATTTGCACCGGGTGGGGTAAGAGAGAGTACCCTTATACCATAAAATGATTTAGGATATATTACCTCGGGCATCTGCATTACAAATTTACCTCTCATTACAGCTATGTTAACAGGAAAAGGCAGCTTCTCAACAACATTCAAGGCAGAGTTTATTAGCATAAATTTGCATAATAATTAGCTCTGCAGCAAGCAAAGGCTGTCGTGTCTTTCAAACAGGCAACTTCCAATGTCAATTTTCTGTGCTTCACTGCTTGTCCCTGTTCTGTCGAAAGCTCCTGCAACCCCCCTTGGCCTGCTTCTGTGAGTTGCTTAGCTTCTTTCCTACTGGTTCATTTAGGCTCAGAATTTCACAGTCTTTACCCAGCTTCTCTTGGGAGGAAGCGGATGCCAGTCTTCAGTTGAGGATGGAGGTGACCAGAAGCCCAGCTGGCAGTTTGCCAGCCCGCAAACCAAGAGGCATGGCCTCCAACACTCACTCTCCACTCTCAGAGAGTAAAGCGCTACGGAGAGAAATATGGTGTGGTTGGTTCCTAAAAATGGTGTGATTGTCAGTAATGTTTATTTGATGTTTGGAATGCCTAAATCCGTATTGTTTATCAGCAGCTTCCTTGTGTTGTGTTTAAGCTAAAATAATAATTAGCTCTCATAGCCTGGATACATACTGGCTGGGTGGTCAGGGCAGGCTGCTGAGAGTATGAGAAGGAAAACTGTACCAGGGAAAATGTAAGGAAGCAGGGGCTGAAGGTCCACTGATGCCGCTCCCCAAGTCTCTGTCAACATGGGGATGTTTCTGAGAACTCAGTGACAGCCATCAATCTTCTAAGATACAAGACACATTACTCTCCAGCACAACAGGGCCCTTTCCACCTAGTGAGATGAATGTGCATGTTCACCTGCACAGGAGCTATGGTAAGAGAGAAGTGATGTCCCTGTAGTATACATTATCAAAGGGTCAAATGAGACAGGGTATTTAAGAATATATCCTAGATATGTTTCATCCAGAAATATAAAATATTACAAGTTAGTTAGTGTATGCCAGATGCTGGGGAAGATGAGCATCTCACCAAAGATTATACATGAGCATATACATAATTATCAAATATATGCAAATATGTATACAAGTACATATTGACACATATATGATAAATATACACAAAGTTCCTACTAGATCAGAAAAGTTTTACAATTTAAGTGAAGTGATGATTAACATATATTATTGAGTGTTTACTAGGTCTGAGACCTCCTTTTAAAATTATCATATTGTCCCTAAGAGGTAATATTATTAGTTACCCATTTTGATGTGTAAAATGATACTGGAAAAGATTTTTAAATTCCAGAGTACAGATTCTGTGAGAAAGATAGAAGAGTCTTAAAGAAAAATGCCCAGCCAAGAGTTGGAGACATGCTCACATGCTCCTGTGTTAGTGTTACCTGTCATGTGATGTGGTCTAGTCACCCCTGGAAACTAAAGTCTCCCAAATCTAGAACTACAAACAACAAAATGTTGGAGGTAGAAGAGGTACTTTATTATCTAGCCCATTGGTAGTTAATTTTCTAAGTGATGAGTGTTAGACTCTTCTCTAGTTTTGGTAAATATTTGGAGACTTCTCCAGAAAAAAAAAATACAGTTAAAAATATCCATTCAAAATTTTGAGGACTGAGCATTCATAGGCTTCCTAAAACTGTCTAAAAATCTTGCAAATCTAAGAGAAAATCTTCCTGATATGTTCCAATGCTATTCATTTTATTGATGTAAGATGTGTTCAGAGAAGACAAAGTATTTGCCCAAAGTCACGGGATTAGTAAGTAAAGCCAGAACAGCCTTGTTCCACCATTCACTGCATGCTTCTTTTTAAAAAAATATATTTTTTAGTTGTAAGTGGATACAATACCTTTATTTTATTTATTTATTTTTATGTGATGCTAAGGATTGAACCCAGTGCCTTACACATGCCAGAGGAGCTCTCTACCACAGAGCCACAACCCCAGCCCCACTATATGCTTCTTAAAGAACATTGTGGACTTATTCATAATACTCAGATGAGTTAGGCATAACAAAATTAACCAATGGGAAGTTTAAAACCACCTGTTGGGAGGTGGGTGTGGAGTGACAGCTAATGGGTGCTGATTTCTTTTGTGGTGAAATATTTCATCTTCTGGAATTAAATAGTGGTGATGGGTGCACAACCGTGTGAATATATTAAAAACCACTGAATTGTTGACTTCAAAATAGTGAAGTTTTATGGTATGTAAATTATAACTCAATTTAAAAATACCTACTGTGACAATCACTCAAAATGCTATTAAAATGCTTTATATTTAAGGAAATAAATGAGAGACTAAACATTTAAAATAATTCAAAGGCAATGACAATATAATCCTCCTGTGCATTTTAGGGAGGAGGAGAAACTGTTAAAAAGAGAATACAGAAAAAGCAGACATGGTTAACCATACCAAAATCAATTGATCACTACTTGAGGCCTATGGGCTATTAGTCAAAGGAGAACTCATTTTGAAGTTAACCACACTTACCTCTGGGGACCACATGATGATCAATGTGAAATAAGTCTTCAAAGGATAAAATGTATTTTGAAACTACTTTATTATTACCAATAAGAGAAGTAGAATCCTCTGTCTGGTAGAAGAGTTACATGTTCATGGGACCACGTTGACTTTCAGCACAGTGCCAGTCAAGAGAGGTTACAGAGCAGTGTGCACTGCAGTAATTGGGGACAAATCTCCATGGTGGGTCTGGGACATGATGCATCACCAGATCATCACTCCTCAAAAACACTGGGGTTCTACATAACCAAAGGGTGAGTTGCAGAGAGCTTAGTAAAGGCATTGATTCAGTGTTGTGAGGTAGCCTTCCCTGATACACTGTGTCAGCTGGAAGAAGAGGGTTGATATGAATACATCATATTTGGAAGTGACCCCAGGTAGCAGGTGTGGGAGACTAGGAAGGATAAAACCTGGAAGGGGTGATCTTGAGTTAGTTACCACATCAAAGCTGAGAGCTGAGGTTCAGGTGAGGCTTGATTTTGCAGAATCCTTCAAAGGAATTATTTAAGATTCCCCTTAAAATCATCTGCCTGAGGAATGAGGGGAAGAACCACTTCCACCATTTGTAATGGTTTGTTATTTTTATTTGTTTCAGGCATGGGTTAACATCTGAGTGCTCCCTCTTTGCTGCAGGCACAAGTTAAACTTTGGGACAGAAAAGCTAGGTATTACCCAGGTGAGATGTTTTTGGTTTATATTTATGAGAAGCCTACTATGGCACCAATGGCTGGGGGAAAAAAAAAAAAGGACAGAACAGATATGACAGAGTGCAGGTGCTGGTCTGATGAATTTTTGTAGACCACAGAAACTAAAGAGGAGCAATGCGAAGTAGCCTCTCTTACAAGACTCCAGCAATGAAAATCGAAGACCTCCCAGGTTGGAGTGGAAGGGAATTCCCAGCACCACTCAAACTACTTGCCCTTAGAAGTGAAGTCTGCCAGTCTCTGTTCTGCTGGTTGCATAAACCACCATGGAATCTAGACTGTAGGCTTCTTGAGGGTGAGGATTAGTCACCTCCATTTGCCCCTGTGTTCTCAGCATGCAGATCTGTGTCTGCCAAATAACAGCTCTCAATAAATAGCTAGTGAGTACAAAGTCACCTCATTGCAAGGGATGTGAAATATCTGCTGGTCTTGACATTCTCACCCTCAACAATGCTTTTGACAAGCAATTATAAGCAATAGCACTAGCAATTTACTATTTATTGATGCAGACACACTGCCATGTACTTTATATACATTATCTCACTGAAAACTCACAAAACCCCTTATGAGAAGGGCAGTAAATTATCATCTTGTTTTGTGAATAAGAAAACAAGGCTTAGAATATTGGCCCAAGGTCATGTAAGTGGTAAATAGTGCACCCAGGATTGAAAACCAGTTTAACTTTTTCCAAAATGTATATTCTTAAATATTAATCCGTCCTCCATCCCATGCCATCTATTCTCTACATGAATGACTCCAGTAATGGGAATCTCATTCATTATTTGCCGAGATCGCTCGTTCAATCTTTAGAGAGCCCTTGAGGCCATACAGAATAAGTCAATCCACATTTCTTTCTCTCAATATGCAAATCTACTTAAAACATCTCTATCTTTGTAGAGCTCATTTCAAATGATAATCTTTCATTTTTCTAAGACCACCAAGTGAGTTACTTTACTTCCCTGACATCTGGCCTCAGATGTCATATCTGGGATTTATGCATCACATAAGAGCCACACTAGAGGACCTCTAAAATCTCTTCTGATTCAGATATTCCACCCTTCTTGTGCTAGTAAAATAGTGGTTCCTCTCTTTGCTTTGGATGCTAAGAAGGCTCAGAGTTTCAGTAACTGTAAAGTAGTAAGTTCATTATGATATATTGTTGTGGGTTCAAGTACCCTTTAGGGGAAGAAGAAAGCTCTAATGCTTACCCTGGGTGTGAGAGAGCATTTGGAGACTTGTAAGTCCAGATATTAAATATCATTTAGTTCAGCTTCCAGGAAAAAGGAAGCTGAGGTCTGGAGATAGTGAAGAATAATCAACAGCTAGGTAGGACTACTGACCCCCAGGATCCTTATCGAAGATTTGGATCCCAGACTGTAAGCAGTAGGATATTCTTAATTGTTCATTTAGTCTTGCAAAATTAGAATGAGTATCAATAAATCTGTCCCTTCTCATAATTATGTATCCTTATCTAATCCTTTTACAAAACAAACTTCTAAGCCCTTTGATGCTGGTATAGGTGAAAACACAGCCATCAGAAGCCACAAGTTTCAGTTGCACTTCAAAAAAATCATCAAAACCAAGGCACAGAGGTGAAGAATCAAGCACAGAATCATGCCCTGTCCCTGTATATCTGCCCTCATATGTCCTCACAGGTATCCCTGGCTCATTTAGAAATGAGTCCTGAGCCAAATATTTCAGGACCAAAGGTTAGAGAGAAGAGAGAAAGAAAGCTAGAGTGACTTGATGTCAACATCTCATGTGGCCCTACCTCTTCTATCAACATTTGTCACAGACCACATAGAAAACAAAAGCATACCCCCCTCTGACTCACTCTCTCTCTCCCCCACCCCGTCTTTTCTCCTTTCTTTCCTGAAGTACCTGCAAGAGTGCAAAATATTGACACTGACAGATATCAGAGGTGACTGTAGGATCAATATTTCGACGACAGTGTCAGGATCGGTTTGGCAATCTGCTATGTGCTCACAGCCTTTCATTACTAGGTCATGCAGAGCCACGTTTCTCCAAAGACAGAACTGAAACAAGGTTCAGTGGGTCTCAGAGGCTTCTTTTCAATACACCTTTCATGTGGGCAAGGTCCTAGAGCAGGTGAAACCCTTTATTCTTTGGACACTTCTCTAAAGAAAGGATGCCATTTCCAGAAGGCACTGGGGAAGTTCAGAGCAAGGCGTGGGATCTTGCTGCAGCATGTGCTGCAGTCCTGTTGCTGCCCGGGAGGCCTTGGCTAGCTGATGCTTTGCTGCAGGGCGTTCTTCTCTGAAGCTGGACACCCCTGTGTGCACACACAGATTGTTTTATTGAAAGTGATGCCTCTCAAACCTGAGGCCTATAAACAAATCTTAGCGAAGAAAAAACATGATCCTTCTATTCTGGGGATTTTGACTGCTTAATGCGGGAGGGGGGGGGGAATTCTTTCTGGAAATCCCAGGATGTGGGTATACTCCTAATTCTCATGTTTCTGAGGTACTTTTTACCTTGAGGAGCTGCTAACAGAGAGCCAGTGACCAAGGCCATGGGCAGCTTGGTCCCATCAAAGCCTGAGCTCTTGGTCATTCATAAACCTATGTAAGAACCAAAAAGAAACTACAGCAATGGATACCACCAAAATCCCAATCTTCATTCTTTTTCACTTATTTGAATTACTAATTTAATACATGCTGTTTGACATAATTTAAAAAATATGAAGTACAAACTGTAAATTCCATAGTCTCTGTTTTTTTCATATACTTGGATATTACTATTTGGGGGGTGTATTTTGGGAATATACTGCATATTCTTCCATAATTAATTTTTTCTTGCATAAACTATAAAATCTTTGCACACTTTTTTTGTATTTTGTTCATACAGATAGGTTTATAGAATATATATTATTTTATTTGCTTAATATTTTGTAGACATCTTTCAAGTTAATGCATATATTTTTTGGCAAACAAATTGGATATTTCTGTCTATACTTATTTTTCCAAATAACTTGCTCTTCACACTCTATTCCAAAAATGCTTCTATCTGAATTCGTCAGGTTTTCAAAAAAGCAGGCAAAGATCAGCATCTCTCTACTTCTCTCTTTTGTGTAGACCTGCATTCTTCATTGATTCATTTGAATTACTCACTTCTACTTGCAAGGAAAAAAAAGTTTCTGGCTTTGGAGCTTCATTTAAGATGTGGGAGAATAAGATCCTTGAGGGACTTTATAAAGAACTGCAGAAGTGAGATCCAGAAGCAGTTTTAATGTCATGTAAACATAGGCAGCAGTCTGATCTTGATCTGCCTTACCCTGGCTGGCTTCCTCATCTGTAACACCAAAATAGTTCCTCAGTGCATAGTCACCAGGCTCCAGTGAGATAGCCCCATAAAATCATGTGTGAATGCAATTTTCCATCATCATCATCATGATTATCATCCTCATGAAGATACTAAAGCTCAGAAACTCTAAGTGACTCTCAAAGCTGGTCATGGGTTTGTGATGGAGCTGGGTGAAACACAAATCTCTTGACTATTAGTAGTCATCTTTTGTATTCTGACATGCTTGTTTCACCCTGCTTTCTTCCTTCAAGCAGATGAAGGCTCATATGAAATAGACTTAAATCCTTAAGCAATCCAATTAATTTTCTAGTGGCACAATATTTAAAGGCTAGAGTAGGAAAATAATTTGTGATCAGGTATTGAGAGTTGGCAGTGAGACAGGAGGCAGCATGTGTGACTTGTTTTACAGTCCCCTATCCAAAATACCTACAACAGGTGGCTGGTGCCTTGTCCTTCAGGGAATTCTGTAGCCGGCCAAACCATTGTTTTCTATACACCCAAAGCCAGTCTCTAACCAAGTGAGGTTACCTGGAGTGAGAATAAGAAAATTGGGCAAGGTCAACTTCCAAACTTCATATACAACTCTGTGAACTACTTAAGGACTCTACCCTGCCTGGAAATTTGGAGGGCTGAGGTTGGCCAGAAGTATCTAGAAGAGATTCCCTCCCCTAAGCAAAGGTACTAGGATTATTCCTGTGACTCACAGAACTGTTCCTGTGGAATCAAGTGCTATCGTTCTGCCCTTATTTTCCCTGCTGGATCAGCGTGATACTTTGTGTAAATAAAAGGTAGGAAGCAATCTGAAATCAAGATAAAATAAAGCAATATTCTTGCCTAATGTCATTTGCAAAGCTGGATTCTTCATGATTTCAAGGTGGAAATGTGAAAAAGTAAAATTATAAAATCAATAGAAGAAAATGTTGAAGCATGTCTTTGTGAACTAGGAGTGGGGAAGAATTTCTATAAATAACTTCAAAAGCAAAAAGCACAGGAAAAATGATGACTGAATATGACAGAATTAAGGATTTCTGTTCAATGAGAGAACTATCAGAAATGTTTTAGTATTCAACTTTTGGGGAGAAGATGTTTGCGATGTATAAAAATATCAGGAAATTAATACTGTGTTTCTACAAAGAAAATCTTCAAACCAATGAGAAAAAATCATAACAGAATATAGGCAAAAAATATGAGTAGATGACTTAGAGACAAAACCTAAATGCCTATGGGCTATAAGAAGGAATTCTCGGCTCATTGGCAATCAGATAAATACAGATTAAAATAATAAGAATATGTAATAAAATCACTTTACACGTAAATGATTGGAAGAAATCACAAAGCTGGACAATGTCAAGTGGTTGGGGGGATACAGGCAACATGAGAAACATTAGAGAGGCTGCTATTCCAGAGAGTGATGTGATAACATTTAAATTAAGTAAATTATAATCTTAGGACCTAGCAATTTCACTTCCCCCCAATAAGTGTCCTGAAGGGGATATCTGCAGGGACATCTCCTGTAGTGTTGTTGCAGGGAAGGGGAAATGGAGACACTGGAGGGGCACAAAAATGGGTGGATAGTTGCAGATGCACAAAACACAGCACAGAGGCTAGAAACAATCAAGTGGATGCACATAGAGCAACAGGGATGATCTCAGAAACATGTTACCAGGTTAAAAAAAAAAAAAAAAAAAAAAAAAAAAAAACAAGGGGACAATGAGATATCGAACACAGCATTTCTTACCTGTGTTAAAATGGGTACACATCCATGCATGATTAACAGCAGACATACAGGCTCAGCCATACAACAGACACATGACCTGTGTATGGTCATCAGAATGGAGAACAGGGATAATACAAGTGGATGAAGCAATGAAGGAGTGAACAGGCCTATATGTGAACTGCTGATAATGAAAGAAGTATGACTCAGTCATTAGCTTGTGCCTGGGTAAAAATTAAAAAAAAAATAAGTGAAGTAAAATAAGATAAAATAAACTGCAACATGATTTAAAAGTATAGAGACTTGGAGTTCTACACTGCCCTTTCACTCATCCTGAGTAGCTTCTTGCTCCTCTTCCATCCAGAGAAGAGGAAGTAAGCCACCCTTTAAGTCATCTCCAGGTTGACTTCTAGGAAGCCCTAGGCTCAGCTTCTTAGCTCATTCTTTTACAGAGCTGTATTGCCTATAGTAGGCACAAGAGGGCACTCCCTGCTCATGGATTTTAATAATCCTGGCTGTCACTCCAAATTTAAGACATAAATGTCTCATTTCAGGATGACGCCCTGCCGCCGCCGCCACCACCACCACTACCACTACCACCACCACCACACACACACACACACACACACACACACACTTCATTCTGTGCTGTTGAAACACTAAGTATACACCTATTCGGAGTTATAAGTAACAGATTTTAGAGAATTACTGAGCCACATTAATCCTTTTTACTGAGAGAGGTGTCCTTATGTTCCCCAAATATGCCATGCATTTCTTCCTCTCACTCTTCTTAGGCCACCCCCACTCCAATATTCTTCTGATCCACCCACAGTTCCCATCTTGTGTCATCCAGTCTTCTACATGTACATCTGCCTGTATTATCTCTTGGCCTCTAACTCCCTCCAAATGAAGACATTTGCTCTAGCCAAGCTTATTCAATATGTAATTGCATAGATTTTGAGATGTATTTTGTGCTAGTTTAAGACAATGGAGGCATATTTCAACTCAATAGAAGGGAAGAATTAATGAATAGACTGTTAGAACTCACAGTAAGGTTATCTCATTAGATAGTGATTGCCCCTTTTCTGAAAGCATTCGAGGCCATCCATCCACAATACAAGAGTGACTGGGAGGGCCCAGATGTTGATGGCTATCTAGAGAAGAGGGTATTTAAGATTATTTCCAACCATTATTTATTTTTTTAGATGAGCATTCAACTTCTGATTTGCAATCATATTTCCTTTCAGAAAATAAAAATTTCCTTTTAAGAATAGAAAGAAGGGTCAGTTGTGAGGATGCACACCTATAATTCTAGCAGCTGGGGAGGCTGAGACAGGAGGATTACAAGTTTGAAACCAGCCTCAGCAACTTAGTGAGGTCCTCAGCAACTTAGTGAGACTCTGTTTCAAAATGTGAGAAAGGGTTGAAGTTGTGGCTCAGGGGTAGAGTCCCCTGGGTGCAATCCCTGGTACAGAAAGTAAAGGAAGAAAGGAAGAAAGGAAGGAACGAAGAAAGAAGGAAAGAAGGAAGGAAGGAAGGAAGGAAGGAAGGAAGGAAGGAAGGAAGGAAGGAAGGAAGGAAGGAAGGAAAGAAAGAAAGAAAGAAAGAAAGAAAGAAAGAAAGAAAGAAAGAAAGAAAGAAAGAAAGGAAGGAAGGAAGAAAGAAAGAAAGAAGTTTCATGAGAACTCTAAACTCATTCTGGGTGAAGGACAAATGACTACAAGACTGTAAAGTACATAGCTGGGGTGGCCACAGGTGATAGATACCTCAGGAGGCCCTGAACTGTAAGTTTGTCCCTTGTACCAGCTCACTGTATGACCTCATAAATTCAGAAACAACCACCCTTTCACCTCCAATGGCTTGTTGTCAGGTAAAGCGGAGATCAACTACTATGTATGATCCCCAAAGTTCCTGCCACCTTCACCCTCTCAATCTTCTCCAGCCTGCTTCAGGCTCTGCCTCTGCCTGTGATGATGCCCAGGACAAGCTAAGTGCCTATCCAAGAGAATGGGAAGACTGGCACCATTCTCTTCTCTAAATGTCCACAGGGAATGCTTTTTGAACTTCAACCATGTCAGCAAAAAAATTTTGCAGAATTAATGTGATATAAGAAGGAGCATTTCACTAGAAGTGTCAGAACCCATCACTAGCAGTGAATAGGGAACAGGGCAATGACACAAGAAGAAAACTCCTCATAGACTAAGAGCAGGGCTCCCACTCAACACAGTCTATCATTCCAGGGCCAGAGCCGCTGGCTACAGCACCTCAGCCCAGTGCAGATGCCTAGCCATGTAGACCTGACTTTGAATCAGCAAAACTAGGATGGCAGGCAGTACCTAGCAAACTGAAATATCTATGCTAATTACCCATTGAGGCTTGCTAAAACATGGGCTCTCTCTGCTTCAGTCCATCAGGGACAGGACCTGAGTCTCTTCATTTCTAAAAAGCTTCCCAGTATCACGACCACAGCTGTGTGCAGACTGCACTTTGAGTAGGAAGGCCCTCTAGGAGGGAGGATGAAATAGAATGTCAACAGTTATATGCTCAGAGTGGAACCATAAAAAAAATCTTCCTCTCTTTCTTGGTGAAAAATTTTCCCCCTTAATTAGGCTTCTGTCTCATCTATGGAACATTTTAGGTATGTTAGTAATTGAGACTAAGGGTTCTCAATTGAAAGGATGGCCACAGGCCTGGGATTCCATAGTCCTATATTTCATTCAACAGTTTTCTTCCTGCTCTCAAGCTAGAACCATACCTGAATTTAATGTGTCCATTTTTTAATTTATACTATTAAGGAGCCACCAAGCACCTTGAAGATGGAGAAAAAATTATAATAAAATTTCTTGTTGCTTTGGAACTGGATGGCATATAGCACATCTGTCCACTGAATACACAGCAGGTGTCTGTTTGCTTCTCCATTCATTCACTGCTTACTAACCTGGGCTGTCCTCTGCATGGCAGATTCCATTCTGGGAGTTGAGGGTTTGGTATAGAATAAGACTAAGCTAAACAGGTTAGTGGGTGTTATGGCTTGGAAGTGAGGTGTCGCCCAAAAGCTCACGTGTGAGACAATGCAAGAAAGTAGAGGAGAAATGATTGGGTTATAAGAGTCTTAATCCAGTCAGTAAATTAATCCCCTGGTAGAGATTAACTGAGTGGTAACTGAAGTGATAGGGTGTGGCTGGAGGAGGTGGAACTTGGGGGTGTGGCATTGGGGTATATATTTTGTAGCTGGAGGGTAGAAACTCTCTGTCTGTTTCCTTATTATGATGGGAGCTGCTTCCCTCTGCCACATTTTCCCACCTTGATGTTCAGCCTCACTTCAAGTCCTAAGGAATGGTGCTGGCTTTCTGTGGACTAAGACCTCCCAAACCATGAGCTCTTAAATAAACTTTTCCTCATCTACAGTTGTTCTGGTTGGGTCCTTTTAGTCACAGCAGTGAAAAAGCTGACTAAAACAGTGCGGGTGCAGGTGACTGGGAGAGAGTGCAATGTGGGGAGAGGACTATATAAAAAAAAAAAACAACAACATTGGCCTCACTAGCTTTTGGTGGGAAACATTATATTAATAACATTAATATGGCAACATCATATTAATAACATTAATCAGAAGTTTTAGAATTAGAAGGATCCCAGGTTGAAATATTCACTATAGCTACTCCTTGTGGGGACCTCCTAGAGCATCCCAGTCTATGATGAGGGTTTCAAGGTGATGGACCCCTCTGGCATCCTGGAGAAGGAACCTTACAGAAGGGGTAGGGTGACAACAATCTTACCTTATATTTATATGATCCCTTTTGGATGGACCAAGGCTACCTGGTGAAATTTCTTCCATAATGATTTTCCTCTGAAACACTCTGGCATTCTTGGGAGAGTTCATTTTCCTTTCCCTATAGGAGGCCATCACACTTTGTACACACATCACTTAGGATGTTATATACTCAATTAACTGAGTGCCTCCTCTGTTAGATTCCAAGTTTGAGATTTAGGGTCTGAGTCTCATGCTTCTTTTGTATTCTTAGCACTGCCTGAGCACAGACTGTGATCTAAAAGCTCAATGAAGCACTGATGAATTCACAGGTGGTTGAGGGAATGAATGACATGCTTTATGCACAGTAACATATTTGGTGGTTGCAGACCATCTTCTGTTTTAAACATGGTGGATTGGGAGTAGATTTAACTCTTTTCCTAAAGAAGCTTCTATCAAAATCTCCCATGCCAATGCTGTGAAAAGGCCAGTGCTGTACAAAACACATTCCTGATATAGGGTCCTGTGACTGGACCTTTCTCAGAGACCCCTAAGCCCCAGAAGGAAGCCTTGTGGTGTATTTCAATGGTACTTACACTCAGTCAAGCTTATTCCTAGGAAAAGAAATAGAGGCCAAAGTAAGAATCTTACTCCAGCCTTTAACATGGCATGTAAAGTCCTGGACACTGCCCACCCACGTTCCCACGTCTGAGTCCTGCTGCTGCAAACCCACCACATAACAAATTCCCCTTTCAAGCCTCAGAGTCACTCTTCTGCATCTTTGCCTGTGGAATTCTGTGGCTGAAACATTATGTTCTTAACAAAAAGTCTATCCATCCTCCCACCCCCTCTGGGGTGTCACGTCCTCTGGGAGCTCACCCAAGATCCCCAAGAAGTTCTTCCCACCTCTTGCAGACTACCATACTGACTTCTATGTCATTTCTACAACTGTACCCGTTGCTGAGAACTCCTTGAAGTCCACGGATGATGTTTGCCTTTTCTGGAATATCTAAGCCTAGAAAAACACTTATCTTGCAGCATTGGTCACTGATGCCTCCTAGAACTGATCCAGCGAAGGGCTAGCTGGGCTCCTGGCCTTGGCTTTAGCACTTCAGTTCCCACTCCAGCCTCTAGAGGGAGGCCTGCATCTGTATCCGCCAAGAGAGCCCCTAGCTTACTCCAAAGCACCGCAAAGTAGAAATTACTGACCCACCGGTTCTTTACACTGAAGGAACTGGAGTGCGCGGAGAGAGGCAGGAGGTCTGCTGCCTCTCACCCCTGCATTCCCAGCGCACTCCAGTGTGAGCCTCTGGGAGCCACCCAAGACCTGTCGGTGGTAATTGCAGCGGGAAGACCCCTGAGCTCCCGCCCTGGGTCAGCGAGGCCCAAGGTGCACCTGCTCTCAGCTTCAGCCCAGCCCCCAGGGCGAGGCAGCGAGTGGAGCTTAGGGGCTGGGTGGTGCTGGCAAGGCCTCTCCGGGGCACAGGTGCTCCCCGGGAACCACGCCTCCCCCTCTTCCGCCCACTGACCCAGTGAAAATTCCCTAGCATGTCTGGAGCAGGGCGCCTTATCATGAACCGACCAGTCTTCCACGTCAAAATCAGCTCTGGACAAAAGCACAGCGAATTCTGGTGGAGCGACTCTCTGAGTGCAGGTTTCTCCGAGGACCCGACAGCACAGGGTCAGCATGGCCGCTGGAAGGCGCCATCGCAGCCGGCCCCGGATCAGTCTGGGACAAAGGGACAGTTAAGCCGGTTCCCCGGGGAAGGCCAGCCTGCCTTCAAGCCTGCGTGGAAATAGGACGGCCTTTTGCCCTGTAATTGGGCTTTGAAGGCTGAGGGAGCCTCGTGTCAGGGAGAAAGTTTAGACCAATGCTAGTACTCTCTTGTCCCTTCCTGTCTGTCACACACAGATACACTACCAGAATATAAACACTGCATACACACACCATACGCCACACACACACACACCACACACACACACACACACACACACTACACACATCACATGCACACAGCACACACACCAAACATAACACACCATACATACACCACACACAACGCACACATCATTCATCACTTTGATACCATATACACCACATGCATACACCATAAATAGCACACACCACTACACACACAAAACACACATAACACACCTATTACATACAACACACCACACACATATACCACACATATTACACAGTGCACCCACACCACATACCACACATACATGGCACACAAGCCACACACCACATACACATCACATACTTACTCCACACTTACCACACATACCACATAAACACTATACCACACACATATACCATCTCCAACATATTTACACTACACCCAACACACAGAGTACACACATCACACAAACACCACACACCACAGATACACACCACACACATACTGCAAACCACAGACATACACACACACCACAAATACATCACAAACCTCACTTGCACCATAGGCATACACCTCATGAACACACACACAAACCTCCATGAATCCTGAATCAGCATGGAGACAATTTTCTTTTATATCTATCTCCACTGATAAAGAGGCAATATTAACATGCTTGGGTTTACCCCACAACTTGACATGTTCGTTCCTTGAGAGAGCTCCTCCCCATGATCTGGAGGGACCATAGTCCACAACTGCTGGGAGGGCATGGAGCAATGGGTGGGGAGAGAATGGTGCTGTTGTCTCTGGTCACTAGTTATAGAGAGCAGGCCTGAAGGGAAACTACCACCCCATCCATGGGAGGAAATCTGATCAAAATGATGAAGGGACCCTGAGTCCTCTGATCTGCACTCAACCCCGTGGATTCAGTGGTCTCCAAGTCAAGGACTGTATCCCTGGATTTTTTTTTTAACCTACTGAGTTGGTAAATTTACATTTTTTTTTAAGAACTGAATTGAGTTGCATTTTTGCCACTTGCAATCAAAAGAGAACTGACAATGCAAAATTAATAGACCAAATATTTTATGTTCTGGATATTCTTAGGTATATTAATGTGAACATGGCTTTGTTTTTAGGAGACTAGATAATGTATCCGACTAGCTGGAATCCCAGGTAGAATGTCAGACACCAGGGGCTGCGCCCTGCCTGGGCTGTAAGGATCCAGGATGGTTCACTTTGGGGGCAGGAAGGATTCCCCTCATGGAAGAGTATTGAATGATGGGGTGATGAATTTGGTAGACATCCAAATCTTAGATAATTTCTCCTTTCTGTGAATTCTTATTGTGTAAAGAATTCATTTGGCAATTAATCTTATACAGCCTTGTGACATCTTTCCCATTGTTGTCTGGAATTGTTATTTTAATCTTTTGTTACTAATTAACTTTTTGCATGCTCCCAACTTGTCTCCCTAACGAGATGGCAAATTCTTTCAGAGCGAAGACCTGTCTTGACTATTTTTAACCAGCAAGCAGAGACCAGATTATACATTGCATCTATCCTGCAGGGTAGGGCTTATTATTTTCATTTATAGACAAGGGAAGTGAGTAATGGAAGGTAATAGCTTGTCTAAGAATGAGTCAACCAGTACAAGGCAGAACCAGGATTTGTACCTGGGCAGTCCTCCCAAGCCCACATCCCAGATCCCTGTCCACTGCCCTGCACATGCCAAGCACTCAATAAACACTGTTTGCTTCTCATCATTCTTAACCATCAATGTTTTAAGATGTATAATTAAAATTTGATGAAGGTCAATTTTCAAATTCAAGTTTTAGTTTCCCATAAAACTGTCTTAAGCTTCAGCTGAGAGATTCAGCTCCAACACAGAGAACTTCATACCAGGGAGGCAAATATTGACCCAGGCATTTCCTGAGGGTGTCTAAATTTGAAAATTTGAAGTGCTTCATTCTATAAAATGAAATCGAAGGAGATTAGGCTCCACTTGATAGCCTATCTGGGGGCGTGTAGCATGTTACCATGGAAGGGATTTGAGGGAGCCCGAGGCAGTCAGGGGACATTTCCTTGCCTGGAGGAGGGAGGCTAGATTCTGCCTCCAACATTTCTGTTCAGCCTCATGGATCTGCATGTCCCTCTGTGGGTTTTATAACATAATTCCCATATTTTCTATTTAAAACATCACCATTTTAATTTTTATTTCATTTACTTCTATTTTATCTGCTGTGCTGGAGAAAAAAAACTCAGGGCGTTTTGTGTTCTAGGCAAGTGCTCTACCCCTGAGCTATACCCCCAGCACTTCATTTTAAAATTGTACTTTGGACTGGGTAGGGTAGCTCAATGGTAAAGTGTTTGCTTAGCATAGAAGAGGCCCTGGGTTCCATTCCCAGCAATTGAAAAGAAATTTAAAAATACAACAAATTTAGAACTCAAACACTAATCCAAATGAAGATGATCACTCACAATACAATAATAGACCTATTACAATAACCATAATCTAAAAATATAGACATCAAACTCTAATAATATGGGATGGAGATGTAGCTCAGTGGTAGAGTGCTTGCCTCACATGCTCAAGGCTCAGAGTTCAATTCTCAGTACTAAAAAAAAAAAAGTAAAGTGGAGAACTGAGCATATTACTTCTCTGCTCAAAGTCCAACTTTGCTTTAATTACCTACAAAACAAAGATTAAGTCACATTGCATTATTCAAGGACTGAAATACCTTTTCCTACCTACTTTAACAAATACAACCCCTTCACTGTCCCTAAATGTAAGATCCAATTAAAGGGACTCCATGTTATTTAATGCAGCTGTTCATTCCTCCTTTCAGGTTTCACATCCTTCGTGCCTGTGCCTGGCAAAATATATTCATCTCTTAACTGATTTCATGCATTTCATGAGAACCTGCTCTGTGCAAGGTATTGTGCTTCACAGGGGCCACAAATCTGTCTCACAAACATGGTGCAGACACTGTGATCACATGCTCCTCTTCATGAAGCTCCACCTAGTTGACTCCCCAACAGGACACCCCTCTGTCTCTTTTCAACAGCCAGGCTGCGTGCTACTTCCTGTTATAATTAGCTGCCTGCATGCCATTCTTCACACTGGGCTCTAAGCTCTTGGAGATCAGGGATGGTGTTTTCTTTATCTTTGTGATCTCTTTGGTAGCAAAAACTATTTGTTGAATTGATTTGAAAGAATATTCAATACATTTGGCAAAACAAACTATACCTAGCAAATAACTAATGAGACAGTGCTGGAACCTATATATTTTTATATAGAATATATATATATTATGTACATTATATATATATATAATATCTATTTATATTCTCATGTAATCAAGCACCAAAGCATGTGCTATTTATGAGAAAAGAGCAATATGTAATAGAGTGTTATAATAATAAAGAACCATATATACCAAATAAATAAATAAGAAGTAAAGACCCATATGCACCTCAAAAATGAGTTGGGATTTGGACATAGACCCAAGTAGATATTCTGTGTTGGAGAGAAATTAGAAGATAATAGATATCCGGGGCCCCAGTATAATACAATGAATTATAAAAGCAGAACATAATCTGGAAGATCGTGTATATGTTAAATTTGCAATAAGAAAGCCATCCTTGAAAGTTAGCTGCAATGTTTAATTAACCTGTCCGTTCACCTATTGTTTAACTCAGTTCTTTGTTGCTGTACTTGTACTCCCTCTTCTCTTTTTCAGTCCTCAGAGAAACAGAAGCCAGTCAATGATCCTCCTCTGTACATTTCAGAAGATGGTATGAAACAGTGCCAGAGAAAGCTTTTTAATAATATATTTCAAATATGCAGATCCAGAGGTGATAATTCAAGTACAGCTTTAAGATTTTTCAAATACCTTATTCCATCTGCCTTGCTCTGATGGTTCCTATGAACACATTTTCATTTTCTAAATCTGGAATTAGTAGAATCTACTTGAAAAGAGATATTACAGTCAAACAATGTTCTCAATTCGAGGTGTAATTATTTTTTCCCCATTTTGAAAGCCTAACATAAAATGTGATGTGATTTTTTTTCCTAGCATTGCAAGGGACATCAACTTTTTTATGAGTTTCATTTTTTTCCCCCTCTGGGCATCCTAAAACTTGAAGAATAATATAAATAAAAAAGGAAATGCACATAAGTTTAATTTCTAACTTACAATAAAAAGTCAATTTATTACTTGATAGATGCCCTCCTCTCTATCCCATCTTCTTCTTGCAGCTGAACACACTGCTTAAATAAATGAAATATTTAATTAGAAAATAAAGGTACAGTATATCCAACACATATAATATGATGATTTGATGTGCATGTATGTTGTGTAATGATTACTACACTGAAGTTAATTCACACATCCATCACCACCCTCACTGGACATTAGATCCCCAGAACTTGTTCATCTATGATTGAAAGCTTCTGCTCTTGGACCAATGTCTCCCATTCCCCCCACCCCCCGCCCTGCCCCTGCAGGCTCTGGGAACCACTGTTTTATTCTCCACTTCTATGAGTTCCACTTTTTTTAGGTACCTCATAAAAGGGAGAATATGCAGTATTTGTCTGTCTGCGACAGGCTTGTTTTACTGAGAATAATGTCCTACAGGTTCATCCACATGGTCACAAATGGCAGGATTTCTTTTCTTTTTCTTCAAGATTATTCTCAAGTCAAAGCTCTTATGGATGCTACATTAACCCTTAGAACCCAAATACACACTTGAACCTGCCTCAAATGAGATTGCACTTGGTGTCAGACATCAAAAATGTCAGCACTGAGAGGAGCATTTGAGGTCATCTAGTTCAATCTTATAATTTAACAGATGACAAACTTAAGACCCAAAGAGGTTAAGTGACTGAATGACGGTCATGCTGCCAGAGAGCAGGGAACAGAGAAACCGACTGAGTTGCTGCTTATGTCTCTTTTTCTACATTTTATTGCATTTACCAATGTTTTCCAAGTTGTGTTTCTTAAAGTCACAACTTCCAAGCATTTAATGAATTAATAAGTATGAATTAATAAACATTTTAAGTTAATAGAAAAAATGTGCTGGACCAAATTAATTTACCGAATGACATTTTATCCAGAGAGTTTAATACATCAACTTTTGTGATTCTCCAAGACAGAATATGTCATATATCATTGAGCCCAATTTTAACTATGAACATTTTAAAATTTATTTTTAGGAGCATCTCTCAATACTGCTCAAATCCTATTGTTTGGGAAAAATCGCCTTCTAGAATATTGCAGGAGGATGGGTTTGGCAGGCAAGGGTTGATGCTTACCAGCTCATTCCCATATTCACTAGCTGAGGAATCTCATATGTAGATTACACTCTGTGCACCTTAGAGTTCTCATCTGTGAAGTGGGAACTTACTTATCTTGCCAGAATATTAGAATATACTATAAGTGAGTAAAATGTGTAATCTGGAATGACCAAATTCAGTCTGTGACAGCATGCAAGTGCCTGCCATAAATACAATATTACACACCACACACACACACACACACACACACACCACAAAATGTGTGTCAAGACTATAATGGCAAAAAAATAAATTACAACAATATTTAAAGCTAGTAAAAAAAGGTCCATATGATACGACAGCATATTAATGTAAATAGAGGGTGGTGTATTTGACCATGTTATCCACCTAAGATATAAAATCACCATTACCTACTATAGGTCCACAACGTAACAGTGAGCCCATTTCTTAGCTTTTCTCTATACTGAAACTTCCCAGAAAACACCAGAGTTTTCTATCAACTTTTAAGAACACACACTCTGAAGTCACATAGGTCCATATTTGCCTCTTTCTTGTTTACTTAAATAAAATACAGAAGGTCTATAAATCACAATTTCATCTTCTAATCAATGGGTAAGCAAACATAAGTGACCATGAGTGCCATGCCTATACCATGGGATAATTCAGTCCACAACCTTGAAATAGTAAGTGACCTCACAGTGAAAGAGGGCTACTGTGGACACTTTCCTCAATGACACCCTGTTACACAAAATTGTTTTTATCATCTGTTTCTTATGCCATTGACTTAGCTTACAAAGGGGATTGTAATAGAAATAATTTGACATCAAACTAAAATATACAGTTGTCTTAATTTAATTCAAATAATGAATTGAGTATATAACCTGGATTAATGACTTTCCCTACAATTGGACCTGAATTGTCAGTGCAACAATAGAATAATACAAGATGTGTTTCTAGCAAACACCTGGAATTCAGGTAGTTTATGTGACCAGGTCAGATGTTTTGGTGACCATTTGTGTCAAAGGTAGGATTGGTATTGCTTATAAACTTATAAAACAGAGATAAAGGATAATTAAGCCTCCATATTCTAATATATTAAGCATGACTACCATAATTTCATCCTAGAAAACTTTTGAAGCAAGTGGTATCAATCATCCAATCAGGTAGAGTATATCCAAAAGTTCCCATACAATGGCTAATATGACATAATGTATTTTCTGGGTGGACTAGATACTGATCATCAGATGTATCACAATGTAGTGGAATTATCTAACCCACAATATAAAATTTTGGGACCTAAGCTAACTACATTTTGAAGGACCTGTGTCAAAAAAACAAAAAACAAACAAAAAAAAAATGCTGATCCTGAGCAATTCTTGCTGATATTAGTGAGTGAACAGAGCCAATTGCTTGTTGAGATCATTGCTGCTTTGTGAAAAATGTAGACACACAGATAGTACTGAGACATATGTCAGATAGGCATTTATACCAAAAGAGGAATTTTGTATATTCTAAGCAATGAATAGATGTTATTAATAGTATTAACATCTCCCAGGGTAATTACTTTGATAGGAATTTTACTTACCTAGATAGATGTTATTTTTATAAGTAAAATTATAAATAGTTTTCTTAGGCTCCTTATTAATTACAAACCTCTTAAGGGCTAAGCATTAATTGTATTAATTAATGAATTCACTCATTTGTTTGGAGATATGCCTGAGCATCTAACAGGCAATAGCAACATTCTCTGTGCTAAAGGCAAAAAAAAAAATATTCTGCTGACAAGATTCTTGTTTCCCAAGAACACAAAATTTAGTTGTTTTGGGAGTTACATAGCTGAATTTATTAAGCAATAAGAAAGCATATGATTAAGAGACTTGAAGAAAAGCAAGAAATAACTATTTGTTGAAGTTTTCAAATATTGGATACCTTTGTAAAACTGTATAAGAAGACTTTGCTGAACAAGTGCAACTTCAACTAGTCTCTTGCCATTTCCAATGGCTTATCTTTGGGATAGGGAAGGGAAATGAAGGAGAAAATAAACCTCTAATCTGGAATCTATGTCTACAGGCTGGATTTCAAGTGTCTCCCAAAGATCCTTGTATTAAATGCTTGATTCCAGGGTAGTGCTGCTGGGATGTAGTAGAAACCCTTAAGATGTGTGGCTAGAGGAGATCTCCAGGTCATTGGGGGATCCTGGCCCATTTCTCATCTTCTGCTTGCTTCCTGCCCAAAGGGTGAGCATGTTACTCCACCACCACCACGTATTTCCACCATGATGTGCTTCCTAGTCACTGGACCAGGTCAATGGGAAAATCAGTCCTGAACTGGAAGCTTCAAATTTGAACTAAAATAACTTTATTCTTTAAAAGTTGATTATCTCAGGTATTTGTTATTCAATAGAAAGTTATGTAATATACCTACTTTCAACGATTTAATAAATATATTTATTTAACATAAGTGTTAAGAATAAAATGGTGCTCAAAATTTGGTAAGATCTCTATTTTTAAGGAGATGGCTTTCTAATGGGAGATACAATAATTGTCAAAATTTACAAGAACTTCCTCTATTACCATACTTTATTCAGGCTTCTCTGAATCCTCTTCTATACTAAGCTTCATCCTTGGACCAGTTTTAACAAAGAATCCTGCCAAGCCATTCTATTATGAGCACCACCAAACTGTCAAGCTCCTTTTCTTCTATCCTTGATACTTAACCAAGTTTTCATCAGTAATTTTACATTCACTCCCTTCCTTTGCTCACTTGATATAAATCTCTGTCATCTTTGTTATATTCAGAGTTGAGTTCAGTCTCTTTCCCCTGGAATTATATTATCTCCAGTCCTACAGTTTAGAGCATTTTGCCTGGATTAAGATTTCCCTCCACACTATGTAAAATTATCAAATTCTACTATATAAAATCCTTGAATGGATCCCACCATCTATATTCAACCATCCATTCCTTCACATTTCAGGAAAAGCATTTCAAAGTATACAGCCTTTTTTTTTTTTTATCTTTTAGGACAGCATTCCTTCTTTTTCATGGAGCCTAACAGGGCACTCCAAGTAGCAATAGTAAAGCACCAGGAATTTCCAAAGCCATCAGCCTTTGCCTGTGTTTATATTCTTTCCTATACCCATCATCAACATCTCCTATGTACACAGGTATGTGTGCACACATCCACATTACCCACACACTATGTTGTTCAGCACTCAGCTCACTTCCTGTGTAAGTCATGAACTAACCTATCCCCACCAACCCCAACAACAGTTAGGTGTCCGTTTGTCTGTACTTTCACTTTTATACCTCTCTTTAATATAACTTTCAGCAGACTAACAGTTAATGCTGTGATTGTCTGCCTTACTAGACTTCAATTTAAGGATAGAGATTTAATTTTTCTGTGTTTATGCACTCAGATTCTACAGTAATTTAAACCAATAATCCATGGTATGTTTAATCTGATAATAATCTTTTTCTTTCTTGAATTGATTTCCAATCTACAGTTGTATAATCTTAGTGTCCATGTGTAGACTATGACTGCTATTCTGTCTACAGTTAATTGGTGTGATGGTCCGAATACCTCCCAAATTTCAGTGTTAAACTTAACTGTCCATGTGATAGGATTCAGAGGTGGGAGTCTTTAGGAAGTGATTAAATTTTGAATGCAAAGCCCTAAATAATGGGATTAGTGACCACATAAAAGGGCTTATGAGCATAAATTTGACTCTTACATCTCTTCTACCATGTGAGGACACAGTGTTTGCCTCCTCTGAAGGACATGGAAACAAGGTGCCATTGTAGAAAGTAGTGCTCATCAGAAATTAACCTGCCACAACCTTTGTTGCGGACTCCCCAATCTCCAGAACTGTGAGGAATAAGTTTGCTTTTGTTTCTTAATTACCCAACAAATCTGTGATTTTTTAATAGCAGTGCAAACAACTGAGATAGAAATTATTAGTAAAGAAGGATGCTGCTGAAACAAATATCTAAATACGTGGAAGTGGCTCTGAAACTGAGTAATGAATGGGCAGAGACCAAGAGAGTTTGGAGGAAATACTAGAAAAATCTAGATTGCCATGAACAGAATATTAAGAGAGATTCAGTGAAGGATTAGAAGAGGGAAGCTGTATGGAGAGCTTAAATTTTCTTAGAGATTATCTAAGTGGTCATAGACAGAATGTTAACAGACATATGGACAATAAGTACCATTTTGATGAAGTCTTAGATGGAAATAGAGAATAACTTATTGGAAACTAGAGGAAAAGCCATTGTTTTTTACAAAATAACAATGAACTTGGCTCAGTTGTGCCCATGCCCTTGTACTTTGTGGATAGCAGAGAATGATGAACTAGGATATTTTGTGGAAGAAATACCTAAGCAAATTGTTCAGGTTGCTGTATAGTTTCTCTTGTTGGCTTATAGTAAAATATAAAAAGAGGGAAATAAATTAGAGACAGAATTTATCATTAAGAGGGAAGGAGAACTTAAATATTTGAAAAGTTTTCAACCTGGCAAAATTGCAAGAATAAAATAGCACATTTGGGGAAGAACACCAAGGATGCAGCCAAGTTCCTATTTGGTAAGATTAGTATGGATAGGAGGAAACCAGACACTATTCATCAAGGCAATAGAAGAATTACCTAGAAGGCATTTCAGAGATTGTCATTTCTGCCACTTCCATCATAGGCCCACAGTGTCACAGCCTTGAGGGCAAAACAGTTTCAAAGAAGTGGCCCAGGGCATATATGGCTCAGTGCTCACTGCTCTGGGCTGCCTTCTGTCTTTGTTTCCCACATTACAGCATGACACTCCCTGGCCACTGCAGGCTCAACTCAAGTTGACCTGAGTGCAACTTGTGCTGCCACTTCAGAGAGGACGATAAGTAAGCCTTGTCAGTCAGCACCATGTGGTGTTACCTCTGCAGCTGTGTAGAATGAATGAGCAGCATGGGCATGGCTGCCTCCATCTAAATTCCAAAGGATGCCCCAGAGAGCCCCAGAGTATTACCACAGAGGAGGGGCTACCACAGAGTGTCCCCACTAGGGAAATGCCTAGTGGAACCATGGGAGCTTGGCACCCATTAGGGCAGAGCCTACAGCATACAGTGACAGTCTAGGGAAGACACATGTATGCAACTTCAATGCATGCAACCTAAAGCATAGCTCTACCAGCAAGGCTTAATCCCTGCTCCAGCATTTCCACAAGGTGAGATATGAAGTTAAATAAGATTTATCTCCAATGACATCCATTTATGTGCAAATGCCATGATTTTGTTCCTTTTTAATGCTGAGTAAAATTCCATTGTGTATATATGCCACAATTTTTTTTATCCACTCATCCACTGAAGGACATCTAGGTTGGCTCCACAGTTTAGCTATTTGTGAATCGTAATGCTATACACATTGATGTGGCTGTGTCCCTGTAGTATGCTGTTTTTAAGTCCTTTGGGTATAGTCCTAGGAGAGGAATAGCTGGGTCAAATGGTGGTTCCATTCCCAGATTTCCAAGGAATCTCCATACTGCTTTCCAAATTGGCTACACCAATTTGCAGTCCCACCAGCAATGTATGAGTGTACCTTTTTCCCCACATCCTCGCCAACACTTATTGTTGTTTGTCTTCATAATAGCTGCCATTCTGACTGGAGTGAGATGATATCTTAGAGTAGTTTTAATTTGCACTTCTTTAATTGCTAGAGATGATGAACATTTTTTCATATATTTGTTGACTGATTGTATATCCTCTTCTGAGAAGTGTCTATTCAGGTCATTGGCCCATTTGTTGATTGGGTTATTTGTTTTTTTGGTGCTTAACTTTTTGAGTTCTTTATATACCCTAGAGATTAGTGCTCTGATGTGTGAGGGATAAAATTTGGCTCTCAGGATGTAGGCTCTCTGTTCACCTCACAGATCCCCAAAAAACAAATGCCGAATGTTTTCTCTGATATAAGGAGGTTGACTCATAGTGGGGTAGAGAGGGAGAACATGGGAGCAATAGATGAACTCTAGATAGGGAAGAAGGGTGGGAGGGAAAGAGAGGGGGCAGGGGATTAGCAAGGATGGTGGAATGTGATGGACATCATTATACAAAATACACGTATGAAGACTTGAATTGGGTGTCAACATACAAACAGAGATATGACAAAATGTGGTATATATATGTACTAAGAATTGTAATGAAAAAAAAAACAACAAAGTACATGTATAAAGGCATAAATTGGCATGAACATACTTTATATACAGAGATATGAAAAATTGTGCCTTATATGTGTAAGAATTGTAATGCTTTCCACTGATGTTGTATATTTAATATATATATATATATATATATATATATATATATATATATATATATATATTCTCTCAAAAACTAGATTTAATTTTGTTTGCTCTGGCGAGTTCTAGATTTACTTGGGATTCATAAACTTTTTCTTCTTTCCTATTTATCCTTTTTGGAATTTGAATGTCTATCTAATGCCTGACCCATTATTATATTTTGGAAACATAACTTGTTTGATTTCACAGGGCATGGCTGGAGGGGAAGTTTGCCTCAGGATGAATCACACCTGGAGTTTGCCTCACTTCAGACTTCGATGAGACTGTAGACTTCAGATTTTGAGTTGATGATGGAAAAAGTTAATATTTTAAGGCTGTTGTGATGAAATGCATGTATATTGCATATGAGAAAGACATGAATTTTGGAGTCCAGAGGAGAATATGATAAGCTATATGTCCTAAATTTGTGTGTTGAAGCTTAATTGCCAATGCAATACAATACAGGTGGGCCTTTCAGAGGTGATTATGTTACCAGAGTAGAGCCTTGATATATTAGTGACCTAATAGAAGGGATTGAAGGATGAGTTTGCTCCCTGCATCCTTCTACGATGTGAAGAAATGACATTTTTCCCTAGTGGAAAACACAGCAACCAGATGCCATGCTAGAAACCCTCACCAGACTGCAATCCTGCCAGTGCCTTGACTTTGGACTTCCAGGCTCCAGAGCTGTGAAAAGTAAATTTGTTAATCGTAAATTTTCCACTCTGTGGTATTTTGGTAGAGCAGCAAAACTAAGATAATTGGTCAGAGGATTGGCACTTAATACAAGGTGGAAACATAACAACCTTCCTTGATACATCTGGATAGAGAATCACAGAAAATGTGAATCAATCAATCACCAGATGGAACTCAAGAGCTATTAAATATCTTTTCTTTACATGTGAGGATGGATGTCAGTCTACAATATATTTTAGAAAATAGACACATATAAGGGAGCAAAGGAAAGTAAGAAGGGAGAAAGGGAAGAGAGAGAGGTGAGTTCTGGTAGCATAATTTGAGTTCCTAGTGCCAGTCATCTTTGAGGCCTCCTGTGCCCATTTTCATTCCAAAGCCTGGTTATAAAATTATCCAGTATTCATCCAATAAACTTCATTCTCTCCCTATAATTAGCAATGCATAGTAATTATATAAACTATGATTTATGGAGCACCTGTTACATGTCAAGTAAAAGCTTAGGAAATTGATGATTGGAATCTCAATCTCATGCTCATCTGTTATTGGTATTACTCTTCAATAATAGAGCCCAAATTCAGCCCTAGTTCTTTTTGTGTCAAAAGCCTGTAACAAGACAATAATAGGCATTTATGAAATGTAATTTAGAGCATGGCTGAAATCCAAGTGTTTTGGGAGGCTGAGGCAGGGTAAGTCCAAGTTCAAAGCCAGCCTCAGCAATGTAGCAAGTCCTGATATCAAAATAAAAATAAATAAATAAAAGGGCTAGGGATATGCCTCAGAATAAATAGATTTTCATTTTCATCTTATAGGAGTATAATAATTAGGCAGACATAAAATATGTGTGGATGGATATGTTTGGCTCATTAGTGGGATAGTTTTTATTTCTGCTAAGCTAACTCTAATGTGAGTGCTAAGAATCAGAATCCCTGGTGTGTCTAAATATCAGCCTTATTTAAATGACATTATTCTACTTCTATGGACATGCTATAAACTATTTCTTTAAGAATATATATTTAGGAGCAGCTATAATTATGTAACTCTACTGGATGATATGGGAAGATGGCTAATTACTTTGACTTTGAGGTTTTCAGATCAAAGTTTCTTTAAATGAAAAAGTAGCATTTGAGGTCAAGAAGGTCAGTGATAGCAAAACATTTAACATGAAGTACATTTGGCTGAATTTGAGTTACTTAAGGGCCAAATTTACCATACAAAGTTTAGGACTCTGAGTATTCTGTAACAAAATCCACAATACCTGGGGCAAATACTTAGATATGATTTTTTAATTGTACAATTCCTGGTAATTTCATTGAAGAACTGTGTTCAACGTTTCCGCTCCCTTTGTAGACCCCTCCTATTATCAGCTCTGGCAATGTTGCCGTCTCAGTGACCCAGGGCAGGGGGCATGTGGTATTATTGTTTTTATAAGCGATAATTGTTCCAAATTTATTTGGATTTGTTGGTCTTGTTAGTAAACTATATGCTGCTACTTCTGTTTTGATGCAAAGATATAAGTGAATGTTCAAATCACCAGAAGTAAGTTCTTATTTATTAAATAACAGAAGACAGCAAGGCAGCATCAAATAATAACATAATAAGGAATCAATGTTTGAAATGAACTGTATGTCTACACATTCAAACACCTGCCTTAAAGTTCTCTTGAGATGCTGGCAATGAGTTAGTAACAGCAGTGTTCTGAATCAAGTATCTAACAGATGTTTGAGCTTTGGAAGGAAACATCATGACAACATGAATGTAAAGATAGTACTGGGATATAACATTCAATATTTTCCCTAGTAATGCAGGTCATTTAAGTATCAGTGTGCTTGGGCACACAGCGCTTTATCTGGTTGCTAGCATTTGTACATAAAGTTCAATTATTATGCACTGGAATTCAATTGTCCTGTCATATAGGATAACTTCCCAAGAGGAAATCAACAATGTCATTAGATATTGGAGAAGTACATGGCATGACTGTGTACACGGCACACTGTTTATGTGGCTGTTCTCTTCATGTTAGATGATATTTCACTGGAAAAATGTAAAAAGATTTGTATGCACTTTCCACTTTTACTAAGTCAAAGGTGTATTTAGCTACATCTTCTAATAAAATAGTTCTCTTGACCCAATTTCCTGAGACTGGAATGATCTTAGCATAAGTGCCTTTTGCAAGTGCAGGTATGTTTTGATCAGCATGAATAGTATGGAATAAAGACCAAGGAAGTTAAAAGGAAGCCAAAAAAGGAAGAAATGAGATCTTCTCAGAATTGAGTTATGAAGAAAAATTAAAGGGAAACTATGATACTGTAAGACACCAATGATTTAAATATTATTTGATACCCAATTATAAGTAGGTATTTTTCAGAGAGACATTAATTTAAAAAAATGAAAGAATGGATTTAATAAGATCTGAATGAGAATTCAGAAAAAATAGTTATGAATCTTGCCCTTACTCTTCTAAGGTAGAGAAAAGTTTACAGTTTACTTCCCAGGTTCAAAGGAAAAGAGAAAATTTATCTGCTATACTAACATGGAAGATTTTATTTGGAACTATTGATGCAGTAACCAAAATTCTGATAACATGCCTAAACATCCATATTCAAATCTCATAAAATCAAAGATAACAAAATAATCTTGAAAAAAAACAAAGGAAAAAAACCACCATGACTATAGAAAAACATAAGAATTACACAATGTTGTAGTTTGGATATACAGGAAATCTCTATTTCTGTTCTTATATTGCTGTGAACCTAAAATTCCCCAAAAGTTCCTGTGTTAATACAGGAATGTTCCTAGGTAAAATGACAGATTATGAGAGGTGCATCCTAATCAGTGGATTAATCATCTTGAAGAATTAATAATTTTAAAGAACTGTTATACTGGGTGGCAATGGTAGGCATATAGGGTGTGGCTGGAGGAAGTAGGTCTCTACAGGTCCACTCTTGTGGATTATATCTTGTCCTCTGCCTATTCCTTTTCACTGTACTTCCTGGTGGACATGCACCCTTCTGCCAAAATGTTCTACCTCACCTTGGGTCTAGATAGTGGAGCTAGCCAAGCATGGACTGAAGCTCTAAAATCATAATCCAAAAATAATTTTTCCTTTTCTAAGTTGCTCGTGGCATGCATTTTTATCTTGGTGATGAAAAAACTGAGTAAAACAATGTTCATATTCAGAATTTATAAAATCAAATATAATAAAACAATCTTGAAAAAATCAAAATGATAAAGACTACTGTACCGGGGCTGGGATTATGGCTCCCTGATAGAGTCCTTGCCTACCATATGTGAGGCACTGGGTTTGATTATCAGCACCACATATAAACAAACAAATAAATAAAGGTCCATCAATAACTAATAAAATTTTTTAAAAATCACCATACCTATAAAAAAACCCAATTTTTTCTGACTTCTCAGAAATAATGTAAGCACAAAGAGAGCATAATGAATTAGGTAAAATGTAGAGGGAAAAACCCCAGCATCTAAGATCTCTATACTGAAAAACTATCCATCCAAAGTGAAGGATAATTGAAGACTACCTCAGACAGACAAAAATTGGGACAATTTTCTACCAGTAGACTTGCCTTGTAAGAAAGTTTTAGAGTTCTTTAGAGAGAAGACAAATTATATAGGGCAGAAAACTAGGGTTTTTTTATTAAAAAGTAAAAGCATTAGAGAATGAATAAATGATAATCAGATACAAACTTTTAGACTTTCTTATTCCTAGTTGATCTGACAGCGATTTGTTCAAAGTAATGGTAGCAACAGTGGGAGTGTGTCTGTGTTACATGTAGGTAAAATTAATGACACCAATAACATAACGAACAGAGGAAGGAATTAGGGACATTTTGTTACAAGATATTTACACTACTCATGAGTGGTATAGTATTATTTGAAAGGGGATTTGAATTATTTGTGACTGTATAGTGTTAACTCTAGGGCAACCATAGAAAAAGTGTTTTTTTTTTTAAAGTACTATATATTTGATACGTTAAGAAGATGCTAAAACAGAAAATGGCAGCATGTAAAATGATGAATTAATATGCAGAAGGTAGAATAGTTGTGGAACACAAAAATAGGAAAGAAGAATATGAGCAACGAGTAGAAAGCAATAACAAAAATGGCAGATATCGATCCAACTATATCGATAATCATTTAAAATATTAATAATATAAACATACCAATTAAAAGACAGAGGTTATCAGAGGATTAAAACTAATACTCAACTATAAGTTGTCTATGAATATCTTCTTCATAAGTAAAGACATATATATATATATATATATATATATATATATATTAAAACTAAAGTTATGGAGAAATATATACTAATACTACTAAAAAAGTGAGCAGACTTTAGAACAAAGTACAGGTGTCAATTCAAGAAGACATAGAAATTCTTAATATGTATGCACTTAACAGCAGAGCAGCCAAAAATATAAGGCAAAAACTTACAGAATGTCAAAGAGAAATAGATGAATCCATCACTATAACTGGACATTTTAAAACCCTTCCTCCAGAAGTGGACATTTCAGCAGGAAGAAAATCAGTAAAGAAAAAGTTGAACTCAAAATGGATCATAACTGGGAGATAACATAAGAAAAAACCTATATGACCTTGAATACAACAATGGTGTTTTAGATATAATACAAAAGGCATACTACATGAAAGGAATAATTGAAAAGCTGTACTTCATTAAATTAAAAAGTACGACTCTATGAAAGACACAGCCAAGGCAATGTAAAGATAAGCCACAAACTGACAGAAAATGTTTATAAAAATATTGTTAAAGGTTGTAATCTAAATTATACCAAGAACTCTTAAAACTCAATAATAAGGAAAATGAGCAAAAGACCTGAACAGACACCTCACAAAAGAAGATATACAGATGAAATGAAAGCATATGGTTAGATATTTAACATCAAATGTCAGTAGGGAATTGCAAATTAAAAGGAAGAGACACATGCTACACACAAATTTGAATGCTAAATACAAAACAATGAAAATACTCAATGCTGATGAGGATGTGGAGCAATAGCAGCTTTCAGTCACTGATGGCAGGAATACAAAATGGCACAGCTACTCTGGAAGAGTAGCTGTGCCATTTGTCAGTTTCTTACAAAACTAAACATACTTTTACCATACTATACAGCCATCACACTCTCTGGTATCAGCCCAAATAAATGTAATACTTTTGTAAACACCAACTACTGCTCATGGAAGTCCACAACATCTTTATTCATAACTGCCCAAACGTGGAAGCAACTAAGTTGTTCTTTGGTAGGTGAATGGTTAAGTAAACTACAGTATTTATGAATCATTATTCAGTACTGAAAAAAAAAAGCTACAAAGCCATAAAAGCATGGAGGAAATTTAAACAAATATTGCCATATGAAATAAGCCAATCCTAATAGACTACATACTGGAAAATGCAATATTATGGAAATAGTAAGATAAGTGTTGTCAATGGGTAGGAGAAAGGAAGGCAGAGATAGGCAGACATCAAGGGCAATGAAATTCTCCCTTCTGGTACTATGGTTGATACATTTGTATACATATTACACATCAAAACCCATAGAACCCATAGGGTCCAAGAGTGGACCCTAATGTTAACTACACACTTTGGGTGGTGATGATGAATGTGTCAATATAGATTCACAAATTATAAGAAGTGTATCACTGTGGTTTGGGAAGTTGATAAAGGAGAAAGCTCAGTATATGTGGAGATAGAGGATTTAGAAGAAATCTCTGTATTTCTGCTCAATTTTGCTGTGGACTTAAAATTTCTTGGGGGGAAAAAAAAGCGAAACACCCTCATTAAGTTTAAGAGAATTGCTTAAGGACGTCAGAAATTCTCTTAAGTACTATACTGGGAAATTAAAACCTTAATACTAAGCCAGGCTTGATTTTAACTATTCAAGTTTTTGTGTCTGTGTAGATGGAAACTGACATCTCTAAGTGAGATAAACTCATGGACATGGGCTATGGAGCAGGAGAGTAGAATGCCGGTGCCATAACAAGTTCTCACCAGCTAGCTAGTAAACCCACTCTGAGGAGTCAAGAGAGACAGGAAAATATTCCTCTGATTATTATCATCAACTTCTCAAACTTGTTTACAAAACTAATAACTTAAAGCAAATCACTTCTACATCTACAATTGACATAAAGCCACAACATTGTTTTATTCTAATGCTTTTTTGGGTTTACATTTAGACAAATTTTATATATATATATATATATATATATATATATATATATATATACACATACATTTATTTGTAGGTGGACACAATACCTTTATTTTATTTATATGTGGTGTTGAGGATTAAACTCAGGGCCTCACACGTGCTAGGCGAACCCTCCATCGCTGGGTTCCAGCCCCAGCCCTAGACTCCAATCTTAATTTATGCATTTGTTTAGGCCTATATTAAATAATTGTGAAACTGCAGTTTTACAACTTATTCCACTTTGATCAACTTTTACACATCTACTATTTTCTCTGTGTAGTACTTTGAAACTTAAAGCCTCTTCTTTTAATAGAAAGAAATACCACATCCCCCAAATACACATTGCATTTTGGGATTAGTCAAGAATAAAATCTAAACTATGCCTCCAACTAAAAAAAATGCCCCCTGTATTCCAGGAAACCTAAAGACTGGGAGCCTTAACAATGCTTTACATTCAACTTGCAGATTCATAGCAGATTTTGTGAGAGTTGGGATCAAAGGAGGAGGGCCAGGCATGGAGGTGTAGATTAGAATAAAACAAAATGTGACGGGAAAAAATTACAAGGTAAAAAGTCTTTTGTTCATACAATAGAACGTAATTTTGTAGTAGACATTTTTAAAGCTTGTATTGTATCACACAGTGTTCCTTTGCAAGATTTCATGTGTTGTTGTGTTAAAATGAATTTCATTTTGTCCCAATCAATGAATCTCCCCACTTGCTATTACCTACAGGCCTGCCTAGCAGCCAGAGTTCTGGCTACCCTCCAATGCCAGGCTGGCATTAAAATAAGTAAAGTTGCTGGTGTCTGTCCAAATGCTCAATCGAGGTAGCAGGAAAATGTCACCTACACCCGGATAATTTTTAAACTTCTTTCTCTTTCTCTCTTTCTCCCCATGCTCTGAAATTACCTCTAGCTTATTTGTCTGGCTAGAGGTTAATGGAACACTAATGATGTTAATGAGCCTTTCACAGTGCAAGTTTTTTCAAGAAAGAGATATAATAGCTGTTTTCCTTCCCTTTTAATCTTTTTCATCATTCAAGAGTTACAGGCTGAGACAATTAGAGACTTGTACAGCTCTGTCTCCCTGCTCAGTCACAGCCCAGTGGGGCAAAAAGCAGGAGCCCATTAGACAGCTTCACATGTCCACAGGTGAGATCTCATGGATGGATGCAACACACTGCTTTCTGCCAGAAGGCATAATGCTATTCAGGGAGAAAGGAGGGAAATTAGCAATCTGTTGATAAAGCTTTTCCAAGGCAGGCAGGCTGGCTGCAGGAGCTGTCCAGGGTACTGAAAAGGCCTCACAAATTCCTCCCCTTTCCCTTCATTAGAAAGAGGGGGTGTGTGACAGCAACAAAGCTTGGGGATCACAGAGTCTGTTTCACCAAAGCATCCAAATGTTTAGCTACTTAGAGTAAACTCACCGTGAACTAATAGGGATCCAAAGAAAAGAAGGGCATTTTTATAAGACAAATTATTTAACAAAACTTCCCAATTTCTTGGGCATTTCTCCATCTAGTGGTGCATTGGCATTCTGCCTCCCTCAGTGCTTTGAAAGTATACATCCTAGATTCACATGGTAATTAAAACATGAACTCATAGTGCCACTAAAATGGAAAACCATTGAAAGTATAACATGTCCAAGATTTGAACCAATCTTGGTACTGACTCAGCTGGTGCTAGGTTTTATTTCTGGTGAAAAGGGTCTATAAATGCTTCCAGCAAATGCTTCAAGAAGAAATTCAGAGCACTCAAGGGAGAGAGCTGAAGAATGTGACATTTCACTTTTTTTTTTTTTTTTAGAATGTTGATTTCTTTTGTCTCTGAAAGTGGATTTTAATTAAATGGATCATGGTTCACAACCAAGCTACATAGAAAAATACTAAAGGCCTAAATCAAAATCAGGAACTGTGAGCATAATTTTCCTATAAAGGTCATTCTCAATCAGAATTCAACAATTGATACTAGCTAACTCAAGATATAATATAAAGCAAAATATTAAGAGGCCAAAATGATTTTGAACAAATGATATGTTATAGATATATAATGTGTTGTTAGACATTAGACACATTAAGAGTTTTTGAGGTATCCTTTAGCTTTATGGTTTCAAGATATGCCTAAAAATGATCAAAAGATTGTTGCCTATCTATCATGTATGTTCAACCTATTCTACCATAGGTGGTGGCCAAAAAATGCAATGTGAGGTTTGGGTCCATGACTATGGGGATAAATGAATGTATGAAATAATTAAGACAATATCTAATTATATAACTGTGGTGTTGCTATAAATACAGAGTTCAAGAAAATGAGTCTTTTATTTATATTAAGAATAGTTATTAAGGGTTTCATTGAAGAGGTTATAAAGTGTAAATAAGATACTTTAATAATTAAATGATATAAAGAAAAAGTATCCAGGTGTAGAAAATGAAGGAACATGTGGATTTATAAAGTCATTGAGGTACATACAGGTCAGAACCATTGTTTAGCACTAGTGGATAGATGGATTGAAATGGGCAGACATCAAAGGGATGGGGATCACCTTAGAGATAGTTGCCAAAATTCAAAAATAGTTTTAAAGCAAAGATGAAAATAATTGAATGTTGAGAAAAATAAGAATAAAACTCTTAAGACTTGATGACAGAGTTGATTTGACAGAAGAGGAGGAAGAAATACTCAAAAAAGATTTGGAGAATTTTAGCCAAGGCAACTAGAATTACTGGGTCACAAATAGAAAATGAATCATTTTGTGAAAATCAGCATGTTCAATGGCACCATTTTTAAAATAGCTTAATATTTTATCTAGATCCATCATCAGTCTAGCCAAACTGAACTATTTTAATGTTTTAAAATCCTGATTCCCCAGCTAACAGTCGCTCCAATTGCTCAATAGGACATATGTACTCTCACGACAATTTAGAAATAATTTTATCAATTTACTTCTGTCAAAAACTCATTAAAGTAAAAGATATTTTGTGGACTGTGCAGTTAGATATCATTATCAATGTATGCTTACACCATCCACTCAGCTCTACAGGTTTTTAGAAGGCAAGCATTGCACCCATTTAGCAAACTCTGACACTCTGTGTAGAGCACCATGCAAATACATAACACAGACTTTCTGCAAGAAATGATGATGGTAACTAGAAATAGTCCCAAAGAATTTATCAAGTGCTTTAGATGGTAAAATCAGCACTAAAGCTTTTATGCACATCGCATCCTTGTTTTCTAAAGAAATAACGAACCCCCCAGCAGTGTAAGGAACTACATAATTGTGTATATGGGGATGCAGTGCTAACAGCAATGTGCTACATCCAGATGGCAAATGGGATGATGGTAAAGCCAGGATGAGGAAGCAACTAATGATACTTCAAATAGCAATCCGCAAAGCAAATGTAAGCACAAATGACATACCCAGGACCAGACAATGAAGCACATGTCAAAGTCAGCTGCTTGGGTTGGGGGAGGAGGAGACGAAAATAAAAAGTAAATATACACTATATAAACATAAATATGAATGCATGATACTACTTCAGAATCACTTGCTTCTTTGTAGATCAGCCTTCATTCCCTATGCTTTGCCGCCTCCTCTCCTGTCCCAACCACACTCAACATAGAAAAAATCACAAGCTGCCTATTTCACCACAGGCAGGCATGGGCTCTTTTATCCATCACCCTGAGGAGAAAATTACGCAATAAACAGTTACCTTAAACTTAATAAGTAATCAAATTCTTCATAATTTATTCCCAATATAGGCATTCTCATTTGGAAACTAGGAAAAACAAAGCCAAGGGCCCCCAGGTAAATTGTGCCAGGATCAAGAGAGACAATTTCCTCTAGCCTCAGGCCAGCTTCTCTTCTCCACTCAAGAAAATGCTTGCTAAGGACACCTAACCTGTGGTGGAACCTCGGCCCCTTTGGAACATCAGTGGTGGAAATAGGGCTCCCTATTTGGATAGAAATGTCATGGTACCTATAAGTAAATTATTAACTGGTATGTATAAGGACTGAAGACTTCTGTTTGAATTTCCATTAGAGGGTATCTGTCTGCATTTAAAGCTGCTGCTTTCTGATATAGAGGAGGGAGAGAGCTCTTTGGAATTACCTGGACAAGCACTAAGATAATGCTTCTCAAGCAGACAAAATGCCCTCCCTGATTTATAGAGCCATTGCTGTCCTTGTCAGTGCTTCTGGAGCTCCTGATACAGGCTTCATGGAGAAACTTCCATCAAAAAATGGACATTTCTGGCCCCAACCTATTTACCCAGACAACCTGTCAATCTACCAGAGCCAAATTTTCTGTTGACATGGACAAGATAAGACAATAGCTGGGATTTCTTCTCTTCATTTTTGTTACTCACCTTTCCCTCCTCAGAGTCATGCGTGCTTTCTCTAAGCAATAATAAAGATCCTCAGTGACTCAGTTTCCATTTTCATAGTATCATTTCCTTCACTTGGCTATATATTTATGATTGCCGCTATAAAGTACTTTTGTTAAAGATACGATTATAGCATAATGATGCTCTCTTGACATTGAAGATTGGAATGTGCACAAATGTTCTGTAACAACTCATTTTAATGTTTTCCTACTTGTCCTAATTTATTTTTTATTTCTGATTCTTGGTGTACTGGAGACAGAGGGAGGTTTGCTTCAGCTTGGGGAGATATGCCACAAATCTAGCTGAGACCACAGATGGTGTGGGTTGGGATGACTTCCTCTTTTTCAGGCTTAGAGTAGCTATTGGTATGCAGCATACAGTCCCATGTTCGCATCAAGTTTGTTAAAGGATAGGGTTCAGGATGCAAAAAAGCAGAGCAGCCAAATTATTCTTGTTTATGGCAGGAGAGAGTTCACTTTAGATCAAGACAGAAGTATATTAACAAAGAAATAAACCTTGAATAAAAACTTCCTCTTTTTAATTTCAGAACATTTCAGCTTGCATGGGCTGATCTGTGTCAAGGTATATTTTTATGTAGGGCCAAGAGGTGAATTTGCTGTGAATTAATATGCAATTCTATGTTCAGTCTTAGTCCTTAGGAGGCTGTTATTCTTCCCAGTGATCATCTGTTACTAAATCATAGAATTAAAACTATACAAATGATTGACTACACATTTACTGAGACTTTTCGTGTAAAATCATAGAGCACAAATTCAATCCTTCCTACTAAAATTACAACTAACAATGCATCATATTGCAAATAGAAAAGACCCTTCAGTTTCCCATCTTGAATTGGGTGAAAATATTCTGTACTAGCTTAACATAGAGGTAAAATCGGAGCATTGGAGTTCTAGTGAAGAAGCCACTTTATACACGTGATTGGAAATCTCAAAATGAGCCTCTACTGAGAATTGTCTAATGCTTCCTCAGTTCCCTATTGACCCTTTTCTATTGATTAAGTACAAACGTACAAAACACACTAGATTTTAAATCCCACCAAGAGAAGTGTTTTGTTTAATTAATTTTCATCTTGCCAAAAATAGCACTTTGCAAACTACAGTGATCAAAAATAGGTGTTAAATGCATAATGAAACATGTTCTATTAACCACACTAGACAGGAAAAGGCTTTCACTGAGTATTTACTGCAAGTATATCTCTATGTGCAGGAAGCCTTGGGAATTCCATAGCTTAAGGCTCTTTAAAAGCCTCAAGGCTTCATCAAGTCTCACTTCCCAAGCTGATGCTTCAAAACAAGTCTGTGATTTGCCTCTTACCTTTTCTACTCCCTGTTTGCACTTTTAGGTTTTCTCTGACATCCTCACTGTTCTTCCTTGTTTCTGTCTGGGTTAATTGGTTTCTGTAGCTCACAAAATTCCCCTTCTGTGTTCCCTAGTCTGTATCCCTCATTGTTTACCCTTTTAGCTCCAAAAGTGTGCTTTTGGATTAGTATACCCAGGTAAATTAACCTTCTCAGATTTACCCATGAATTTTCCTCTGGAAGCATTGTTGAGCCATGAGAGATCAGACCAAGAAAAAGAAAAATGAGTCTTTGCACTTAGGAATGGGAAATTAAGTGTTTATCTCACCTAATCTTGTATTTTACAGATGAAGAAAATGATATGGGAACCAAAAGCAAATAGAACGGCTGTTACTTTGAGCTGAGGAAGACTCTAGCCTGGTTGTTTTCAACCAAGGGCAATTTTGTCCTCCATGGGATATTTGGCAGTCTCTGAAAACATTTTTGCTTAATATGACTTGAGTAGAGGATTCTCCTGGAATCTAGTGCACAGAAGTCAGGGGAGCTATGTCTTAAAATACATAGATCAGTCAGCCACCTACCCATGAAGAATTTTGGGTCCAATACATCAGTGGTAATAAGGTTGAAAAGTCCTGTTCTAGTTGATTAAGGCAACATAAAGCCAACAGAAAATAGTGGGATAAAAAGGCAAATTACGAGTTTTGGCTACTGGTTGTGTACACTCTCCACACAGCAGGTACCTTAGTATAATACATGCCCTTAATAGTGATGATTATGAGATAGTTCTCACATATTAATGAGCACAAGTAATGCATGGGAAACCTTACTTTAACCAAGTATAGAAATACAGCCTCCTGAATGCTGCTCAGACTGTTTTCTGTAGCATGAACTTGGCAAGGTTAATGTAACTTGGGCTCTGGGCATGTAGTGGGGGTCACAGACTCCTGTGGGTGGTCCCACATTTAGTCTGACCCAAAAACTTGGTGGCCATATTAACAATGAAAATCAGTGTTTTCAGATGGTCCTTGACCTCAAAGTCCATAGATCAGGCTCTCAATTCCAGCTTAGATGCAAACTTTTTTTTATGTGACAGGGACCAAGTTGTGATTTCTCCACTCTGGACTCAATATACTCTTCAATTTGTCAAATGATAGGGTGACTTTGACCTCAAAGGTGATAGCTTTCAGTTCTGATAACCTACAGAATTGTTTTTCCTATCAGGTTATAAAGATGTTATGTAACAATGTTTCCACTTTTATTAAGAATAAGAAAAAAGGGCCAGGGATATGGCTCAGTGGTAGAGTGCTTGCCTAGCATGCATGAGGCACTGGGCCCAATCCCCAGGACAACATAAAAATAAACAAAGAAAATAAAGGTATTGTGTCCATCTGCAACTTAAAGAATAAGAATAAGGAGAGAAAGGCAGAGGTATGTGGGACACAGAAGCTAACCCAGGAAATGTAGTGTGATGGTTAAGAACATGAGTGCTTAAATCCTTTGGGATTAGAACCCTTATCACAGCCTCTTATTAACTCCATGTTGCCGAAGAGTTATTTACCCTTCCTGATCCCCAGTTTTCTCATCTGTGAAGTGGAAATGATAATAATACCTGCATATCTGGTTTTGGGCAGGAAAAAAAAAAGAAAATATGCTCATAAGGATCAGAACAGCCCCAAGGTAAAGAGATAAGTCAAAGAGACCAGACTATATGACTTAGTTTCTGAGTCAAAGGTTAGAAATATTATTTTCCTCCCTGAAGTTGGGTTTTTCTTTGAAAAAAAAATAGAATTCTGAACATTGTTTTCTGTAATATATTTAAATCTGTGCAAGTGAGAAAAATGCATGAGTACATATATTCCTAGCAGAATCCTCTTGTGCCGTATATAATACAAAAATAAAAGAAAATCATTTACCCACTGGCACTGTAGCTGATTTCTCTGTCTATTCTGGTTCCATATGCCACTTCACTATGATTTAGATTTAAACCCGAGTGTCTCTGGGAAAATATTGCTCCCTTTCTTTTGCTTATGGCTACGGAGAGAGGCTTTCCAAGATCATACTCTCCGTGTCCCTGTTCTCCAAGAGGTCACTTGGCTCTTCTTTTGGCATGTTTCCCCAATGTTAGTTAGTGCAAGTCTTTTTCAGATATCAGCACTCTCATTAGTTCTATTGGTTTCAACAGCTCCATGGACACAGTAAATGTAATATTTAACACCCAGGAGAAAAGTGTTTCACTCGAATGAGTCTTTCATCATCTCTGCCCATCTGGAGCTCCCTTTAAACTCATGTAGCACCACCTGCCTAGGAAAACAATGAACTTAGGTCACTTTTCCTTTTCCATGCTGGCAGCACTCCCATAAAATAAAGTTTGTGCCAGGAAAGGTGTTTTTTTTTTTTTTTTTTTTTTTGCTTCTGTTGTTTTTTGAGTGGGTGGGTGGGGAGGAGTGCTGATCCTTTATAGATCATATTGGTCCTATCATTTTCTGAAGAATTGCACTGAGATTTGATTAGATTTCCACCTTTGATTGACACCTGTTAATAACCTGCAAGATGGGTGAAGGATGCTAATATTGTCAGCCAGATTTATCTATGACTTTATTTTTCATCAGCTTTGTCACTCAAGGGCAGCAGTGAGGATATTATTTTTTTTTCTTAAAATGTTGTTGTGGATCCACAGACACTGGACTAGGGAAATTGCCCTGTACATCTACCTTCACTCTGGTTCTTAAGAAATATATTGCCAGGATTGTATGTGATATTCAAATAATTCATTTATACAATTTTATTACTTGGGTTTTGATATTGTGATAGACAGCTTGATGACAAAGCTATTTATTCCCTATATTAATCTTGGGAGCATGGTTTTCTTCAAGCTTCTTTTTAATCAGATTTATTTACTTTAAAGAAAGTTCTAAATAATGTCCAGACCTTGAGAAATTCAAGTTCATTGACTCTGAGCTAATAAAAAAGAAAGAAAGAAAGAAAAATAATGCTAAAAGAAATAAAATGTCTCATAATCACTTAAACAACCCAGTCATACAAATGCATAAAAACAACTGTTGATATTAAAACTCAATTGTTATGGTGCTGAATATATAATAGATAAGGACTGAATAGAGAATAAATAAAATATAGTACAAAATAGAAAACACAACTGGATTATTCTTGAATTTTTAAGCAATTCACTATATATGCATAAAAAAGAACTATCTGTGTGATATTTCCACAGATGAAAAAATAAGACTGGAATTGTTTATAAAAAAGTGGTCAGAGTTGAGCAAGCCAACAGAAGACCTGCAACAAAGGGTATTTATTTGCTCCTTATTTTTTTGGGTGGTTTAATATCCCCAGGTTTAGTGAGGCCTATCATTCTTTCAATGCAGCAACACTTCCTTCTACCCCTTCCTACAAAGTGGCTCTTGAAGAGCATACATCTAAGAAACCAAGCTTAACCAAGTTAAGGACATGAAGGATCTCTATTTACATGAGGCTCAAGAAAGAGATGCCCTCTACTTTTGGGGTGATTTCACTGCCCCTACAAGAAAGACCCTGAGGACAGATGCTAGGATACATGTCCCCTTGCTGTAGTTTATGATACCAACCTGCAATTCATCTGCAACTACTGAATGCATATGCTCTTTTCATTTTCCCCCATCTCCCTGCTAAGGTAAAAATATGTCAAATACATTTTTAAACAACTCATCTAAAGTCCCGAGACAATGCTGGCTTTGTTTCTAGTCATGCGAAAAAGAAGGCCTTTTAAATGTCTTTACACAGAGCTAAACTGAATGGGTATAAAATTTTTCCACCTCTTTTAATCTGCCTTATTTTGGATCTCTTTAAATATTTGCCATGTTTTTTTTTTTTTTTCTCCTTTTGGGATTATCCTTCAAGTTGACTAGTGAGATTTCTTCTTCATATTTTCTTAAAATTGAATAAAACTTGAGGTCTCTTTCAGGTTTGTCTTCGTTCTGTTAGTATGATTTTGACTTGGCAGTCTTCAAAAGCAGGACCATACATTGCCCCAGTTGAATTCTGTTTACTAATCATTTGTATATTTTTGAGTGGGAAGTCAAAGAATATATCAAAACTCTACATGGACATTTGCCTATATACTTGTTACTTATTCCCTGGAGCTGTTCAATCTGCATTTCAGCCCTAGGGACACCCCACAACGGTATCTGGCCTGACATCATTCCCAAAGGTACTGGTCAAGATCACGAAGCCTCATTGCCTATCAGATTACAAGATTGCTGCGTTGACACCCGGTATGCTTTCAAAACACTTGCATGCTTTTAGTAGGACCTAGAGGGTGTTCTCTTTAAGGCCTTTGCAAATATATCACATGTGCCTGTCCAGTCTATGTAATAAGGAGTGCAAATGAGAGCACCTCAGAGACTGACCACCACTGGAGGAGACATGAAATGTCTGAATTCTCCGTTGGGCAGTCATCCTGAGAAAAGCCCAGAAGACCTCACATGGTTACAAGAAGATAATCTTGTAATGTCCACATATGCCTTGGAGACATGGGAGACTTTTTCCTTTGCATCACTCTGGAAAACACTCTTTTTCATACTTAAAAATAAATTATAAAACAAATCATCTAAGGTGGCTCAAGTTCATTAGTATATAATTAAAAAATTCAAGGAGATGTCTACAATGTCTGCCAGATAACTTCATGAAAATTCACCAAGAATTAGCCCTTTAGCTACTTTTCTTTACCATTTGTGCTTGCACTCTGGGTTTCTTATATTTTTATTAATAATTTAAGATAAATTTGAGCCAAAATGTCCATTTCTCTCCTAAAGTATTTCAGTGTTTACTTTCTGAAAGTGAGGAAATCTTTTATATTACGATAGTATGATTTTCAAAATCAGGAAATTTTGCTATGAATTTAGTACTAATGACTAATTCACAATTTATATGCAAAGTTTATGAATTTTTTTTGGGGGGGCGTAGGCTTTAAAGCTTTCTGTACTGGTTCAGGAATCAATGCAGAAGAGATCGTGACATTTAGCTGTCAAACAGCTTTGGTCTCTATGGTCTGAAGCCATCCTCAGTGAAATGGTAGCTGGAAAAGGAACATGGAGCTCTGAGGCGGGGATGTGCCTGAGCTACCCCAGCCTCTTCTCCGATGGCCTCTTGGCCAGTAGGATTGTCTCAGACTTGGCTGAAGGGGTGAGGCATTTCCAGAACCTGGGGCATGATGGCTATAGTAGTTGCCTGAGTCGATGCTGATAAAAACTTGCCAAGCCCTGGCATGGTGTGATATTTATATGCACAGTTGGCCTCTAAAAAAAGTGATTATCTAAAGGAAGTAATTGTTTAGAGCCTCGCATTGAATTCCAGTCCTCCTTTGGCCTGTGGGACTAACACTGCTAATCAGTGCCAAATCACTGCTATTTTAATTCTTGAATTAAAAACCAGACCAGCCATTTGCTCAGTGGAGGGTCTTCATGGACCTCATCCATGCCCGAGTCTGTGCAGGAGGGCACTTTGCTAAGCTCCTGGCTGCCAGAGATCACTTTGTGGAGAGGAGGAGGCAGGGCCAGGAGTACTTAGCTGTTGGCTAGATTCTACCTCCCCAACCTCAGGGAAGAGCTGCAGAGTGGTTTTCAGGGTAAGTAAGGGTTCTGTGCTGAGAAACCAGGAGTGGATAGGGGATGAATAATTGTAACAAATCCTGAACTGGGCACTGAGACACCCAATGTAGCAATTTAGTTGAATATTCATGAAAAACGTGTGCTTTTGCTGGAGAGAAAAACCAGTTAACGGATGTACAGTAGTCCCCTTTCTTCATCCATGTTTTTTCTTTCTGCAACTTTAGTTGGCTATAGTCAGCTGCAGTCCCAAAATACTAGATGGAAAAGTCTAGAAATAAACAACTCATGAGTTTTAATCTGGGTTCCATTTTGAGTAGCAGGATGAGATCTCATACCAGATCCTGCTCTGTCCTGCACAGGACATGAATCATTCCATTCTCTACTGTATTCATGCTGTATATGCTATCTGTGCATTAGTCACTTTGTATTTTTTGGTAATCACATCAACTGTCTTAGTACCACAGTAAAAGGATTCAAGAAATCCTTATAACAATAACCCAAAAGTTCAAGAGTAGTGATGTTTACAATTTTATTACATCACATCATCACATTATTATAATTGTTCTATTTTATTAGTTATTATTATACTCGTGCTGTGTTTTTTAATTTTCAAATTAAACTTTATCATAGGTATGTACATGTAGAAGAAAAAAAACATAGTCTATACAAGTTTCCACACTATCCATGGTTTCATTCATTCTGGATTTTATCCTTTTCTCTTTCTTTTTTTCTTTCTTTCTTTCTTTCTTTTCTTTCTTTCTTTCTTTCTTTCTTTCTTTCTTTCTTTCTTTCTGTGGTATTGGGGTTTGAAACAGGGGCTGGTACTTGCTGGACAACACTCTACCACTGAGCTATATCCTCAAGCCCCGTGCATCCACTAGAGGTCTTGGAGCAAATCTCCCACAGATCAAGGAGGAAGACAGTAGCTCAAAACAGTGAGCATGTTAAAGGTATGCCTGGATTTTGTGGGACACTTTCAAAGAGTAAAATTCATACTGGGGAGAGAAGATGAACTAAAGGAGATAACTGAGCTATAATAAGAGGGACAAGAAGCCTGACAGAGAAGAAAGGGAAAAGGCAAACTTGTTCAAAGGGTAAGAGTCAGGATAGGAAAAGCTGAGTTCCACTTTCTTGTAAAGGAGTGGGCTGTGGGAAAATGTGGGACAGGCAGGAAGGACTAGAGGGAGAGACGCGTGTGTGCTAACAGCAGAATAGAACAATTACAAGAATATACTGAAATCTCTTTAAAAAGTCAATTCTAGTATTAATATTTTCCATCTGTGGTTGACTGAAGGATAGGGAAACTCGATGTGTTTGTCAGCTTTTTGTCACTGAGACCAAAATAACTGACAATAATATTTTAGGAGGAAAAACTTATTTTGGGTTCGTGGTTTCTGTTGTCTCAGTCCATACCAGCCAAGACCATTATTCTGGAACTGAGGTGAGATCGAGCACATGCTGAAGAGCAAGGGAAGGAAGCTGCTCAGCACATGGCAGCTGGGAAACAGTGTCAGGTGGTAGGAGAGGGGGAGAGAGAGAGAGAGAGAGAGAGAGAGAGAGAGAGAGAGAGAGAGAGAGAGAGAGAGAGAGACCCTGGTCAAAATGTAATCCTCAAGGGCATGCCCCCAAGATACTTAACAGGCTCACGCCACACCCTGTTTGCTATGGTCACCAACCATTAATTCACTCAAATTATTAATCCATCAATGAATTAATTCATTGATGAGTTACAGCTCTCATAATCTGATATTTTTACTTCTGAACATCATCGCATTGCCTAACACAGGAGGTTCTCATGGGACACTTTGTATCCAACCCTAACACTGAGAAAAGTTGTCTTGGGTACATATTTGTATATGTAACAGGTGGAATTTACTGAGCAAAGTGCCTTTCATCTAGCCAGTGTAAGTCATTTGCATTGTAAAGACCACTTTAGTTAATACATTACATTTATTAAGCAGCTACTATGGGCCAAGCACTTCTCTAGTTATTGGGAATAGAGCAGAATCCATGTCCTCGTGGGATTTTTAATGTAGTTCAAAAAACTTAAGTTTTCCTGAGCACTTCCACATGATGGACACTGTTGTAAGCATTTTTTATGAACCAACTAATTTGATCCTCCCAACAACTCTACAAGGCAGGCATATTGCCTCCCAGGTCACTTACAAACTGAAGTACAGACATGCTGAGGATGTTGCCCAAGGTTTCCCACCTTATAAATAACAGCTACTAATTAAACTCAGGAAACTTAGCATGAAGTGATTCTGTTCCTGAAAGGAGGAATACAAAGATCAGAGAGGCTAAGTAATTTTGTGAATCCTACTCAGGAATTGTGTTCTACATCAAAAACTCATTCTTTAGCCAGTTTGCTCTAATCACATGCTTCCTAAATATCTTTTCAGTTAACAATATATGGTTTATTCCCAGGATCAGAGCTTCCAATGACAAGATACTAAACACCATCACTTATTCTGGTAACTGCCCATAATTTTACTAATTTGCTGTAACTCATTGAACACCCATGACATTTATCTAGATATTGGATTTGTATACCAAACTGTAGCATTTCAATTTATCTGTAACTGCATGAGGTCATTTCCTCTGAATACAAGAACTCTTTTTGAAGAGTTCTTTGTCAAATCATCACCACCTGGATTTTCTACTCACCTGTCTCTTTAGTGAATGTCTAGCAGGTATGTATCATGTGGACATGTAAAAGCTGTCTTCGGGATGTCTCTATATACCTGGGTGGGAGTGATAGAAATCATGTACTAGGGCTTAGCAAGGAGAAGAAGTTAAAGCATGTTATATTTGCTTATTTTCATTTATACAATTCTCTTTTCTTTTCAGTACTGGAGATGGAACCCAGGGCACTCTACATCTGACGTATATCCCCAGTCCTTTTCATCTTATTCTAAGACAGGTCTTGCTAAATTGCCAAGACTGGACTCAAACTTTTAATTCTCCAGTCTCAGCCTCCTGTAGCTGGGATTAAGGCCATCTTGCCTAGCTACAATACTTATTTTTTAAAGGCACAATCTATTAGTTTATACGTAATAAACTGTTATTTGTTTCTTGACTACTTATCTAAGGTTCTTGAAATCTGCCAGAATATTTTTTACATAAATACTATTTCATTTCTTGATAATCCTTAAGACCTCTTAAACTTTTCAAGATTAAAACTCCTTTATGTAGGGAATAGGGGTGGGAGGGAAAGGAGAATAGCAAGGATGGTGGAAGGAGTGGTCATCATTATACAAAATACATGTATAAAGATGTGAATTTGGATCAACATACTTTATATGCAAACAGAAATGTGATAAATTGTGGTATAAAGGTATATTAAGAATTGTAATTCAAAAAAAGAGAGAGAGCTCATGTATAATGGCATAAATGGCCATGAACATACTTTATATACAGAGTTACAAAAAAAATGTGTTGTGAATGGATAATTATTACACATTCCACTGTCATGTATGTAAGAAATAAATAAAAAAATTGACAAAAACTTCTTTATATGTACATAAATATTGAATATAATTATCTCAGAATAATGCCCCGACCGACTTCCAGTGTGAACATTTTTTTTTCCCCAGAAAAGTGATAACCTGTGTTTTATTTTTTACCCTTAGGAATTTAAAAAAAAATACTCATGTCATCTCCTTATGTTTATTTTAAAGATATACCTCTTGTTGTAAGAATTGGTTAAATGCTTATTTAAGATTAATATTTTTGAAGTTCATAAATTCATGATATTCATATAACATTCTGAAAGCAATTTTGGAATAGCATAAACTTATTATTTCTGATAATGTAGAGATACTTCTAGCAAATTCAGGCAATTATACTTGATCATTGCAGTGTGTTTTTAAAAAGTTCTCATATGATGGTGATGGTATAGACATGAATGAAGCTTAGGAATACTCAATTTCAGCCCCAGTTTTTCCACTAACAGGGTGCTTGACTTAGGGAGGAGTCTGGCAGAACAGTGGTTAATTTTCTTGGTACTTCCATTTTCTTGTCCATAGTAAGAGTGGTTGGGTAAAATTACCTCCACGGAGAATGGGGTTTGCAATGTCATGATTCTGGCCAGTAATGGACTCAGTGTTAGGGAAGAGTTGTCCTGAATTCTGAATCCATCTTCTAGTCCCAAAATGTTAGCCTCAATTTCCTCCTGCACTTCTGGGCAGGAGTCCTCTGATTCTTGATTGCCTTTTCTTTACCTCCTCTTTGTTACTTAGGTTTTCTCATTTCTGCACATTTTCCTGATTTGCCAGTGGTTCTTCATAGAAAGGGGAGGTGAGTAGCACAAGGAGTAAATCAGGGTCCCATGGGGACCTTCTACTGAAAATGCATTTGTCCTTCTTTCACCTTTTCTTCTCTTCTCCAGCATAGCTTAGGCTTCAATTATGTGGAGAGTTACCTATTTGTTTCCAGATGATTCTGACATGCATCTGTAAATTCCACCTTAAAGAACCTCAACTAGGACATTCAACACACCTGCTTCCAAAGGTAAATTGGAAATCTTATGTCTTTTCCAATAAACACTTGGCAAAAAAAACTTGCTGGCAGAGCTATGACATTTTATCCTATGGTCGGTAAGTCTTTCTTCTATTCACCAGCTGCTTTCTTCCCTAGAAGGTATTTAAATCCTCTTTTTCACTTGGAAATCTCTAGCAAGTACTTCCAAATACCGTGAAGAAGATTTTCTACAATTTTCTATAATTTTCTTAGAGGCTTCTTAAAGCCAAAATTATGTTTCTCCATGACTTCTTCTTAAGAAGTGACCTGGAAAAATATTTCAATCGGCAGAATCAATTCCCTCTCAGACTACTGTGTGTACACCAAGAGGACCCCAAGGACACAAATTTGAAGGACAACTTTCTCCTATGAGATCATTCAGTAAGAAATTCCCTCAATTCCAGACACTCTATTGATTATATGGTTTTGGATCAGCCAGTTCATTTGGGTGACGGATGATTCTTGCCCTTGTGTTACCCTTGCATATCTCAGGCTTTAAAAGATTGTGAAAGGATCATGAATATTAAACAGACAGAGACCCTGGGTGGAGAAATTCTTATGCTAGACATCATATCCTTGTTTATCAAGGTCTGTTTGTGTTTTACTCAGACGTGTATTTGCTGGGCAGTCTTTTTTATTATTTGCCCTGGTAGAAATGACAACACATGCACACACACAAAAATTTTGCTTTTAAGATTTAAACAAGGGATGCACCAGAGCCAAGGGCAGCACGCCTCTGAGAGCAAAAAGCTATTCTGGATAGGTTCCCTGCCTCCCTCCTCTGAAGCTGCTTCATCAAGGGCCATCTGGTCAGCTCTGCATGCTTGGAGGAGCGACGCAGGGGTCCAGATGGATGGGCTCTTGGAGAGTTCTTTAAAAACCCATGCATTCAACCCTTGAGTCACCATATGCCAAAAGGTCACCTCATCCTGAGTGGCATCCTTCCCGGGTCTTTCTCTGTGGTTTATCATGTGGAGTTGGCACCCTGGTGCTTTCAGGGGTTATAGGTTTTAATTAATGCATCATTATAATTACTCTAAGTACTAGCGAGCATCATTGATCTCAACTTCATCTCATCTGAGGTTTTGGAAAATAAAACTAAAAGGAGGAGGTGGGGCATGCTGAGTGGACCCTGTGCCAGGTAAAAGGAGAGTAGTCTGTGGTGAGTTGGCAGCAGGGGTTGAAGGTTTTTAATTTGGTCACTGTTCTTCAACAGGAGTACCAGCAATGGCTATCACACCTTTGAGGCATAGAAAGGGTCTTATCTCTGCTCTGCAGGTGGGTAACCAAAGGCTTAAGGAACTCAGCGGAAAAGAAGAGTACAAATGAGAGGGAGAATTAGTCCATTTTTCCAATAGTTTTGTCTTGCCCTCAAGGAATTAGAAAAAAAAGCATTTTAAGACAGTGCATTTAGTCTCTGATTCTCTGAAAGTGCAGCTTTTCCTGCAGGTAAAAGGTTAAGCAGTATGACATTTACAGTTCTTTCTCAGCTCCAGGCTCCCCTCATCCTTGGTCTCTTTGCAAAGCACTCAGCAAATCGGGGGGACAAGCTACTATGGAAGCCTGGGGCCCGGACATCTTCTCTGCCCAGGAGTCCTAGGGCCCCTCTGCATGATTTATCTGCTTCATCACAGATTCAGTGGCCCTTTCCCAGAGTGGCAGGTCGATGTAACCTCAAGCTGGTGTCTTACTGTGAGTGGCACACGCTTCACAAGAATCCCTAGACAGTGTGGGAAATCTCATTAAAGCCTGACATTTGCTGAGCATCCCCAAAGGGCAAAGGTGCCCGTTCCAATCACAGGGCCCCACTGCAGGGCCCAGCAGGCAGTGTGGTAGCATTGAGGTGGAGCTGTCATTCCTCAGTCTCCATCACCTCCTGCAGCCCTGAAGGGCTCATGCACCTTCTGATTAGGAGCCTGAAAATATTCTCCTGACCCCATCCTCTTTCCCTCCCCAACATCTCCTCACACAGCTATGACGTTGCCTGCAGTTTGTTCAGAACAGCACCAGCACGGGAACCTGAATAATCCTCAAATCCAGTGCTTTTTGACTTGGCCATGTGCAGAAGACCTGAGTGACTTGAGGAAGCAGGGTTCTCTCTACAGATGCTCAGAGAGAAGCCATTTCACTCTTGGACACATCTGGATGTACTGGGCAGTTATGTGTGGCTAAACCTCTCAAGGGGCAGGAATTAATGCAGATAAAGAAAAAAAGCCCCGGTGGTACATGAACCCTATTGTCCAAGAAATCATGTGAAATGATAGTTGTCTCCAATGAGTATACACCAATGAGTTATACTCTTGGTTTCCAGAAGTACAGTGTGGGGAGCAGCTTCTTTATTAGGCTTCTAGACATGTACAGAAAGTATACAGATCAGCCTCAAATTGATCTCAATATCAGGCTTCTGTATGTACACTTTCAGCACCCAGGATCTATTTTCTCTAAGTGAAATACAGCACTCACACACTACATAACATTTCAGACCACATGTAAGGTGGGGGGGGGGGGTCCCATAAGATTGCGATGGAGCTGAAAAATTCCTATCAGCTAGTGACATCATAGCCATCTAAAAATCATAGCACGGTGTACCACTCATGTGTTTTGGCACCTAGGCTGCCTGGCATATTAAAAATACAGCTCATAAAATTACCTAGATGACACAATGCTTGATGTTGATAAATGATTGTCATTGCTTATATATTTACCATATTATGCTGTTTCATTATTTTACAATATACTCCTACTTATTGAAAAACTTACTATAAAATAGTATATTGTGTTATATCAGCAATAGATGCATTCGTCTCATGTTTGCATCTCTTGATTTCATTAAGAGGCCACGTGAAATAATTGATTGACCTATATCAGCTAGGTCACTCTAAGTATGTTCTATGAAGTTGGCACAATGACAAAATCTTCTAAAGGTAAATCTTTTTCAGAAAGTGTCCCTATTGTTAAGTGAAGCATGACCATAATCCCTTCCCTTGGGTTATTTTTGGTTCATGGATCAAAGCCATTCTTCAGAACGTATGTTGGGTTTTATCTACTTGAACTTTTTATAATTCAGTCTCTTTGAATGCAGCATAAATACTGGCACCCACTGTGCCTGCTATATATTCATGTTCTACATACAGAATCCCTACTTTTTTCAAACTCTTCGAGATATTTATTATAATCCTGTCATTTCTCCCTTAATGTTTTTAGGTGAACTGTGTATTACAGTTCTGGAGAGAAAGAGGGGCGGGGTGGGGAGAAAAATTGGATTACAGAGACCAAGGTGGCTCACATTTTGACAGGCTGGAGAATCAGAGAATCTGATGGAGGTAATTTGATCTGAGTCTGAAAACTCCAGTGAGAACAGGAGGAGTGTCAACATGCAAAGTTATGAGAAGAGGGATGCTGCCACTTAAAACAGAAGGCAATCCGCCCTTCCTCTGCCTTTTCATTCTCAAGTAGGCCCTCCAGGGATGGAAGAAGGTCCACTCCCGTTGGTGAGGGCAGATCTTCCTTACTCAGCCCTTCCAGTTCCAATGATAATTTCTTCCAGAAAAACACTATCACAGACCCACCAGAAGTATATGTTTCACCCATTCTCTGGTTGGCCCTTAACCTAGTCCTGTGAACATATATTCACCATCCCAAGTTTCATACAGAAAAACACAGATGCACGCTAACAAGTGTTATATTTTTTTTGCCACGTTTACTTGAGAATTTTTAAAAGAATGAAAGAAATTCTGATAGACAGAGTTGGTCTGCTTTGAATTTCAATCCTTTCAATTCTACAGAGGCAAACACTTCTATAAAGTTGGTGGATATCTTTTCAGTCCATATATCCATCCTCATCTTTAAAGAAAGCATGAGGCTGTGAGAGACTCAGAAACTCATTAAAGGCCAAATGAACAACCTGGAACTGGAATGACAGTTCCCTCCTAGAATCTGAGCCAGGGTCATGCACAGACACCTGCAGGAGGTTGACAAAGGATTAGGAATGGAAATGATGAAAAAGCAGCATCTTGAGATTAGGGAGCCCAGAAGTATGGCAGGTAAAGAGACATGGTTCTTTTGGATTCAGATTTCTGGCAGAAAAGTGACTGGACAGTATTTTGGGCAGCTTCCACATGTTTGTCCAACACTATTGGCACTTCTTTTGTCCCATTTCCAAACTCTCAAACATCGTGATAGCATCTGTGAACCCAGGGCTAACTTTCAATCTGCCTCCTTTCCCTCTCTTGATCTTTCATCTTGTTCTTACAAACTCATGTATGTTTTTTGTGATGTCCTACTATGTCCACTCAATAAGATCTTTTCTAGTGTAAAATGAAATGTTTTAAGGTTTGAAGATCCAACCATTTTGGACTTCCTTTGTATGTCTATTGAATGATGGCATCTCACAGGTCATTTGAAGAATAAAAATCATCTACTTAATAAGTATTTACTAAGTAGCTACAACTTACAGAAGCTTGTCCTAGTAATTGGAATACAACTGTTAACAAAGAAAATTGTTATTTTCATAAAACTTATAATCTACCTGAGGAAAAGAAAAAGCAAAACACTTAACACTACTAAAGAAGGGTCTATGCAAGCATCAAGGAGGGGTAGCTTATACAGACACATGAGATAGGGGAAGCATCCAAATTTTTCTCTGTGGGGATTTCTGCTTGGCAAGGAGAAGGAAAGGATGACTATGTGCTTGGGCCACCACAAAAGATAATATCATGTTTAGGGCATGATTCTATGATGTAAATAATCATCGATCTGCATGCATCAGCATGGAATGACCGTTTCGCTTGAATTTTTTCCCCCAGAAAACTTATGAGCACTCTTGAGCTCTCCTCCATTGGCTCTTACCCCAGCTCTCCTCCATTGGTCCTTACCCCTTATATTTTCCTTTACACTAAGTGTGCTCATAACTTTCTCTCCATCATCTTACAGTAACTGCTGAATGCAGAGATATGATAAAAACTGATGAATGAAGGAACTAATGAAGAATGTCAAGTGGCACGGGCAGCCCTTCCCTTTATGATTAAGGGATACCCCAAACACGTCTGTGAAGGTGGAATCCAGATCCATTGCTTCTCTTACAGTGCTCTTGAACCAGCCTTCTTAATCAATCTGTAGGATCTGGCAGGTGTTTTACTGAACTTCTTCACCCTTTTCAAATTAAAAAAAAAAGTGGAAGAGAAAACAAAAGGGGGGAAATAATCCCCAAACAATTCTTTTATTTTTTTAGAGCCATTTTTTTCCTGTATATTTTTCTATGCAAAATTCTCTACTTCACAAAATAAACTCCTCCCTCATGTGGTGGACATAACTCTGATTTTCAGAAGGTGAAATCACTAGCATGAAAAAAACCACTGGAGGTATCTCAGAATAAGAGTAAGTCAGAGAAAGAGCTTCAGTTACTACTTTGTTTTCAAAATAGGCTTTTGTCCACCAAGTGAAAACTCTAGGATAAAAAAGATGCGAACTTCCAAGTTTACTAACATACCCCACTACCCCGGAGAATAATCATTTTTGAAATCAGCTTTCCATTGACACCAGGAATAGAAGAACTATTACTAGGACCGAAAAGTGGAAAAGCAATGCCAATTAAATGAAGCAGTTAAGCCTCTCTTTCTCATAAGCATCTAGGAAATTATCTTTTTATCAAGAGAGTTCTGCTTCTGACCAAAATGGAGTAATCGGTTCCAGTTTTGCCCTCCTTCCTGAAACAAACAAACAAAAAAAAAACCCAGAAATATATGAAATAAAGATTTTCAAGTTTTTAAGTATTAGGTCATGAGAAACAACATTCCATGAGAGATGGTAATCAAAGAAATTACCTAACACAGTTGCTGCAGTTTATTGCCTTGAAAGTTTACAGGCAACAGTTGAGGAAAAGGAAACAGATGAAACTTGAGGGACACTTTGAATTGAGATAAAGTTGGGAATCTAGGGAAACTAAGGCAGTTAGAATTTGCACAACAGAGCACTACAGAGGATAAAGTTAGCTAGCCAAAGAGCAAATTTCTGAGCCCTGAAGGAGTCCACTTAGGTACTCAGCTGAATAACACTCAGTTAATGCAGGTAAGGAAACTGCCTGAGTCAGAGGAAATCATTCAGACAGATTAGCAGTAACAGCACGCAGGCAAGGAAAAGTGCCTGAGGGCAACCACATGACCCACAGGATATTGGGTAGCATATGCAAAAAGATCCTCAGTACTAAGGACGGATTAGACTTAGAGTGAGCATGACTAAACTTCTGTCTAATAAATTTTTAAATCAAATCCCAAGTGCATCAATTTTTCCACATAATTCAAATTCATTCAGAACAAAAGTCAAGAATATTTAGGGAAAAGCAAAAATATTTAGTGTACAAGACAAAATTTATAATGGCTAGCCAATAAAAATTATCAGGCATGTAGAAAATCATAAAAATATTATCCATATTAAGATGAAAAAGAAATCCATTGAAAACAATCTAAAACTGACATATATATTAGATTTAGTAACCAAGAATACTGTGATAGTTATTCCAAATTTTCAGAGACATGAAACAGATGAAAAAAAATTAAACTTCCAGAGATTACAAATATAACATGCAAGATGGAAAAAAAAAACCCACACTGGGTTGGAATAATGGCAGATTAGACAACAAAGAAGAAAAAACATAATAAACTTATAGAATGCAACAGTACATTTCTTATGAAGCATAGCACATAGGAAAAAATAGTTTAAAAAATGTATAGGACATTAGTGATCTTCAGGATATTTCTTATGTCCAAATGTAAATGAAATTTTGAATGAAGGTTGAGAAATACATTAAAAAAATTTTTAAAATGTTGACAAAGTATTTTTTAATCTTTGCATTAGCTCTGAAAACAGAAATAGTTTGATATAAATATAACCTAAAATTTAGGCCTGTATCTTCATCATGTCATATTAGGCCTAGATTTCCTTAACAAGATTCCTAAAGCTCAAGAAATAAACTCAAGAATTAATAAATGGGATGGATTCAAACCAAAAAGCTTTTCAGCAAAAGAAACAATCAATAAGGTTAAGAGAGAGCCTACATTTTGGGAGCAAATTTTTGCCACACACACAAGATACAGCAATAATCAGATAGAGCAATAATCTCCAGGATATATAAAGAACTCAAAAAACTTTACACACACACACACACACCAAAAACTCCAATCAATAAATGGTCTAAGGAGCCAAACAGACACTTCCCAGAAGAAGATATACAATCAATAAATATATGAAAAAATGTTCAACATCTCTAGTGATTAGAGAAATGCAAATCAGAACTATTCTAAGATTTCATCTCACTCCTGTCAGAATAGCAGTTATCAAGAATACAAACAAAAGTAAGTGTTGGTGAGGATCTGGGGGAAAAGGCATACTCATACATCTCTGGTGGGACTGCAAATCTCGGTGCAACCACTCTGGAAAGCAGTATGGAAATCCCTAAGAAAACTTGGAATGGAACCACCATTTTATCCAGTTGACCCTCTCCTTGGCATATACCCAAAGGACTTAAAATCAACATGCTACAGTGATGCAGCCACATTGATGTTCATAGCAGTTCAATTCACAATAGCTAAGCTATGGAACCAACCTAGATGCCCTTCAACAGATGAATGGAAAAATAAATTGGAATATTACTCAGCATTAAAAGAGAATAAAATTATGGCATTTGCAGGTAAATGAATGGAGTTGGAAAATATCATGCTAAGTGAAGTAAGCCCATCCCCCAAACCCAAAGTCCGAATGTTCTCTCTGATAAGTGGATACTGATCCATAATGGGGGAAGCATGGGAAAAAAATGGAGGAATTTGGATTGGGCAAAGGGGAGGGGCGTATTGGGGCAGGAAAGATGGTGGAATGAGATGGACATTATTACTTTAGGTACATCTATGACTGCACATATGGTGAGACACTACATCCTGTACAAAGAAATGAAAAGTTGTTCTGCGATTGTGTACAATGAATCAAAATACATTCTGCTGTCATATATACCTAATTAAAATAAATAAATAAATTTTAAAAAATCAATGTGAAGAAAACTACATAGTGCTGATCAAAAAAATCAAAATAGGCCCACATAAACGGAGAGATAGATATACTGTATTCATGGATAGGAACTTGTATTATTTGACTTTCCACTGATGTGACAAAGTACCTGAAATAAATCAACACATAAGGAAGACCAGTTTATTTTGGCTCATAATTTGCAGATTTCAGTCCATATTGGTCCTTTTCTTTGGGGGCCTGTGATGAGGCAGTACATCATGACAAGTATGCGGTGAAGGAAACTGTTTACCAGGCAGCCAGGAAGCAATGTTGGAGATGGGGGGACAGGGAGAGAAAGAAAGAAGGAACATCCAGGGTCCCAAGATCCCTTTATGGGTACATTCCCATCAGTTTCTTGCAAAATTAAACATAGACATATGCTATGATACAGCAGTCCTACTTTTGTGATTTTCCAAATTAGTTGAATACCTATGTCCACATAAAGACCTTTCTCTGCGTGTTTGCATTTATTTTGAGACCTCAAATTTTAAGTGCTTTCATAACATCTTTGAAACTCAAAGAGCTTCAAAATCTAAATTTGTGTCCCTCTGGGTCATTTTATGAACAAAAAAGTTTTTGACAACTAGTTTTTTGACAAATGTTTTATAGTGATTCAATGAAAGAATAATAGTCCTTTCATCAAATTGTACTGGAAAAGTTACAAATATATGCAGAATAATGGACCGGAATCGATATATCACATTACATACAAAAATTATCTTAAAATGCATCATAGCCCTATGCAAACCATAAGAATATAAAATATTTAGAAGGATTTACAAATAACAAATTGGTAATTTGACTTCATCAAAATTAAAGCATATTTTTTATCTTCCCTTAATCCATTTTGGAGTAACTTTCACATATCAGAGAAAACATTCAACCTTTGTTTTTTGGGAACTGGCTTATTTAATTTAGGTTGAGAGTCTCCAATTCCAGCCATTTTCTGGCAAATGAGATAATGTCATTCTTCTTTATGGCTGTAATACTCCATTGTGCATTTGTGCCACATTTTCTTTATTCATTGATCTGTTCAAAGAAGGGGAATAAAGGGAAAGGAGAGGAAATGGAATATGAAAATTCAGTGGAATGAATCTGACCAATGTATATGTATGAACATGCCAGAGTGGATCTCATCATCATGAACATCCATAAAACACTAATTAAAAAATTACATAAGTAAATAGCAGAAAGATCAGTATAGCAGAGGGAAGGAAAAAAGGGAGGGGAAGAGAAGGGAAAGAGGAACTACTGGGGACTAAATTAGAAAAAATTACATTTCATGCTTTTATAATTATGTCAAAATGAATTCTATTGTTAGGTATAACTAAAAAGAACCAATAAAAACTAAAACCTATGTTTGAAAGACACTGTTTAAAGAATGAACATATAAGTGAATACTAACATAAATATTTGAAAATAACATATTTTATGAACATACAATATATGAAAACTACCATAATTCAACAGTAAGAAGATAACAACTCAATTTAAAAATAGAAAAATATTTCAAAATATTTGACCAAAGAAGGAACACTGATGGCAAGAGAGAGAGAGAGAGAGAGAGAGAGAGAGAGAGAGAGAGAGAGAGAGAGAGGCAGAAGAAAAAGAAAAAAGCCCATGAACAGCCCATGTCCAATATCATTAGTCATATCAGTAGTTATTAACAAAAATGCAAATTAAAACCTCAATGAGAAACCACTACAAATTTATGCAAGTAGATAAAATAGTTTAAAAGATGGAATAACCTGGTATTAGTAAGGTTGTGAAGGATATAACTTTTCATGTGCTGATGGTGAGAATGTAAATTAACAAAACTGCTTTGGAAAAGAGTTTGGCAGTTTCCTAAAAAGTTTAACATGCACCTTTCATATGAGCCAGCTTTTGCTCACCTAGGAATTTACGCAAGATAAATAAAGATATGTATCCATAAAGACCTGTACACAAGTGTTCATATCTACTTAATTTTTAACAGTTCCAAACTGAAAACAACCAAATATCCACCTTGGGTGAGTAGAAACCACCAATGGCTAAGTAGAATCCCTCTTGTGGCATGTCTGTACAATGGAACACTATTCACCAAGAAAAAAAAAAATGACATTTAGCTGAATCTCAAAATTATATTCAGAAAAAAAGTACATGTTCCATGTACTTTTACATATTAGAATATATGTATATGCTAAAAATGTGAGCTAGTTGATTGTAAAAGGAGGGAGAATGGTGGTTGCCTGGTTGGAGAGGAGGTTTACAGAGGAAAATGTCAAAATTAGGAAAAATGGCTGATATGTTCTATATTCATTACATTAATGGTTACGGTTTAGTGAATATGATATGACTTACCATTCTACATTTTAAAAATGTACACTTTTTACATGTTAGTCATACCTGCATAAAACTATTTAAAAAAAAAACATAAAGCAACTCAGTGGATTTTGCATTAAGTTACATGTGTGGGTTGGGGAGGCACAGGATTCCACAAAGTTACTCAGGATCCAAGCATAAATGAAGTACTTGTGCATTGGAATGACCACTGTGAGAGCTTAAAGCAAGTCAGGGAAATCAGAAAGTGTACTTTGGGTTGTTGGATGGTTAATAACTGTCTAATTCAAATCCTAGTAGCAAAGTAGGCCTCACAGTGGAGGAGAATCTCTGTTTTGTTTTGATGCAGACTGCATGGTTCCCGAGTGTTGCCTAATGACAGGCTTAAGTTGGATGGATAGAATAACTTCTCAGATCTGACATCATCTTTCAGTGGCCCCAGGCCCCAGAGTGGAGGTGGGGCTGCAGTCTGGTTCAGAAGCAGTGTCCTGATTGTGCAATCAGAGATAATTGGTTTCTAACTCTGATCCCATTTGTTCTTCCCATCTTCAGCCAGGAAAAGCTGCCTTAGCTCCTTTGCTTTTAGTCTCCAAATTTTCTTATGGTCAGCTGCTAAACATTTCTGTCTCCTTCGTTCATTCATCCACTACTATCTCTTTTTTTCCAGCTCACATACCCCTTCCCTCACTGTTCATTTTTCCCACCGTGAAGTCTGTCTTAGTGTGCATAACCCAATTCCACAATTCTCCTTTTCAAAACAATCACCCATCACTTTTAAAAGTAGTATCCCCTTTGTGCTACCCTGAGGGAATGGCAGTAACTTCCCTTGATTGGTAGCCACAGAACCAATCAACAACCCCTCACACTTGATTAATAAAAAATACATACCCTTGCTATTTCTTTAAAGATATATTTTTCTCTTACACCAAGCTGTCAGCTTCCTCATGGCTTTCCTGACCAGCTTCTACCCCATCCACAAGATCCTTGTCCTCACTGAAAATGACACTAGTTTTTTGTTGTTGTTGTTGTTGTTTTTCCCCCCAGAAGCTGAGTAAAACAGAACTCATTCATTCAGGAAAAAAAGCAAAAAGCAAAAGAAAAACCTAGGTTGCAATGACTTTACACATCAATAAGACATATGTATGAAGCTGTTCAAGTTGTTAATGATTCACCATGAAACATCCAATACCATGGGGGACAAAGCACCTTACTAACCATTAATGAATACACATACACAGAATATGAGATAGCTCTCTATCTCCTTTCAGCTGCTTTGATAATACAGGCTCCTGTATCATCCCTGCTATATAATGAAAACCCCAGCCTGAATTGTATCAATGCAAATCACAGGAGCTGCCTGCAAGCTTGTGTATTATAACTTATCTGTGGGGCCAATAAAAAGATATCCCATTATCGTCTTTGTCCACTTAACTATTAATGAGTCTGCTTCAGTCCTTTCATTCCCGTTCCCCTCTCCAGCTCACATTGCTAGCACCAAAGCTTGCTCAATGTCCCCGCTGGCAGACGTTACCAGGGAAAGGTGCACGGGAACCATAAGTGTCTACAAAATGAAATCTGTGTAAAATAACACAAGAATTCTTTGATGGTACTCAGTCTTTCATATCAAATACTGAAGACACCCCCCTCCCTCGTTCCAATCTACAACCTTTCAATTCCTCAGAAAAGTCTTTTTCAGGTTTTGGGTCAGGGTACAACCTTGCTTCTGGGGGCAGTGAAGGCAGGAGGCAAAGAGGGCTGGGCCACCACTGTTTGGGGACTCACTCTTGGCCCTCTCTTCTGGCTCTGTGTCCTCCACCATGACTCATTTCCTGACACTTCCTCCAGTGCTCTATTCCTGCTCCTCTGTCTTTCTTGCTGTTCTAGGAAATCATGCAAACTTCACCAAAGGCAAAGGGAGCCTGACCCAGACCCAAGTGAGATAAGACTCCCTCCTGTTATGATGGCCCTACACCCGCTGACCTGCACCAGGAGGAAGCAGAGTCCCCATGCTATGAGGCGGCAGTGAGTTTCTTTGGTTCAGAGCTTTTCTGCATCATATAATCACAGCTCTCTACCACGACCCCCTGGAGCATTTTCCACGTTTCCAGACCCTCTGCCTCTTCATTTCTTCGCATGGTTCTACTACATGTTTTGCCCAAATTTACTAACTTCCTTTTTTTATTGAAAACAAGTTCATATTCATTTTAGAATTAAGTAAAATGCCTAGAATGGCATAATCACTAAAAGGAAATTTCTGGAAGAAAAGTTCTAGAAGGCATTTTTCTTGCTGGTTAACCTAACTTTCTACGGCTGGTATACCACTCTGGCTCATTAAAAACACATAGGACTCATATTTGATGGTATTTTCATGCCTTTATTGTCTCTTGAGACCTTCATGACAATATTCCTAATAATAAATAACAACTTAAATGTCACTTATCCCATTGACAGTCAGAATCACCTTCATGGGTGGTTTGTTGGTCAGTCCCTGTTTTGGTCTTGTTTCTCCTTCAATGGCTTTGGTTCTTTGTGCAAGAGTTAGTCAGGGGGACTACTCCTCTGTATTCATAGTTCTGCCTGAAGCCCTTTCACTTGCAATATTTTGTGCAATCCTGCTAGTATTTGGAAAATGAGACTCACAAAATACAAACACAAAGCTGAGGTTCTATGAAGTTAATGTCCCTAATAGAATTGATGGCAGGGTCTGTGCCTCTGACTCCTAGAGTAGAGTTCCCTTTTTACTCTGATATTTCTCTCCAACCCATCACCTCTGCAAATAGCAAAATCAAAAGTAGGCTTCTTTGTTTTATTTAGGAAAGGACATGAAGAGTAAGTTATCTTAGAACCACAGGAGAAACAAGAGGTAAGCAGAATGTAATTACCCACATTGGAAACTTGCCATAGCCAACAGCTGCAGAATTCCACCGTGGGACAAAAAAGCAATATTGACCAAGAGATAGCATATTACCCTTCACAAACCCATTCTGAGAGCTTGTTCCTCACTCGTATTTATTCAAAAGACCTCAGAATCTACCTACTTAGTATGAGAAACTCATTATTGGCATTTGCAGATGCTCAGGGATATAGTGTCTGAGATTGAGAGTAGGAGATGGGTAAGAAACATTAATAATGCATACAGTAAAACCTATTTCGTTTTTTTTACCTGTGAAGAAGGGCTCTTGTGAGTCAAGGCAGAGCAGTCAGCGTTTGAAATGAGACACATGTGGAGAAATAAGGTGATGGCGGGATGAGAATCAAGCATTTGTCTGTGATGCGCAAGCCACTTCTGCCAAACCCAGAGCTACCCTTGCTTAAGACAGAATGGGCTTTCAGTGCACAGAAGAGCCTCCAGCTCTTCTCACTGCTTTGAAAATGGAATTTGTGAGCACCGCAGAGGCAGAGTAGGATAGTGGCTACATTAAGCAGGCTTCCAGATCAAGAGTGAAGCCTTTGCAGCACACCAGGAGTATAGAGCAGCTTGGGAAATTCCAACACTAAAAACCGAGCTGCTTCTTGGTTGAATGGGGAAGGTTTCAGGAGTCAGAGGTGAAAGGAAGGGTAATCCCAGAAGAGGGAGTCCTTACACAGGTTTGCAGGCTGGAAAGACAGAGAAGAGGAGAAAGAGTAGGATTAAAGAGAGGGAGAGAGAAATATAGGATTCAGGAAAAGAAATTGGAAACTTTTTTTTAAATTTTTTTTTTTAATTTTCAATATTTATTTTCTAGTTCTCGGCGGACACAACATCCTTGTTGGTATGTGGTGCTGAGGATCGAACCTGGGCCGCACGCATGCCAGGCGAGCGTGCTACCGCTTGAGCCACATCCCCAGCCCCAAGAAATTGGAAACTTGACATGTGGCTAGATTTCAAAGGACTTGGAATGTGAGGTCTTTTTATGTCTGTTATAAAAAAAAGCCACTACGGTTTCTTTATGTGAGTGGTAGGGAGAGACATTTTGAAATTTTCAATGTGGACATTTTAGGAAAGAATATTTTTAACAGAAAGGGATGATCATCAGAACTCTTCCCTTAAAAAAAGGTAAATTTTAGGGGAAATCAATTGTGACAGATTCGCTCAAAATCATTTGTATATCTTCAGAACCAAAAAGGCCAAAATTTCCACCAATGTGAATGGTTATTTTGTCCTCTCTGGTGTAGCCACCATTCAATCACAGGAAGCTCTAGGTATTTTTGGAAAGGTTTCAGGATAAAATTTATAGAGCATTTGTTTGCGCATCTCTTGAAAAACTTCTCTAGTTCTGTGCTTTTCCTAATGAGTTTGGGTCTGCCTAATATTCACTCTCTTGGGAAAATGTGGAACCTACTTAGGAGATAACTGTGTAAGCTGTGTTCTTAAATTTGTTTCTTCATTTATTTTGTTTAACTCTACTTACAACAGGCTTACATTATTCTGAGATTTTACTTAGGCACAAAGAAGAATGATGTAGGTTCAACCTTTCTCTTTAATATGATGTCACTTGCTGCTTGTGTGCCTTATTTTACCTAGAAGGCTCATGGATTCACTGCTCAGAAGGAAAGTCAAAGTGTTCCATGTGTCTCTTACCTAGAAAGAACTTCAATAGGAATCAATATCATGCTGGCCATATGGCTTCTGATATCTATACAAGCCATAAATTGAGATTGGGTATTGGGGTATCATCCTGCTATTCTGTTGTGGTAATCAGCTTCTCATCATTTGACAGAATACCTAAGGAAAAAACAATTTAAAAGAGAAGAGATTTGTTTGGGTTCACTGTTTCAGAGGTTTCAGCCAAAGGCGGGCGGGCTCCGTTGCTGTGGACCTGGGGTGAGGTAGAACATCAAGGAGGAGAGGCATGGTGGAGAATGACTTCTCACTTCACAATAGCAGCCAAGTTGACATGGGGATGAACAAAGCCAAGAACAAGCGGGAGTCCCTCAGGGCATGTTCCTTCAACTATGTCTCACCTCCTACAATTTCCAACACCTCCCAATAGTCCATCTAACTATGTATCCGTCCTGAATTAATCTACTGATGAGGTCAGAGCCTTCACGAACATGAATTCCACCTCTGAACATTGCTGCATGAGGGGCAAAACCTTCAACACACAGGCCTTTGGGGGACATTCCAGATACAAACTGTAGCATCAGTCATTTTGTCCCTCTAAATCCACTCAGAATATCCAGTGTGCCAGAAAGAGGCAGGGGTTCTGGTCTGGAGGGAGGCTTGTTTCACTTAATATTCTACATCTTGCCTGGAGAAAAGAACCTAAATGGTACAATTGTTTCATATTCCTCCCCTTTCCATTTAGGGCAAAGTTTCACACTTTAGCAGCAAATTGCACTTCTAGCAATATCTGGGCTCTTAAGCATGTCAGGAAAAATCGACCTCCGGCTAAAGTGGGAAAAGTCTAGAGAGGTTTACAAACAGCAAATTACATGCACCAACAAGCTAAAACACAGGTTCTCTTAAGGGTACTTTGTAGGAAAGTAAAGGCACTTCCATTCAATCAAGTTGGTGATATGGGGGAAGGAGTTCTTGGAAACCTGGTGCCTCTCCTCCTGCATGTGCGCAGCTCCTTGGCTTCTAGTTTGGAGCAAGCTTGCTGACCTCTCCAAATTGTTTTTTATGTGAAAAAAAGAGACAATCTTCTCAGTATTTTGTGTGTATGTGTGAGAGTGTGAGAGTGTGTGTGCGTGTGTGTGTGTGTGTGTGTGTGTGACTTCTTAATACACAACTTGCTTTCATAACTGTCCTCTTCCTCTTTGATTATAAAATCCCACTTATGTCTAAAAAGAAGAGTTCCTATGCCAGATGTAATGGACATCTCCCATTCCACCCCTGAATGATGCTGTAGTTTCTCCAGGCTTCAAAGCTGCATCTTAGAACCAATTCTCTCTGGACCCCTCAGTTTCACTCAAGTTGCTCCTGGACAACATTCTTGGAGATTTTCACACAATGAACTTGTCTTTCCTGGGGCCACCAAGCATTGCCAGGGATTATTAAATGATGGAAAGTCTCTTACCATTCAGAAACTTACAGACTGTCTCACATCAACATGAACTACCCAAAGAATGCTTAGAATAGTGAGAACAAGATGTGTTCCCCTAGTTATATGATGTATTTCAAAGGTTTTGGTTAATTAATTTTATGGAGCTCAGCATGCATTTTTCCAGATGAGCCATAAGTAATTGTCAAGGTTCTCTACTGGCCCATCAAAATAATAATAATAATGCTTCTGAAATGTTCTTATAATGGTGTTACTACTACTTAAGTTTGTTTGAAAAAAAAAAAACCCTGCATCTGATTACTCTTTTCACAGCAGAGCAACTGCGAGGTTTATAAAGGGATATTAATTAAAGTAATCCTCGTGTCAACTTAATGAATTAGGATGATTATTATAATATTATTAGGATATCCACTTTATAGGAAGAAAACTGAGACCCAGAGAAATTTCCCATTGCTTTAGTTAGGAAATGGTAAAGCTGGAGTTTGAATCCATTCTGTCTACCTTCAGATTGTATACTCTTGCACAGAAAGCTCTAAAGAGGCAGTTATTGAATGCATAGATGTAAGGAAATAGCTTTGTTTCTTTGTGGCTTCTGATACTTTCAATTAAGAATAAATAATTAGAAGAAGTGAGATGGAGATTTTTTTGTTGTTGTTCTGCCTTTTCTGAGGCAGGGTCTTTCTTTGTTGCCTAGGCTGGCTTTGAATTCCTGGGCTGGAGTGATCCTCCTGCCTCAACCTCCCAAATACATGCCTCCAGACCTGACAGTAAGATCAGTATTCTTCAGAGGGGGCTGTGGGTGGCTTAGGAGCTGGAGAACTGGGCATATCACCTCGGTTGTTTCTCATTTCACTTGTGAATGCAGAACCTGAGCTCCCCTCCACATGAGCATCACCAAGGCTCTTCTCAGCAGAATCAGCCATGATTAGCCTTTTATATTTTCCCCTCACAAAGGGAAATATAAAAGAGAGCAAGTGTGATTTTCCTGAAGTGACTGGGGAATTGTTAGCAAAAACAAGAAAGGATGGGGAAAAGGGAGCTGAAAGTGAAAGCATATGAACTGGAGAGAGCTTTCCTCCTGAGGTGAAGAGACTGTCACTACAGGAGGCGAAGGAGAAAGAAGCCAAGGGGAGGATGTCCTCTGTGCCTTGTCTTCGTCCCAGCCTGGGCCACTCTCTCACATCCCACCCAGCCAGTGCACATTTCTCAGTGGACATCCTTCACTCTTGCTTCTCAATCCACTCCTAACAATGAACATGAGTTTTTTTTTTTTTTCTTTCTCTCTCTTTTGTTCTCTCTTTCCCTTTGGTCTATGTTAACTGGGTATACAGAATTGCTTTCAACGAGTGTTCAAATGTTATTGGATAAAATGTTCTCTGCCTCTTTGGGATTCCTTAAATGCTCCCTCAACAAAGGCCCTACTCTATCTTTCCCCCACTCTTCTTGAGCCCTAATTCTCCTCTCCTTCATTATCTGCAGAATATTGCACTTCATATCTGTTACTTCTACAGAGATGCTTTCCATGTCTTTAATGAATCCCTTCTTTCTTGCTGCCTCTTGGGTCCTTCACCTGGATTTTACCAGACCCCCCCCCCCAAAAAAAAAAAAAAGAAATCTGCTTTCTGTTTCAGGAGAGGATACATTCTTGTACTAAATTACCAACATAGCTATTACTTTCATCCTCTCCCACTTGAAACTCAACATATCAGAAGTTAAAATTAATTGCTCCCTCCTCCTCAAATATTGTCTTAATAATTTCTTAAATGATTTTTTCTTATGTATACAGGATAAAAATGAGGACTAATGTTTCCTATTTCCTTTATCTCCTAAATCCAATCTATCAACAAATGGGATCCATTCTTTCTTCAAAATATCTACCTCATCCATCTTTCCTTCGATTCTCATTACCACCACCTTGACTTCCAAGCTGTCTTCTTAACCATGCCAAGTCCCTAGTATTTGAGGCCATGGGCTTCCTGGGTTAGAGCCCAAGCTCTGACTTTTATTAGAGCAATTAAATAAAATAATACTAATAGCACATACCTCATAGAGTGTTTGATGTCATTAAATGGTCACATGCTGAAGTAAGTTCTCAGTACGAATTGCTTAATATGATTTGCTTCCCTCTACTCTCGCCTATAATCCACTATGTCCTCTACCAACAGAAGAATTTTTTTAAAAACATACAGTTCTGAAAATATGACTTTACCAATTCAGAGTTACAAAAAGCTTCCCAATGCCCAATAAATAAAATCAGACTCTGTAGCCCAGCACTCCTTGTCTTCCCCAGTCCTCTAACCATCTTCCTTCTATTCTGGTTTGAGTGATTGATTTACTGTTCTCAAGATTTATGCCCATACCACTTTTGCTGTTTGAAAGTCTACACAGTCTCTTCAGTTTGGAGCATGAGCTCTCCTTATAACATTCACTGATCTCCTCTACAGTCCCTTCTTAAACCTCCTCTGACCCTGTTTTTCTTTTTTTTTGTGTGTGAGTATTGGTCACTCAATGTGAGCTATGAATTGTCTTTGTTATTTTTAGCTCTAGACTCTACATTTTATAGATCTGGTATTACTTATAGCTACAGTCCTGGCAGTACATATCACATGGTAGATTCTCAATGCTCTTAGCTAATTAAAAGTATAGGAGATGCCTATCTCCATTGAATCACTAAGGGGTTGGTAAATGAGGCATATGTGATGATAATTCTGATGATTTCAGGCCCAGGTCAAGACTTCTTTCTTCAAAGGTCCTGCACAACACAGTCTGGACAGAGACCAGTAAGTGTCTTTTCATATTTCTGACTTGTATATCCTTCCATGTGAATATAATCGTGCAGTTCAGGATCAGTCCACAATGCTGGTTATTGTCCTTAGATGTGGTCGGACACTGTAGTCCAATCCCTCCAGAGAACATGTGCTTCACAAATATCTTTTCCACATGGGAGGCTTAGCAGGTACATCTGATTCCAGAAGACAGCCTGAGTTGGAATGGATGGAAGTAGCTCTACTGCCCCCAGTGGCTAGATTGAATGATGAATGAAATTTGAATAGTAACCTACATTGACTAGATCAGGGATTGGCTAGATGCCAGATCCATTTCTTTTTCTGGTGCATACATAAACTGTATTCCATAGCTCCCTTGAATTTAGGTGGGACACTATGATTGGTTTCCCTGGATAGAATGTGAGTGGAAATTATGTGGCCTTTTCAAGCTGAGACCAAGCTGAGGACAAGTGCTTTCTGTCTTTATCTCATTCTTTGTGTGTATATATGGAGGAGGGCATGTCCAGGATGAACTTGAAACAGACTGTTTGCAGACAGCTACGTTGTGGCATAAAAGAAGTCTGGGTCCCAGAATGACTGCACGGAGCAAAAGCTCCTTGCTCACTCACACAGTATTGTGATGTGCGGAAGAGCTAGGACAATTATTTTTGTTGTAATCACTAAAATCCAGCTTTTTTTATTATAACACTTAGAACTGTTTAGACCCACTGATATACTGATTATTTCCCCCAATATCTTATCTCAGTTGAAACCCAGAGCAAACCTAGGAAAAGGAGAGATGAATCTAATTTTGTCCTTTTCCTTATGAGGTAACTGTGGACAGGAATGCCTATTGGTTTGTGTTAATCCCACAGCTAGAAGCTGTGACTTTGGAAAAATCGCCTACTCTCCCATACACTCTCTCTCTCATAAATATAAAAGCTAATTTTTAATGGATATGTTATTTTTTTCCACACATTGCTGTGGCACAAGCTGCAATCTAGGCTTATCAACCACATCACTCTTTTGAAGAGGGAGGAGAGAAGGAAGGCAGAGGGCTCTTGAGACTTGGCTCCATGAGATGGAGGAGCGCAAGCTGCACTTGAGCACAGGCTGTTGTGTTCGGTTCTTGTTTTATGTCTGAAAGTGAAGAGACACCACTTAGTCAGGGTCTGCCTGTCTCATTGTATCTTGTCCTCTTCTCTTCTCTGACAAGAGGACTTTGAGGGGAACTTCAAGATGGGAATGTGAAGGAGGAGCAACTTCTCTTTCCTCGCATGATGGATACTTCAATTGCCTGAAGAAAAGGGGGAAAAAATAGCAGTCCCTCTCCACTTCCCTGTGCCCAACTCCTGGGCTGCTTCCCAGGGATTCAATGAGGATCTAGTCCCAATTCTGCCTGTCATTCTCCCTGCCACCTGCCTACCACAAATCCTGAGCAGAGCCCGGCTCAGACCCAAGAGGAGACACAGGCCAATGCCATCAAGCAGCTCGGCATTTTTCCCTCTTGGAGGGTGACTTTTTGCCATTTTCCAGCAATTGTGAGGTAGCTGGTGTATCAGTATCAAATACCTCCCAATGCAGAAATGAGGGCAAGTAGAAATGAACACAATTCAAGTGGACCTACCTGTGAGGTCACGAGGCACCAGCTATGCTGTTCGACACACTTAGCATTTAGCAAAGTGGCTGGCACAGTCAAACCTTTATAAATGTTTATTGAGTCAATAAGTGATTGTGATTTTGGTTATGTTCATATTTCCTATAAGTGTATATCCATCATGTTCTTTATGTCAATCTTATTTCAAATGGAGAAAGATGGAGAGTGTAATTCAGTGGCAGAGTGCTTTTCTTGCATGTATGAGGACCTAGGTGTGATCTCCAGCACTGTTAAAAAAAAAAAAAACAACAACAACAATAAAAAAAACAAGCAAGTGAACAAAAAAAATTGATTGAGCTGAATTATCAAATACTTGTAGTATAACAAATGTAGTTAACTTTATGTGCTATCAGGTTATATGAGGTAAGAGATGCTTCTCTCACCTCTGGTGCAAAGAAAGAAAAGCTGTGGATCAAAATTTGATCAATAAGTCAAAAACAGTACTCAGTCACCTGGATCACAGACAAAGTTAGCACAACAGAGTGGTGAATTAATTTGAGTTTCTGATAGGCAGCAAACAGCTACTTCTTGTGTGTAGAGGTAAGAAGTATCCTGGGCTCTTAACAACAGTGGAGGACTAGACAGATACTGAGTCTTCAAGTCCTTCTGGGAATTGGCAGGAAATGGCAGTGAGTACCTGTGAGAATTCATTGCAACAAATATGCTTGCAACAAAGAATGGCCAGATGTGGTGGTATAGTTTTAGCCCCCAGGAAGCTGAGGCAGCAGGGTTACTTGAACCCAGGAGTTCAAGGCAAGCCTAGAAAACAGTGATACCCTATTTCTGGAAAAAAATGATCAGAATTTTATCAATTTCTCAATAAACAGAAGAGCTAGAGTTGCTTACTATGCATTAATCTAAGGCTGAGTATAATTAATGATGAGGGCTATAATAGAAGTACAGACCAATGTGAGAATGATAGAGGCAACCATTTTGTCAATGGTGACATGAGATGACATTTATAGGAGATGGGATATACTTTGAAAATTGGACATGATGCCTGCTTTCAATGATGGAAGATAGAAGGAAAGGTGATTATAGCAAAAAGGAATGTCTTAAAAATAAACCAGAGAGAAATAACTATTAAATTGATTTGCAGACAAATTATGTGCAGAGATACAGGTATGAGTGGAGAAAAAGATGTGCAGGAAAGAAACCTGAAAAGTTTGTCAGCGTTTTCCTTTAAATGCAATGAAGAACCATCCAAAACTTGTGAGCATAACAGAAAAATAATAAAAGAACTACAATGTAATACAAAAGACACATTGAATAAGGAAGAGCTTAATAGTAGGAGGATTAATTTGAAGGTGTAAACATGGCCATGGGACTCTGAGCTGCTGCAGCGTCATTGGCATTGTTCTGATGGGGGCTCTGCACTGAATGAAAGGTAACCAGTTTGTCTGGCTATGGTTGCTGAATGAATGTAGGGATGCAAGAGAGGAAGACATAGATGAAAATTCTGAAAGTTTGAACTAAAATGACAAGGAAAGGCAGGCAGATAATGATATTAAATAAGTCAGAGGAGAAGGGAGACTGACTTCACAATGGATGGATTCCATTTTTTTTTTTTAGAGTAAGGATAGGAGTTCTGAGTTGAGCAAAAGGAAGATTGAGACAGCTTTTGGAGTTTTAATAAATGGCATATGCTTGGAGCACGTATTGAGAGTTTGATAAGAGGTTAATTAGAAGAAAATAAAGGTAATAAAGAATTTCCCTCTATTTTAAAAGGCTGATGGAATTTGAGCGGCATTAATTGACAGTGATGTACACCTGTTGAGGGACCTCCTACCATGGAAGACTAGTACCCACCAGGAGAAGACTGCTCTTGCTCTCCGCTGGAGAATGTGGACTCCTAATGATGTACACAGCTCTTTTTAGCATGCACCAACAATGTAGCTCATCTCAAATAGCTTGACAACTGGATCAAGATAGAGTCTCATTGGATGTAACTCTCTTTGGATTTTACACATTCCCATATAACTCCTTACAGTTTATGAAGTACAGGTGGTTGAAAAGAATGAAAGAAGTACTGTGTTGGACACTTTGAGGGTCATACTTTTTTGATAAATACATATATAACCATTACCATCCTCCTACATCCTAAGAAGTTAGAAACCTCTGTGCTAAATTTCAAATATGTGTTATTCAAAGATAAGCAAGACCATGTGTTCTTGGTAAAGACATAGCCAGTTATTTTGTTCATATAGAATTCTAAGAGTGATAGCTCTGGGAGAACATCTTATTGTTCCCATTTTAAAGTGCTATCAGAGATCTACAGCTGAGGCAGGGAACTAAAATTCGGAGAGTTGGGAATTTTACTACTGGCTCACTACTCACTGCCTGCATGCTGCCATATAAATTACTCAGCATTTCTGTGATTCTGACTGCATGACAGAGAAATGGGGCTACTAATGCCTGATAATGGCCTGCTTGATAAGGACATGGAGATGATGAATGAGCTGATGCTCAGAACTCTGGAAAAGAGAAGCCACGATCAATTAGAGTGCAGAGATAGTTACCACCCCAGCTCTATCTCCCACCCTTGTCTATCTCGTACAAAACTAGGGAACTCCCTCTCTGGGCCTAGTAACATGACAGGAATAGAGCCAATGTTCTCTGTAGACAAGGGGAGAAAAAAAATCACATTTAAGATTAAACTTCAGAAAAGAGTTGTACAATTTGTCAGCTGTTCCCCTCCTGACCTTTGCTGAGTACTGAGAAGCTGAGGTGCCTCCACAGCACAGGTCTTCTCTGTACAAGACTCCAGTGATGGAACACACTTAAATAAATGCCTTGAAGGAAGCCCTATCAAATATTAAAAGCACAGAGCTCCCTCAGTCAGCAATACGTCATAGGACCCAATCGGTGAGAGTAATGGGCTCCCGCCTTCTCTGATCACTAAACTTCAAGTAGCTCCCAGAGCTGCTTACTAGGTTCCAACCCTTTGGCCTGACTTTCTGAACCATATTTCATATGCTGAATTGGGCTTCAGTATCTTCAAAGAAGCACAGAGGATAAAGCATGCCTGCTGATCGCTGAGAAGGGGAGAGACCAATATTGGGAGCCAGGGGAGGCAGAATGTCATGGGACATTTGAAAAGTTATCAGATGAAGAAGTAGGTTAAGAAAGGCTAAAGCTAGCCTGAGAAACCCTGTGCACAATTACATCTGCACAGGGAAGACAGGTAAATTTGGGCAGATATAGATAGAAAAGTCTCACCTGCTTCAAAATAGGAAGGACTTATCACCAGAGCAGGAGATAGGTGATTTTAACAGCATTGAATTTGACAGTGGCAAGTTTGTGTGGGTTTATAAAATGGGGATATTAATATTTACCTGGTGGGTTAAATGAAGTGTTATGGTTTAGATGTGATATCCCCCAAAAGTCACATATGAAACAATACAAGAAGGTTTGGAGGAGAAATGATTGGGTTGTAAGAGTCTTAACCCAATCAGTGAATTAATCCCATGATATGGATTAATTGAGTGGTAACTGAAGTGGTAGGATGTGGCTGGAGGAGATGGGAAACGGGGTGTGACTTTGGGGTTTATATTTGTATCTTCCACCATGATGTTCTGCCTCACTTTGAGCCCTGAGGAATGGAGCTGTCCTTCTATGAACTAAGACCTCTTAAACTGTGAGCCCTCAAATAAATATTTCCTCCCCTACAATTGTGCTGGTTGGGTCCTTTAGTCACAGCAGTGAAAAAGCTGACTAAAACACAAGGCAACATATATAAATCAGTGCTTGACACTTCCTAGGGGTTTAACAAATGCTAATGTAATACACCTTGCTCCTTATTTTACCATATCCTGCCTCCTCCATCTTTTTTTTCCACAATTAAGAATTTATGTATGTGCAAAAGCACCCTGAACAAAATTTGAAAGCAAAGCATGTGGAAAGCTCTCTTTGCAGCATTTCTTGACAAATAAAAAATAATATTCTTCATAAAATTACAAATGGATAATAAACATACCAATATTAAATAAATAGGAAATTCACAAGGAAAGAAGTACAAATGGTCAATAAGCCTGTGGGAAAAAAAAAAAAGTCAGTACCAACCAAGTGCCAGGCACCATATCAGGCAGGTCCTGGTTTTACAAAACAGCATGGGATAAAATTTCTGCCCTTGAGAAATTTGACAGCCAACACTTCGTTAATTTATCCATTGTGCATACTCAGCTGGTTCATAACCTCCATTACTTCATCCGCAAAAATGGAATGATGATCACATTTAACTCAAAATCACCCGGTCTACTGCCTGCCTTACAGTGGTCACTCAGCAAACACTTTCTTCCATTTGCCTTTCTCTTGTCCCCTTTGTAGTTTCCTGTCTGTTGTGTGGGATGGGGTATAATGTTCAAGGTGAGACTGGACGATACTGACCTGATGGGGTGTGCTAGCGGTGGCCTCAAGGGATTTTCCCTGTGGAGACCAGGGAACCAAACTGCCAGCTTTGTCTTTGTCTGACCCAAAGTCACTACCTTTCAGAAATGACATTAGGAGATTCCTCCTAAGGCTAAACACATTTAGAATCCAGAAGTTTTGCTTCACTCTTCCATTCAGGACATTCACTGGGAGCCTCTGTTCCTTCTTGTTCTTGACTTACTTGGGCCTCTCTTTCATGGACGGGGTGCTGTGAGAAGGGTTGCTCAGAATCTCCCTCAAGCATTGACTGAGACTGCTACCTAGTGCCATCGATCAGAGACCTCAGAGTGGTGGGTTTGGCAATGAGCCCCTACTGTGATTTAGGGTTGAGGATCCTTATTAACTAAGCAGGCTGGTACAGGGGATCTTGGGAAGGACAGCCAGGAAAAGATGAGGGTGGAGATGAGAAGGAAAATTCCCTCACCAATTTCCAGCCCTGGTTTTCCCCTCCTCCTTGGGCCACCACGATTCACCTGCTCTCTGAAATGGGAAAAGCAATAGACACAGACAACTACCTCAATTCTACTTAGCAGTTTAAAAATCTAAATTGATGGCTTTCCTCTTCTCTTCTGAAGGTCTTTTATTTAGGTCTTGTGATTTGTTCCTTCTAACTTTGTTATGCACCATGATACTTGCAAATGGGGCAGCATAAATTAAGAATTGGTAATGATAACATTTGGAGCAGGTCCTTCGGGAGACTCAGATGAATCTGGTTTGTGGATATGAGAAAAATCTCCCAGTTTGACATTGCAGTATACAACCCATATATTTCCCCCTGCAAATTCCATTTCCTACTCTGTCAGCCTACCTCTTTGAGTCAGTGCAAGGAGAAGCCCCAGGCAACTCCAATGCTTCCCACTTCAAGTAAAGCAAAGTTAATTTACTTGCAAGAAAGATGCAAAATTTAAATCTCCTCTCTTTCATCCTCTGTACTATTCAGGTTGTTTCTGATAAGCTACTTGCCCCTTCCAAATTCCCTCAATCCCCATCCCATTTGCTGCTGTCATGGAGGAAGTAGCTACCAGTTTTTCATTTAATAATCAGCTGTGGACACCTGGTCCACTTTGTTATTACAACATTTGCAGGTGTGGTGCTGTTCAGACTGAAAGATTACTGAACTGATGGGGTGCACTCTGATTTGGATCCAGAGCCTGACCATTTGGAGGAGGATTGTCTGGGAGATAGAAGGGGAGCCGTCTTTGGGGGCTGTGAGATGTTTATGTCAGGGGAGACAAGCATAGCTGGTGAGGAGCTGTGATGTGCTTTCACCCAGCACAGAGAAGGAGAAGCATGTAGAATGTGTGTGAACTCTGTCCCTGTCTATAGAGGGACTGCTCCCCTCTGCTTGCTCCTTCCTATATGGGGTCAGCCCCAAAGCAGAGCAGTCTTCTTTTGTTATCTTATTTAAACCTGAAATAGTGACCTTGGGAAATATTCTCACACTTTTCAAATGAGGAAACATCCTCACAGCAAGTAATGTGCTAGAAACACACATCTAGTAACATGACAGCATCTAATATCTGTTACACCCCTACTTTATGATGGGGACTGTGCTGAGTGCTATGTGTGGCTGGTCTCACTCTATTCTCCAACAACCCTGTGAGGGCTTCTATCACCATCTTCATTTCAGAGGAGAGGAACCTAAGGCTCAAAAAGGTTATGGTGTTCCTTGCCTGAGTTCACACCATTACTGTATGGTGCAATTGGGGTTTAAACCCAGGCTAAAGCTTGTGCTAAATTTTAGTTGCCACTTCAGTAAAAAACAGAATCATGGCAATTTGAACCCTTACCTTCAAAGTCCATGCACTTCAAACACTTTACACTGCTTCTTGGCATTCTGTTTAAAAGGTAAAAGCATATAATGTTTTATCACTTGACTCTCAACTATGTTCCAGCAGCTCTTGACTGTAGGATATCGGCTGTCTTCGGACATTATAGTTGTCCCCTGATAACCACAGGACTAATCCCAAGAAAACCAAAATCCTCCCATATTCAGTTCTCTTACTGAAAATGGCATTGAATTTACATGTAACTTATACACATCCTCCTGTATACTTTAAATCATCTCTAGATTACTTACAATACCTAATACAATGTAAATGCCACATAAATAGCTGTTACACTCTATTATTTAGGGGATAATGAAAAGGTGAAAAAGTGTGCACATGTTCAGAACAGATGCAATTTTTTCTTTAAATATTTTGGATCTTCAGTATTTGAATCCACAAAAGCAGAATCTGCAGGAGTGGAAGACTGCCTTAGTCTATAAGAGTCCTACCCCACCCTAACCCAGCACCCAAGCTGCAAATCTCTGCAAAGTTGCTCAGGCATCTTGCAAAGCTTTGCTCCCCTCTCCTCTTTTACCAGCTCTTGCCCTTCTAATGCACCCCATGGACCTGATCAGGAGAGAACTTCCATCCTGAGCGCTGCAGAAGGGACCAGGCTGTGCTAAATGGCTGCAAGGCTAGGTGAGTGGGTGGAGGTGCTGGCCTTGGAGAAGGACTGAGGGATCCATCAGGGAGTCACACAGTCCCCTGCCATAGAACCATTCTCAGGAGAGAGTGGCTTCTGAAACTATTTCAAAGACATTAATAATTCATCAGCCCCAGAGGGGAAAGGAAATTTTTTAAAAAGAAGAAAACAAAGATCTAATGGGCCTCAGAGACTCCCACACAATTGGCAAAGGCTGTTTTTATATTCAGCTGCTGGAGATACAGAAAGATGGTAAAGAAGGGAAGGAGGATGGAGAGGATATATTTGCTTTAAAAAGAAAAAAAACTCAAACATATCTTTTTAAAGTGAAAACAGCCTATAGCAATATGATCTTAAACTTGTACCAAATTTATTAAATTCTTTTTGTATATAGATTTTGATTCTTAAAAAAAAAACAGGATGAGGGAAGAGTAGCTGTAATTAACCTATTTTTTTCAGATTAGATTAGAAGAGTTTGCACAGGCCCAGATCCTGGTCTTCCACAGCTGAGTCCAGGAGGCCAGTATTCACACCCTGCAAAATCCCCTCCTGGTCCCTATCTTTGCTCCAGCCCAGGAAACGCTAGCGCTTCTGGAGAGAAAAGCAAAAAGAACAAGGTGGGTACCTGGTCTAGGGTTCTCTAGATTTCAGCAAAGATCTCAGCTCTGATGCCCAAAGCTGAAAACACACCCTAGGGCCACAGAAACCATCTCTTTTCCATTTAAGAAAACTGTGGAGAGGGTTTTCTTGTTCTGCCTTGGGAAGGCCCCCAAAGAAGAAAATTCTGCTTACACTTGAACTCCCAGAGGATTTTAGTGATTCCTATATGAAGAAAAGGTGATATCTTTGTTCACAGTGATGGGAAAAGAGACAAAGATTTAAATTATAATCTATCGTAGGCTTACTTTATTTTTGTTATTGTTCAAAGCTGTCAAACCTTATTTTTAACTGTTAGTTCCATTATACAAAGTAGAGAAACTCTTTAAAAAGAGGTTCAAGTACCCCATATGCGTTAACTTTCCATCACTGTAACAAAATACCTGAGATAATTAACTGATAAACAGAACAGGTTTATTTTGGCTCATGGTTTTAGAGGTTCTAGACCATGATCAGATGGACCCATGGGTATTAGGTTTCTGGTGGGGTTACTAGATGGCATGATGAGCGGCATATTATCAGCAAACTGCTCATCTCATGGCTAGGAAGCAAAAGAGAGCAAGAGGACCTATATTCCCATAATTCCCTTGAAGGCACACCTCATGACATAAGTATCTCTTACTAGGCCCCACCTCCCCTAGCACCACCCTGGTGACCAAGCCTTAATATATGAGCCCTTGGGAGACCTTCAACATCCAAACTATGGCACCCTTCTATCTTCCTCCCTTTCTTCCTTCCTTGCTTTCTCACTTCCACTATGATTCCCTTACTGAAGAGAAATAGGATATTTGCCTTTTATTTTGTGATTCCTATTGACAGAAGGACTCTATTATTATTACAGCTTTGTGTCATCATTCATGTGATTTCATGTATTTTAGAATTTAGAGGTCCTTAAACAGGTTGCCGCAGCAAAATATGCCATTACAGTCTTCTGTTTTGGTATAAACCATGAAGAATGTCTAATTACCAGTATCTTTGAACATCTCCACCAATCTTCACCATGCAAGCCATCTTCACTTCTGCCTTAGACTCAGGTAACCCCTTTCTTCCCAATCCTCACCACAAAGTGGTCTGTTTTGACTCTGCCTGGTAGAGATATTTCTTCAGTAATCTGAGAGTGTTAATGTACTAATGCGGGTAAATTGTAATTAATTTTTCTCTAATTGATGCGTGGGCCTACCTAGGCCCCTCATTTTCCTCCCTTCATTCCTTATAAATATATGATTTGACAGGTTAATTTGAAAGCAAAAGTTAGATGCTTCACAGCCATCTAAGCAGAAGCCCCAGCACGCCATTTGCTGTCTAGTTGTGTGAAGCATAATAAAAGGGTTGAAGTCAGGTTATCCTTTTTTTATCGTCATTTTGCTAATTTAATCTTTTTCCCCTTCATAAGGTAATAAAATATTCATTTCACAGCCTGAAAACCTTGGAAGCCATTGGTGAGGGAGTAGTATCCACAGAGTACTGTGTGTTTTGCAGGGTGACCTTCTCCCAGGTGGGCCTTGCAGCCGCAGTGGAAGGGGTGTATGGGCGGCTCTGGGGGTGTTCTGCTTTGGCATCTGAATCAGGACTGAGTCAAGACGCCCACATACTGGTGCAGCAGAGAAAAGCACTAGAAATTGCTGGAGCTTCTGGAACTGCAGGGGAACCAGCCGCACAGTCAGGTACTTGCAGCTGTTTTCAGGAGAAGGGGGAGGAGGAGGCCATCTTCTGTCAACTCCTGCCTGAGCTTAGGGTGGGCTTATGGATATAAGAAGGCAATGGTGGAATCACAAAGAAGACTTCTCCACGGGAGAACTAATCCTCCAGAGGGCGAGAAGAGAACTCAGCTGCCCAAATGGTAGGCTCAGTTGTTACTCAGCTCTTTGCAATTACATGGAAGTAAGGGGTTCTGAGGGCCATGTAGCCTCCCCACATAAGTGAATGTCCCCTAGTGCTGAGATTGCCTTAAGTCACTTGTGGCATGGCTCCCTGCTAGATTGCTAAAAAGCTCTCTATACCCAGGCCCGCTTATTTAAGAGCTTGTCTGACTGCCACTAGCCAACCCATTTGAATATTTCAAGATTCTACCTAGCTGAATTCCTCTTTCCAAAGACATGGTCTAACAGCAGAGGGTAGAAGCATACCTGGTCTTCCACTTCATTCTTTCCTTATTGTCCAAGTGCAAAAGCAGGAGCAAGAAGGGAAAAGTGCAGGTTGTTCTTGCAAAGTAAAGTTCAGTAAAGTGACCTGCCCCCTAGGAAATAAGCTTCTCTGTCAAATACCACACACAAAAGTTCATTTAGATACTGAAATCAAAGTCCCATAATGTTAAATACATGTACAGGCATACCAAGGAGACACATTCACCCCTAAACACTGCTTCTCTCTGTAGATAATGGGGAAGTGCCCACTATTTGGTTGGAAGAGGATTTAAGTCTCAGGAGGCAGGCGACTGACTGATTAGGACTCGGTAGTCACCATGCTTACCCTACAGACATAATGAAAAGGAGCAGCTCTTCCATTGAGCTCTGGCCAGACAACTGTTGCTCAACCCAAACCACTTGATGGTCCCCATCTGTGGAGGTTCCTTAGGGAATGTGCTGAGCAGCCCAAAGCCGGGAAGGAGATGAATGTATACTTCCCTCTTCACAAATGTGTTCATGTCCTGGATACTTTTTTATCTTTTAAAATTTATTTTTTAAAAAAAATTAAAATGAGTAGATTGACCTGGAAAAGATGAAAATGTGACAAAATAAGTGCTCTGATAAATGCCTTCAAATAACTAAATTTTTTTCTAAATTTTATACAAGTTCATGATTTACTGGTTATATCACTCCACCATTTTTGCATGTCATTAGAATCTTTTATTTTCATAACAGATTATGCAATTGTAACTATTCTTCCACATAAAATTTAGTTTCATTCTTTCTGTCCAAATATTTGGGGAACTTCATTCATTAGGAAAAAAGGTCTCTTTCACTCACTGGTATTTTTAATTATCAGCATTAAAATATCTTGAAAGGCTCCCTGAAAATTGAAGAGGAAACCATTTATCAGGGAAACAACTCAAGCACATCAGAGGGAAAATACTATAAAAAAAATATGTCAAGAGCAGATGAACTGAAGAGACACTGAGAGTGGAGAATGAATCGAGATTGAGAGGTGGGTGATGAAGGGAAAGAAGGAAAGAGGAGGTAATCATGGTGTCCAACAAGGAAGAGTAGTGAGTAGGGTAATAAAATGCTGAAGTTTGCAGAGGACAGTCCCTGGGTTTCTCTGAAGGGAAGATACACTGTGTCACCTTGAATTTCAGTTTTCTTATCCCAGAGAACATTTTATCTGATTGACTACTCAATCTTTGAAACACTCTCCTGCTTTGATTCCTCCCGATTCTTTCAATGGCTTCTACTTTGGTTTTCCTACAAAATCTTCTCCCAGTTCTTCCATTACATTCTCCCTTTCATCTTTCCTGAATATTTACAATTCCTTGCCTATGAGTGCTCTGCAGTCATTCTCCACCACCACTTCTACTTCATGCCAATCCACACCCACAGTACCAACTATGCTGATCAGACTACTATATATAATCTATACATCTATATGGCATATCTTATATGCAGGCTGGAAGTCTTTTCTAAACTCAAATTTATTCATCTGCCTACTAGACAGGTCCACAGATCCAATTTTAAACCTACATCCCCCCATTCCTCAATGCCTGCTCCCAGCTTGTCCCTCCTACTCCAGTCCTCATTTTGAACACAGCTCCTCATCCACTCAGGATTTGGAACCACAATTCTGGGATCAATCCCCACCTGCCTCTCCCTCTCATCATCTGTTAGTGGTTATCATTTGTTGATGAGGATTGTGTTTTGGGTTTGGGTTTCTCATCTAGGACTCTCATTTATATTTTGTTTGGAAACAAATCATCTTCAGGTAGCAAGGAGAGCATTCATTTCAGGAATCAAATATGGGAACACTAACAGATCCTGATCTTTCAGCCCGCGGATTGCCTCTCAAATTTCCCTATTCTCTGATCCCATGATCTTTGTATGAGGTCAGGATCTCACCTGACCAGAGAGCCTACTAACTAGTCACTCTGCCAAAAGAGTTAATTTTTTGATAGCCCATTCTCTTTATTCTCAAAGCATCTTTACAAAACATGAAGCTAATTCCGTCACTCCTCTGCTTACATGTATTCAAAGTATGCCTTTAACCCTCAGGATAAAATCCTAATTCCTTAGCTTGCTGGGCAGAGCTTCCATTTTTTGAATGCTCTCCACCTGTCCATCCTCATCTCTTTGCTCCACCTCTTACCTCTACCCTCCACTCTACCCATCTCCCATCAATGTCCTTGCAGTCACAGACAGGCACACATTTCCACGGGACTTCCTTTTCTACCTGACCCACTATTTCTCAGCCTTTATGACTCAGTGTTTACCACCACTGTCTGCAGGGAACAACATCCCCTTTCGGTGATTTCTAAGTTCCTAGAATTCCAAGAACCTTTCCTATGAGCCTACCTCCCACACCCATTTCCATCATTTCTATTCACTTATCTGATCAGCCCACTTGACTTAGAACTTCTTGGGAGCAAAAACTGGTTTTCTGTGTCATCCATTCATAGGGTATCTGTCGTATAATAGATGCTAACAAAGGTTATTTAACTGTTTATAAAATAAAAATATAATATTTTGCCACAGAGCTGCCTATAAAGAATCATGAAGAGAATCTAATATGTATTTAAAAGGTGTTTTACAAGTACTATTCTGTGGGTCAATGATTAATTTTTCGTCCCTAAAGCAGAAAAGTCTACTTCTAATATTTAAAAAGGCACCTTCAAAATCAAAACAAAAACGAGAGTGAGCTTGTTTTTGTTGCTGTTATAAAAACAGAGCTTAAAAACCCTGACTCAGACACCTAAGAGTTTATAATCAGCAATAGCCCAGCCTAAGAAACCAGGAAACCCTGTGTCTGTCAATCCATTTCAGCAGCTCTCACGGTTAGCCTGTTCCCTGTTCACCCTGCATCTCTTAGTCTGTGAAACCACTTAGAAAAATGCATCCTCACAGCCCTGGAGATATCAGATGCTGGGCTCCAACTACATTTGCACATTTGCATTCTGCTTATCAGGTCACCCAATGGCAAAATCTTCAGAGGGAGCCGGCAATTTCTCCCTCATACTGAAGCTAATGAGCAAAATAGCTCTCGCTGAAGGACAAGAAAAAGTCGGAATGCGCTGGTGTACTGCGGGCACCACGGGCAGGCTGTCATGATTATGAAAAACCATCACGAGACCTTACAAATTAAAAGCTTCAGAGAAAACTTTTGCCCTATCGCGTTCTTAAGGAAGCATCTCGCCATTCATCAGGGCCAGGCAGCTGCAGTAGGAGCTCGTCCGGAATGCTGACGGGCCAGCCATCTCCCACGAGCTCCCAGAGGGGCACAACATCAGCTGTCAATTTCCAAGGAAAGGGAGATTGTTTTATACCCACTTTGGGCTGTCCTTTCACTTCCAGGCAGGCCTCCCAGAGCTGACTTTTATTACCAGGTTAATCACAGGCAAGCTTAGCTCAGTAGTAATAAGCAGTATCCCATTGTTCTTGATCCTCTCTTTTCTGCCTCTTCTCTCTTCTCCTCTCACTTCAACCCCCTTCCCCAGTTTGCAGTCTTCCTTGGCTGCTGCTCTGCGCATCTTCTCAACCAGCTCACATAGAGAATGAAGGAAGCTCATTTCAGAGTCAGTAATCAACTCCCCCTTTGGATCAAACTGCAAACTCAAATTGTACCAATCTGTCTAAACAACCCAAGGAAATTGGGACTTAAATTGCCCAATTTTGGTGTGTCCACATAACTTGCTAATTTAATTTTACTTCCCCAAAACCTGAGACCCCAAACTGCCTCCTTCTCTGCATTGATCAGGGAAAATGTGAAAAGAAAAAAAAAAGCACATCTCAAAAAACAAATCATTCTGCTGCCCTGTGGGGCACTGGTGATGCAAGAGGCTGATTCTTCGGGATCTGTATTCAGGTCTCCAGTGAGGACCAGCAGGAAGTACAGAGCCATCGGAATTGAAAAATAACAGGGGAAAGGAAAAACAGGAATTTCAGCTTTATTTGAAATGTGTCATTGAAATTTGGCTTTGGAAAAAGATAAAGATAAAGATAAAGGTGAAGACAAGCATTTCCAAGCAGTGGCATATTTTTTTGGCTTTATTTGGGGATTTACCAAAGGGAGCTGGATTCTTGGACTTTTGTGTCCTACACCTAGTTTAGAAAGGTGGGGCAAGTCCCTTCCCATATTTGATTCCTGAAATGAATGCTCTCCTTGTTACCTGAAGATGATTTGTGTTTCTGAACAAAATATAAATGAGAGTCTTAGATGAGAAACCAAAACCCAAAACAAAATCCTCATCAACAAATGATAATTACAAGGAAGGTGTCGAGAATATAAATACTGTATTCCTAAGTGTCTTAGATTCATTTCTCCAAATAAGCTTCAAGAGGTGTGAAAGCCCCTAATTAGAAAGGGAAGGGAAGTCCCAGAGAACGCCACACAGGCAGGGTTGACTGTCTCACTCCTGTCTACAAGGGGCCATTCAAACTACCAGTAAGAGCCAGCAAACTGTCAACACTTCGTTTCCCATCATTGACTTGCACCAAGTGAAACAAACACATCAGCAAATAATATACTCAGATGTCATGTCCCCTTCATCACAGATCTGTTAATAAGAAGAGTTTCATTATTGCCCAGTTTCAGAAATGTTTTGGGAACACTCCCTTCCATTTTCTCCTTCTCTACTAAGGTGATATCCTGATCCTACATGTGAATGATACCACAGGATATTAAAAAAAAAAAAAAATCTTCACAAGCTAGGCATTTGAAAATAAAGCCAGCCCATTCTCTGGATTCCAGCAAACACTTATGATTGGGATGCATTATTCCCACCTGTGCTCTGCATTGTATTCTGGCTCCTGTGGAAAGATAGAAGTCAGAGGTCTTAGGGTGAGAGGTACAGATTAATCAGGATAAGCAAAGTTATGCTGTGATAACAAATGGTCCCAATTATTAAAGGCTGTAATGAACAAACTGTGTTTTTTTGGTTTTTTTTTTTTTTTTTGCTCATGAGTACTCATTCCTCTGTTTGGAACTGAGTTTGCTATGCGCGGAGACTGATAGAACAACTACAAACTGGCATACTGCCATTCTCATGTTAAAGCAAGATGACAGCATGGCAAATAAAATATATGTTCAGAATTGATGGCCATCTCTATTCACATTACATTGTCTAAAGCCAGTCATGTGGTCACCCTTGAGTTCAAGAGGAAAGGATAAATAGGTCTTCAACAGAGAATGAAAGCAAGTATTTGCAAATCTTGTATTGTGAGAGTCAGTGTTCTGTCGTTTTTTTGGAATATGGATGTCCCCAGCATTGTGGATTCTCTCATAAACACATTGTCCTATATCTCAATGAAAAATAAGCATACAGCCATGTGTCCATCCTAATACATCCCAGCATCATGCCCACAATGTCTCAGGGCACTTTGAGTTATCAGTGGGGTTCCAGTCTTCTCTAGAACATTGTGACTTTGACTTCTTCCGGGGTCCCTGTGGTTTCAGCTGTGTTTAGGAATATAGAATCAAAGACAGGGAAGACCAAACTATGGAGAAATAACCACCAACCAAAAATGTACTTTGGCAGAGGAAGGCAATTGGGTCAATGACATAATGGTTTTTAAACAAACCTGACAGAAAGGATTATGTGCTCTATTAATTTTTTAGTTCCTTTAGAAACTCAAAGTTATACTAATCAGGGAACTTCTAGGAAACTTTAATGTGAAATGTACAGCCGAAAATTATGTTCAAAACAGCTGAGCCCACCCAGACATTTCCATTAAAAGGAACAAAGTAAATCAATCCACAGCTAACAACTATTCCCATAGTCTGGTGGCCCCTCGGCAGGATCAGAAGAAACAGAACAGATAAATAGTTGATCACTTACTATGTGCCACTGGTTATCCAGTCCTCAATTCCTGCCCTAGGAGTGACAGATACTCAAGCATTAATGAAGGGCCCATCAGAAAGGTTTTCCCATAAACTGACATGCTTGCTATGTTAGTCATGAGCCTCTGTTGGAGTTAAAGCATGATTTGTCTCATTTGTTTCTCCTTTTCTAATCCTTCTATTGAGCTCAGGTTTTCTAATTCATTGGTCTACCAACTTGGTGGGCTATTTTATCTTACACATTGCTTCCTGGCCTTCTTCCTGCTTCCCAACCTTCCAGTTTTCTATTCAGATGCACAGTCTCTAAGGACCAAGAGCCTCGTAAAGAATAAGATCTGGCCCACCACCCTACCAGCTCAGGTAGACTTGACTGAACTTGTCCCATCCTGGCAGAATGCTCAAGCACATTAGAATTAGGAGACATAGTTGTTCCTGAGAGAGCTCTGAGAGGTCTGATGGACTACTGGAGGGCAACAAAGCCAACAGAACATATGGAGGGCTGGAGCACCACATGGCTTGCCTCACTGAGCAAGCAGACTGCCATGTCCTGCATAGCACAGGGCCTCCCCTGGAAATAGCCCTGGCCCAGGTACCTTAAGCCTAACAGAAATTAGGCAAGAGGCCCAATGAGGAGCAGGCAGTGGGCCGAGGGGGAACAACATGGATTCTGCCTTACAAATGACATGCATGTTAGTGGAATTGAGAGGAGGGAGAGAATTTTTCAAATTGAAGTGGACTAGGGATATAGCTCCATTGGTAGAGTGCTCGCCTCATGCGTACAAGGCCCTGGGTTCAATTCCCAGCACCACAAAAAAAAAAAAAAAAAAAAAAAAAAAAAAAAAAAAAGAAAGAAAGAAAGGGAAAAAATTGAAGTGATGATATAAAGGATTCACAATGAAAGTAGAAATAAGTCTGAGAAGATGAGAATCCCTGTAGGTGGGCAAGAGTGGGGAAGGCATTCTAAGAAATGAGTCCAGGTGTGGACAAGTGCGTGGGATGCAAAGTAAATATAAGAGGCAGTTGGCAGGAAAAGAATCTGTCCATCTGTCCATTTGCATGGATAAGTGAAACCTCAGGCTGGCAGGATAAGTTAGGGGGCATTTAGGTGGGAATCTTAAGAGTTCTCTCAGCTTTTAAAAATGTAGGTTTACCACATAGAGAATATGGGGTGGAGCTTTCACTGTAAGTCATGTCAAATTGAAAAATTTGAAACAAATGTTGTTTTGTAATTTCATTATTATTAACTGAAAAGGGTGTGTATCTATATATGCATATATATATTATATACATGTATATATATTTATATCTCATCTTAAAAGCCTCAATGGGCAATGTTACCCATATCATGTAACTTCTGATGATTTACTAGCCTATATATAAATAATATTTTAACCCAAAAGGAAATAAAGCTGAAAATTAGTGTGATCAAGCCAGAAAACATTTTTCAAACATAGCACAGTGCCTGGCCTATTGGTGGCACTTTCCCCAGCCAGATCAAAGACCACAACAAACAGAATTATTTTGAACTTTATGAGAGTAAAGAGGTTTCTTTATTCTTTGCCTAAGTTGGTGTTACATACACATCTGTTAATTGTTCACTTCTTAAAAATATTGAAGAGATGGGGAATTTTTGTTTCTTACAATATGAATAACATTCAGTACATTGTCAACCACACCTAGATCTTGCCAGGGTAGGGTGAAGGGGGAAGTGCAGGCAAACCGTATAAATTGCAGAAAAAAATCAAAAGAAAATGAGAGAGTGTTATGGTTTGGATGTGAGGTATCCTCTAAAAAACTCACAATGAGACAATGCAAGATGGTTCAGAGGAGAAATGATTAGGTTATAGTCTCAATTGAATAAGTGAATTAATCCCTGATGGGATTAACTGAGTGGCCATGGGGGTGTTGCTGGAGGAAGTGGCTCACTGGGGATGTGGCTATATTTTGTATCTGGAGAGTGAACTCTCTCTCTCTCCCTCTCTCTCTTTCCTTTCTGATCATGATGTTAGCTACTTCCCTCTGCCACACTCTTCTGCCCAGAGAAATGGAGCTGGCCTTCTATGGACTAAGACCTCTGAAACTGTGAGCCCCCAAATACACTTTTGTTCCCTAAAATTGCCCTGGTTGGGTCCTTTAGTCATAGCAGCAAAAGAGTTGTGTAAACAGAGAGGGAGCTCTCAATTAAAGTATATGAATGATCCTTGAGCCTATAAACTGGACTATATTTTCCAAGACACACAGGGCAGGACCAATAAGGAATAAGGAGTATTCTCAACATGACAGGTTGACTCTGCCCTCCACCTACTCCCGCATTTTACTGTGAGGTTTTATTGGTGCAAAGGTGAAACAGAACACTTCTGAGTTACAGAAACCCTAGTTCTTGTTTGCTTTTTAAAAAATGTCCCATTCTTAAATTTTCTTGCTTAGGCTGGGGGACAGCAAGATTTTTCTCTTTTGAGCCAGTGCTAGTGGTTCACAGAGAAACTAGAGATCTGGGATGCTGCTGCTGGCTTCTTAGAAATCCACCCACTCCTGGCTATACCAAACCAGACTTAATCCAAGTAAGTAGATGTGGCATTCACCATGAGAGTGTCCCCATGCAAGAAACTTTAGTGACGACCAAAAGGGAAGAAGGGAGAAGGAAGAAGATCAGAGGTCAGGTCAGCTAGAAGGTTAACCTAGATGCAGGCACATGGTTTCTGTTGTGCTATGAATTTTATGCACATACCTTTGCTTCCTTACTGAAAATCCTGGATTAATCTTTTTCACCAAATGTATACTATAAACCAAAGTCCTCTCATGGTCATGAAAGCATTTGAGGCTCAGAAAAAGAAAGCTGGAGTTCGGATCCTGATGCTGTTAGTAATTAACCTCTTGATCTTAAACTTCCCAACTTGAGCCTCTGTTTACAGTTCTACGAAATGTGATGTTTAATCACAAAGGTTTTCCTAGACCAGGAGATCATTGTGATGATAAAGTGATAACATGAGCCATATATGTGAAAACCTTTTGGAAATTATTATCCAATGTAAGATGATCTTGATTCAGTAATCCCAATTGTATTTATTGGTGCACTGAATCACCATATTTTTTTGTGTGTGTTTTGTTGTCTTTATGTATTTTGGCACCTTCTTTATTTCAGATGGCAAGCAACCTCTGCAGATGCCTCGCTTTCTTTAATTTGAGGACATCATCTCATAACACAGTACAAATGCTAGAGGATATTCAAAGCACATTCTTAAAGAAATGATTTATACAATATTCTGAGACCATTGAGTTATGGCCAAGGTGAAGTGTGCACGGCGATAACTATAGGATAAAAGCTGGGTAGATAGAAAATGTAATAAACCTGAAAGTTATTGATCCTGGAACACATGCCAAGGGAATATGATGTAGGACTCAGAAGTGAAAATTTTTCTCCCTTCAGTCCTATGAAGAAAGCAAAAGGCTCATCCATATCAGAGCTGAAGGTGCATGTCCATGGTAGTTTACAAGGCAGGAGTGATTCAGGAATAATAGTTTGTTTGAAGGTTACAGACCACTGCAAAAACTCGTGAATGAATTTCTTCCTGTTGGATTTCCGAATATGGTGTTGATTGCCTCCTCCTGGTCTTTCTGGCTGTTGGGACAGCACCCTCTAGTGGCCCCTTTCTCTCCAAACACTTCTGCATGGGTGATGAAGGAAAAGATCGCATTTAAATTCAGAATGCCCTCCCCCCAGCCCACCCATTTTTTATCCTTAGCAGTACAGAGAAGTGTCTATTTTACTCTGCTATAATTATATTAGGCAGAGAAATAACAGCTGTACTTCAAATGAGTAGGCACCATTGCTCCTTCCCAAATTTCATTTTATTTTTGCTATCACAGCAACCCCAGCCAGACTTTCATTTAAAATCTAAAGTAAGATTCTTGACTTAAGTGTCTCTGTGTGATCTGGAGAAATTCTCTCCTGTTAATGAACTGAATAAGGTTATCTCTCTCCTACTATGAATAAGGGTCAATGTCTTACCTAAAACTTCTCTACTTAAAGCTCAGCAGTTGTTCTGTCAATTTCACAAAGGGCAGAGCACCGAAGTGGCACAACTGCACAAGCTAACTTACCCCTTTATTAAGTGGCGTCACACCAAGCTGCTACTAAAGATTTAAGTTTTCCAAATCATAGCAGCTACAGTGCAGCACCCCCAAGAGACCCTTCATGTAGAATTCATTTGCCTCAGAGAGGTACAAACAGACAGGTAGTTTTGGATACGAGAACCTCTGAGACTTGTTTCCAATCCCCCTCCTCCCATTTCCCCATATGTGAAGCAGACTAAGTGTTATCTCATAGAATTAGACTAAGTGTTAATACCCAGAACTGAGGCCTTTAATACATATCTCTCAAATGCACAAATAAGTATTGAATGGATTATTTGCTGAAGTTTGGACACATTATCAGTATTTTGAAAAGTCTTCTTAGCCTAGGAAAATGTTCAGGGAAGTGGCTGAGAAAGCTTCAGAGTCAAAAAGGTAGACCCCAGTGTCACCACTTGAAACCTCAGACAAAAAGAAACCCTTTTTTTAGACCCTATTTGAATAATGGAAATTCTGTAGTTTGGATCATAATTTGCCCCCAAACCTCAGGACTCAGTCCCCAAGGTATACTATTGGGAGGTGATGGAACCTTTAAGAGGTGAAGCCTAGTGGGAAGTCTTTAGGTCACTGGGGGTGTGCCCTGGGAGGAAACTGTGAGACCACACTACTCCTTCTCTCTTTTTTACTTCCTGGACATAATGTAAGTGGTTTCCTCTGCCCCATGCTCCATCAAAATGTGCTGCCTCACCATAGGTCTCAAGCAACAGGGCCAGCTGATCACAGACTAGAAATTCCAAAACTGTGTACCAAAATATAACTTTCATCTTTTTAAGTTGATTATGTCAGGCATCTTGTTATACTCATGGAAACTGACTAGCACAGGGGACAATTCCTTCCATGCAAGCTATGGGATGTGATACATTAAGTTCCAAAGCCTAATGGCTGATCTATAGTCTGTGTACTATACATATTATCCTGTGTTAGGTTATTTTCTCAAGAATCCTGAGGTAAACTGAAGGCTCTCTGCTAGGTTCAAAGTGGGCAGAAGCAGAATTAATTTTCCACCCTCTCTGTACTGAAGGGAGTGTATCTTTTGTCTAGTTTGGGATCTTTTGCTTTACAGAAATATCTTATGAGAGTTTTAAGCCACACTAGCATCCTCTGAAACTCTGAGTCCATTGCTCCTGACAAAACTGTAGCTAAGGGGAGAAAAGAGTCTTTTAAATGCTTATTAAAATGGCTAGAAAGCTCCTTGGATGCCTAATGTTCTTAAACAGCATTTTAATGATTTAACGGTAAATGAACTAGAAACCCATGGATTTAATTTCCCCTGAAATACATATACATTTAAAAATTAAGGGGGAACAAAACATATCAGAGCAAAACATATTTGTGATTTGGGCTCAGCCAGAACACTCACAGAGTTAGTTGAGCCACGGTCCAGCAAGCTGCACATGCAGCCATGCATGCCCCACTCTCAGCAGGAAGCCGTCTTGTCTGCAGTGGGTCTAGAACAAAGGTTTTCCTGTGCCAAGGCTGTGGCACTGTGCCTGTGCAGGAAGCTCCTATGGAGCGCTATGCTTCTGCAGCAAAACGCAGGGCTCAGAGGTGGGGGTGGCTGCTCATGCCCCAGAAGCCCATATCTGATGCAGCAGCAGGAGCCTGGTGAAAGTTCTTCCTGTTGGGAAGTCTCATGAGGACTTTTAACATCCAGGGTGAGGGTGGCACCTGTGGGGTTTTGTTTCTTGTGTTTCTCGCTTGTTTTATTACAGGGCATGGATCTGAAGAAGACAGAAGCTACATGCTTGGGTGAGGCCTTCTATCCACTTTGGGCTCTCTAGTACTGGCCTATCATTTAAGCTCACTTCTAGTGTGTTCTCTGGGGTGCTTCTTTGACATTTGTAGACCATACAGGTCTCCAGACCCTAAAATTCCACACTAGATGGATTCAGTGGAATCAATCAACAATGCAGGGGAAGGCCTTGATGATGAAGACAATGCCTTATATTAGGAGTGATTCAGTAAATGCCTACTTTTTTTTTTTCAGCCACTATTCTGCAAGTTTTACATACTCACTCACTTGATTCATTAATTGTCAGACACTGCATTAGTCACTTAAGGATGAAATTCACTTTTCTTTCAACCAGCAGTAACTGAGCATTTTTTCTATGCCAAATTGTGCTTTGGGGAAAACCACAGAAATGCTGTGGAATGACCCATGCCTCCAAGATCCTCACAATTCAGTAAAAGAGGCAGCTTTACAAAAAATTTGTGAGCATAACTAACATCTGTGTAGTGATCTCTAGGCACCAGGAGCTGTTATATATTCTTCTGTGTATTATCCCATTTAATCCACACAATAACTTTATGAATGATATAAATGACCCTCCCAAGGTCACACAGCTAATAATGGTAAAGCTGGGATTCAAACCCAGGAATTTTGAGTCTAAAATTTGTGCTTTTAATATGGCTCTGTGCATAATGAAATTTTAATGTTACAATATTGGCATATGTCATGGGAACACAGAGGAAGGAGCAATTACATCTACTGAGAGTAGAGACAGAGGTAGCAGGAGACTTGCTGAGAAGAGTTGTATTGAACTTGACCACATGGGTGTGTGATACACACAAGCTCCAGGAGCAGAATAGCTCTCAGCCATGCCCTGCACTACATCAGACTTTCCCTCTTAACAAGGGACAGCGTGTAGATCTGGAGACTGACCTGACAAACTGGAGAAGCAAGCCAATTTGGATACTAATTCAGATGTGAAACAGATTAAACTCATTTGCAATGACCAGACCTGTTCCCCCCAAAGGAGGAACATTAAAATCTCTTAGCAATTCAGTTCAATGAGTATTGGCATTGTTCTGGATCACTGCCCTTGCATCGTTTGCATGTTATCTAGAAGAAAATTGTGTGATTAATGGCAGATACGTTTGCATTTTTCTCCCCAGTGTTTTGTTGTCCCTATCTTCTCATTATCAGTCTAGGGTTTTCATCAGAATAGCAAAATATCAGTACATAGAAGCAGAAGGTAAAAACAGTTAGGCTAAATAGCCACAGAATGATTAAGAACAGGTTCTGAAAAAGAAGAGCAATATGCAGAGTCTTTGGTACCAATGATAGGATCCAGAGCTGGGTGGGCAGGGCTGAAGTCTGTTCTAGCATTGGGGTGTGCATCGTGCATCATGCATGCTCATTCCATTGAGACTCTGTTTGTTTCACTCATCTCTAATAATGGAATAATACTACCTAAATTGCAGAGTTGCTGAGAAATGTGAAATAAATAATGTATGCAAAAACCACTAGACGCATGTTAGGAGTTATTGGTAAACACAATCCTATTTTCTTGCATAACTCAGTTGAATTCCAAGCAGATCTAAAAGCTGGTTGCCTTCTAATTTGGGTCAAAAGGTCTGACCACGGTTGAACTTGTTGAAGGCTGCTGCCACAGGCTAACAATGTCTCTGGGAATTTTTTGCAACAATTTTCTCTCTTATCCTTTTACTCAGGCTACAAATATGCTTATGTATATAAGTTACTCCATTCTTAAAAAAAAAAAAAAAAAAAAACAAGCTCAATCATTGCTGGTTTCCTAGATTTCAACTTAACCCTCTAAGCCCCAAGTTTTCAGTTTTGTGAATACTTCAATGAAATTGACATGGGTGCATTAAAATAGGTTGGGAATCATAATCAAGAGTTTATTACATAATTTATTGTCATAAATAATACTAAGGATGTCATTAGACATTTGATGAATATTATCATCAATCATTCACCTATTGCTTTTAGCAAAAGAACAGCATTCTAAAAATATATTTATCTCAAAGTTACCATGAATGATATATTTATTGCTGAAGTTAAGTTTTCTAGGTGTTCCATAAATGGGACAATAAGATGTTATGGCTTAAGAACTCTAACCCCTGTGCCTAACCTCCAGCATGACTGCCTGTCCTGTGGGATCGTGAACGATTTCACCCATGTGTTGGAGGCTCTCAAGCCTGAGTTTCAGCAGAGACCTCTTTATAACAATTCTCACTGATGTAATATCTGACTCCTCTCTTCTGAGGTCTTTTCTAGTTTTTTCTATCTTGTTTTGTGTCTACACCACCCACCCACAAACTTGACCAGAAACTTACATGTTTTTTTGTTCCATCAATTTCCTTTCCTTTCATTTTTGTTTACTCATTCATTCTGCTTTTGCTCCTACTCTCTAGGTAATGTCAGAGAACAAATTCCCCCTTTAGGAATTAGATTCACTTATCTTGTATTTTTAAAAGAATATAAGAAAAGTAGGAGGTGTGGCTCTGAACTCCCACAGGAAAAAAAAAAAATGAGAAGTAATTCTGTCTGTCCCAATAAGAGGCAAGGACTTCACTTGATTGCAGGTGGCCATTGAAAGTTCTATGTCACTTTCATCTTCCTTGACATCATCCTGGTGAAATGCCTCCCTGAATTACAAAACAGAACCAATGATATCAGGGAGATGGCCAATGATATTCTTTCCTTCTAGAATGAGATGTTTTGCTATTGGAGAAAGAACTGTCAGCAGTAAGACCTCCAAGAGGTCAGATACAAGAGGAATGGAAATAGAGTCAGTGGGAGGAAAGGAGAGTGGGCCAGGAGATCATGGCAGGATGGTTCTGCTTTGTCGGACTATTATAGATCAGGGGGAGACAGTCATCAAAGTTTTAACTTAGCCCAATGTGCAAGGAAATGGTGTTTGGGAATAGATCACGATCAACACTGAGTAACCAAAGTTTGTCCTGAAAACAAGAAAACCTTAAATCTAAATAACAAAGCTGAGGTGGAGCTGACAGAGGCCCTTGAATAATCAAGTAAAGAAATACACTGAATGGTACAACCCAGGGAAGTCTCGGGGAATTACTTGATAGCAAGCTTTGATTTATTCCATCTTGCCGAAGGGTAAATGGGCCACAGGCCTTCAGAAACCCACAGACCTTCCCAGAGTCAAGTCCAGGAGCGGGAACACTCCAATGACATGCATTTACATCATGTTTTTATATTCTAAGAATTGTTGTAACTTCTTCACACATATCAACCCATCTGCTTATTACCAGAGCCCCATAAGAGTCAATTTTACTATTTAATTTTAATGATAAAGAAACTGGGGCACTGAGAGAGATCAAGAATATTTCCAATGTTGTATAGACGCAACGTGATGAGAGTTTAGATTTGCACCTAACTAGGCTATATCTATATCCATATAATTTTTTAACCATTTTGTCACATTATCTCATAAAATTACATGATAAAACAGAGTAAATATTCCTAACCTGAATTTAAAAAATCAAACAAAAATAAATAACAAGCACAGATGGAAGAAGCTAAACTAAGTGACTATTTGGCACTGATTTCTGCCAATTATCAGTCAAAAATCTCACTTTAGAGAGTACATTAGAGGTACATTATACCCCAAAGGAGGGAGCAATCATCCATTCCTGAAGAAATCGGGGAAGGATTCTTGAAGAAGGTATAAGATTCATTTTAAAGAAAGGATATGAGACTTCTCTTCTTTGGGGGGCATGTTACAATGTTGAGATACTTATTTGAAGAAAAATATGTCATATCAACATTTTATATTTGGAATGCAACACAAATATTTAAAAAATAATATTGGCACCCAAACTAAAACTAAATAGTATAATTTTTGCTGGTGAGATATGAAGAAGATCAGAGAACATTGTTTGTTTCTGTTTATAAAGGAGGTAAAACATTCCAAAAGGTTGAGAAACACTTTTTTGAAAAAAGTGGGGCAACAAATACCCAACATGACCCTTACAATCTATTCTGAAAACCAAGAAATATATGTATAGTCTGTTTAGAATAAAAGGATATAGCCTCTCTTGACAGCAAACCAGATGGATCATGATTCAGAAAAGGAACACAAATACTGTGGTGAGTGGGGGTTAGTTTCTCCAGATTTAGCAAATAAAAATACAGGACAACCAATTAAAATTGAATTCTAGTTAAAAATGCCTGGGATATTTACACCAAAGAAGAAACATGACTTGATTATCTGTAAGTCAACTTTAACTGATTGTTCTGTATTTTATCTCACTATCCCAGAAAACGTAGAAGCCACTATCCTGTGAAGCTCAAAAACAAACAAACAAACAAACAAACAAACAAAAAAAGAAAAGCAGAGACATCCTGCATCCATGAACCCTTACACATATAAAAGGCAGATCCTGGAGAAAAGTGGGGAAAAGGCTGGGCAGCTTACACTCTATAGAGCAGCAATTAGCCGATTCCTCATGTGAAATGAAGGGTTGATAAGGAGATATTTGGATTCAGACTCCCTGAGTGGAATCCTTGTGTAGTTACTAAGCAGTCAGTCCACACAACTAGATTAACAGCTCTTTGCTCTGTCTTCATTTGTATCAACAAATATCTGCATCCAGTGCTAGGAAATAAGTGGCAAATATAAAGCACTTAGATCTTGTAATCATTGTCTAAGAATTCTAAACACAATTAAATTGATCATTATAAACATAGATAATCTAATAGCAAGTAAAAGTGAAATAACAATAGTTGAACAAGTGAAGACTTTAGAAATTGATGAACTCATCAATTAATTCACTTAACAAATATGTGTTAAGTACCTATTATACCTAAGCACTGGGGAGACTGTGTTCCACAAGGCCCATGAGGTCCTTTTCTTGGAACCTACATGTCAGGGCAGTAGGCACATAATTCACAAAAAAAAAAAATAGTCAAACAAAACCAGTCTAGAAAGCAATACACTGTGCAAGAAGAACAACATTGGTAGATGTGGAAGATGGTATCCAGAGGTTGGGTGCTGATTCGGGTTTGATTAGCAGGGTTCCTTAAGACACTACTTTCAATTGAGCCTTGAAGAATAACAAGGTTCCAGGCTGTGCAGATCTAAGGTCTGGAAAATTCAGAAAGAACAGGTACATAAGCCCCAATGGTACAAATACATATGGCATGTCTGCATGAGAGAAGACAGTTCAGGGTGGCTGAAGCCTTGCAAAAAATCGGGGTGGGGGTAGGACAGGGGAGTCTGAGGTAAGACAGGCCATTGGAGAGCATCATAAAAATATGAGATGTCATTCAAAGTATGACATAAAGCTTTAAAGATTTAACTTTCAAGTTGGATAGTGGCATGATGTGATTTAATCTGAAATAGGTTATTGTAGCTACAGAGTGCAGAAAAGATAGTGTATAAGCAAAATTAAACAAAACTACCTGTTAAGAATATATTTCAATGATCCAGGGCATATTGGTAGTTGGGTTTAGATTGTGGCAATGGATATGGAGAAAAATGCATGTGTTAAGATATAGTGGGGAAAAAGAATTAAGAGGATGGTATATGAGAAAGAGAGGGCTACTGGGAGGCCAGGGGTAGTGGGTGGGAATGAGAAATTGAAGCTCCCAAACAGCTATGTCATTTGCTGAGATAAAAGATTGCGGAAAAAACAGGTTTGTGTTGAGATTAGAGATCAAGTGTTCTGTTTTCAATATTAAGTTTTCTGTTTTCAGTTATTTATGCATCTATTTATTTAGCAGTCCTGGGGATTAAACCCCATACCTCACACATGCTAGGCAAGTATTCTACCACTAAGCTACATACTGATCCCTTAAATATCTTATATTTGAAATGTCTGTCAGATATCCAAATTAGGTACCATGTAGACATACACATGTACCCATGATATGTATTTATATATAATATACAGATATATAATATATACATACATAATATACATTATATGTTAATAAAATATGTATTACTATGGGAATAAATATGAATTTCATATTATTTTCATTATGTTTTGGATGTCTTCAAAGCAGAGATCCTTTTTAAGGTTGTAAGACTGAGTGAGTTCCTCCAAGGAAACAGCAGAACCAGGAGCAGAGGACCGAGGATATAGGTGATGCAGATCCTTGTTGAGTTAAAGTCGACTCTTAAATATCTGACTTGAGTAAGTGCTCAGGGGTAACTTCATTAACCAAAAATAATTAGAAGGCAAGAAACAAATTTTGAATTAAAGTGTTCCTTTCAGGCACACATTCAGTTAGAGTTGCCTATGGTAAATACGGGCAGAAGTCTTCCGTGGACAGTTTAAGATAATGTATGATTGTACAGAAAACTGGACTAAAGGATCTGTTTGAAAAATAGAGAAGGTCAGTGTGAAGTGTCTAGGCATAGGTCTCGACCTATCTATTCACAGTGAGATGGACAGTAAAATCTATAATGAAACCCTTACACTGAATTGACCAAATACTTGTTGAAAGCGTGGTATGACCTAAAGACAGAGTATCAAAGAATAAAAGAGCAAACAAGTGCTAAGCTTAGGCCAGTTACAGGTCATGAGGTTGGGGACTGGAACAACAAGAAGGAGGGAGAGTCAACCATCCAGAGGGATATCAAATGCAGATGAGACATAAAGAACTAGGAAGTTGTCAATATAGGGATTCATTTGACCAAAGTTAAGAACCCAATCAGACATGGAGGGCAAGAGGAGAAACAAACATCTGGAATAAGAATTATCTTTGTTGACTGACAGCAAATGCTAAATTAAAGTCAGTTGGTAAACAAATGGGACTGAAATAGTGTTCTTGAGCATTAAGCAAGAGTTCCTCCAAATTCTCCTGTAAAAGAGAATTTAATATGAACTGTGGGGATGGGGTTTAGTCAATCAACCTTGACATTTGGAGCCTCACTATCAGGAGAGCTGGAGTCATCCACAGATAAACGCCCAATTAAAGATGAGATTCTCAGAGAACAAGGTAGACCATGTAGCTCACCAAACTCATAGTTTTCACCTACTTACAGTTTAACAATCCTAGTGTTACAAGAACAACATAAGAGTTATTTCTGGTTTTCTTTGCAAGGCTATTATCTCTGTTTTTCATTATCTCACTGGATTTGTTTCTGGATGTTTTAGTAGCCCACTTTTTCCAAAATGCTCTTGTCTTGCCATTCCTAATGCCTATTATTTACCTCTATCTACTCCACTTTCTGAAGTCCACTTGAGGACCCCTGAAGGACAATAGTATACTTCATCAGTCTCCTCTCCACTGGAATTTTCGCCTAACCCATGATGCCAGAATAGCTGTCACTTACAGCATTTTTAGTTTTTCAAATCTCACTTTTCATTTTTTCAGTGGATGCCAAGGGGATGAGGAAAATGCTGTAGCAGAGAGGGAAAATCAATATCCCACAGGAAGCCAGGGCTCTGACTGTTTGCTCTTGTGTCTGATGCCAGATCGTCTAGGGAGAATTTCACAGTCAAGATCTGAGACTGCTTGTCTCTTCCCAAAGTTTAGTGAAGAATCCTTCTAAATATGTGGTCTCCCAGTAGAAGAGGCCAAGACATTTAAAGTGCTTCTTAATGCTGAAATTCTTGAAATATGTCAAGGAAATAGGTGCCTGGAAGAATCTTTGCTCTTTTCCCAAGGTGTAAAAACCACCCCAGGGGAGAGAAGAGATGAACAAGGTGTTTTGCCGAGGAGGAGTTCAGGGGCTAGAATGTAGCTGCTACAAATATAGCCAGCTTATACTTTCATTCTCAGAAAATTTATGGAAATTGATTTAATGTTGGTCTGCTCCTTCTGTAAATTTGAATCATGGTGGCTGCTTATTTGAATGTATAGCAGAACCCCAATGTATGAAAAGAGCAAGTAAATTCAGATGCTTTGAACTCAATTGGAAGAGTTCCTCCTCCTTCAATTTCAAGTGTCCTTTCAACTGTTTTTGAACTCTTCTCTCTTGGAATTGGCTTTGAAGATAAATTCATTCATTCAGTGAGTGCAGGACTGAGCACTTACTCCTTCATCTACAAAAGTCACTGGAGATATATATGTGATCAATATGAGTTACGGAAACATAGTAGTCCTGGATCTTTATTTACAATGCTATATGCTAAATGGCTATGATGAGAACAATACCAGACAACAATAAGTGCTTAGAAGAACCCTGTAAGAAAGGCAGGGAGGGTTAAGGAAACTTGTTGGAAAGGGACTCCTACTTGAGACCTGAAGGATGCATTCTAGATAAAAAGCTGAAATAAGGGGAGATGGAACATTTCAGTCAGAGAAAACCACATGGGCCGAGGTTCAGAGGGAAGAACTCAAAAGAGCTCAGCAGGGCTGGGGCCAGAGCATAGGATGGAATAAGTGGGAGATCACACAAGATGCCTGACTTAGGCATCTCTAACCATGGTGGCAGTTACTCACAGGAATCAGGCAGTGGGAAGAACAGATCTGAGTGAGAAAACATTCAGCTCGATTTTTTATTCTGATTTTGAAGTTTCTATAGATTGCCTACTAGTTGATGTCTAATAAACAATGTGTGATTCAAAAACATAGGAGAAAGATCTGTGCTAGAAATAAATAGATTAATACAATAATAATAGAAAATTATCCAGATACCTAGAAGATGCAAGGCATTATGCTAAATATATTATACATCATCTCATTTAATTTTAAAACAACTTTATGAAGTAGGGAATAATTTGAAATTTTAAAAAAAGCAATGTTGACTTTTTTGCCTGACATTCTGATTTGGAAATTATGAATCAATGTTTCCTTAAAGAGTTCCATGCACTGATAATCAAATATCATTTAGATCATTCTTTAAAAAGTTATTATTAGTGAACTTGATCTTATACTTTATCATGGAGTGGTTTCCAAGTAACATTAGCTATTTATAATAACTAAATTCAGGACTATAAAAATCATCTATAGTTAATACATTTAAAATAATGCTTCACATGAATTATCAATATGTTAACTTCTTCCTTATTTGCTTTAAAAGTTTAGAGATAACCTGCATGACTTTGATCACTTATAAGTATTAGCATTATTACAGCTGCAATCACATGGTTATTTATTTGGTGCAATGTTTAATATGTCTTCTCCCTGTAGATAATAAAGGAATTCACAGCACTATAGTATAGACAAGCATATAAGACCCAGTATATCATGAGTAGTATTAATTTAAAAGAAGAAAAATTGAATAAACATATGGATAAATGAGCATCCATCCGGTCACGGATAGATTTTTTTTTTTAGAATGGGCAGTAAAATGTTTCTGACAATCCTTTTTCTCTAAAGGAACATTGCAGTGGTAAATTGGTTCCCCAAAGGAGGAAGCCACCAGCATTCAAACCACATCATTTTACAAATCACCCCCTAGGTGCCTCTCATTATAAAAATTAGCAGTAACTTGAAGAGGCTAACATAGGGGTGGATACCTCCCTGCAGATAATAACAAGTAACATCAGCACTGATTTAGCTCCAATCCCATAGAGTTTTGAGAATCTCTAAGAATGCATAAGCAAAAATAGAAAAAAAAATAGATGTATACTTTTTTTCTTTTTCACCATCTCAGCTTCCATAGCAAAATGACAGAGCCTAAAGATGCAGACATTGAGTTTATGAGGCAAATAATGAAGTTGATAGATGAGTCTTGCACTCTGAGGGGTGGAAGGAAGATTGGACCAGGGGCGGCCGGCATTGGAGCAGCCCTGTCCCTTCCATCCATCCTACAAGGATCCCTAGTCAGCCAATGCACTGAGACACTGACATAAATCAGGGGCAACAACGGATGAGCATGAAGAAACGGCCTGGCAAGCGCTATGCTACAGCCATAAATCAGGAACTAATTCAATCCTGTGAGACGCCTCGTTTGATTAATTTATGTCAGCATTTTCAGTGTTGTCAAGCTAGGTCCCTGTGTCTTCACTTCCTTCTCATTCTCTACCTTATTTGGCACAATGGGGTGGTCCCCTCCCCTGAGATGACAGAATGAAGGAAATGGAACTCCAGAACATACCTTTAGAAGACTAAAGCACTATGGCACCAAAACTTCTTGAAGAGATAGGACAGGTCCTTCTAGTGAACACAGGTTCCAGATCTAGCTGCTCAAAAGAACAGTTTCCTGCACTAAACAGTTAAAGAAAGTAACCGAGCCCTAGTCCCCTACTGTAGAAGACAGAACAGTTTTCTAATCAGAGTTAGAAAAATACATCATGGTTTAGTTACCATGATATAATTATTATTATAAACATTACCATTGATAACAGTGGAATGAAAGAAACAACATAGGTACCCCCAAATAGTAGAAAAAAAAGTGTGCTATTCTATTCAGTAAGCATATGCATTTATTTATATAGAAAAGTGTTCTTGGAATACTATTTAGTTAAAAGTGGCAGGGTGGTTAAAATTCTTAAATGTATAGTGTATTTATTTATTTTCTTTTTGAAAATGTAATCTAAAAAATACAATAACAACGTATGACTATCATATTTTCATCTTTCTATTTTAATCGGTTATTCTTTATCTTCTAATTTGTTTGTAATTAGTACATATTTCTTGTGCAGTGGGGAAAAATACTTTAATAATAGTCCTGGAAGTAGAATTGTAAGTCTTTGTCATGAGCTTGCTAACATTATAAAAGATTTACTTGATGTTACAGTATCGGTCTAAGCAAATGTAAAAAGGAGCCTGTGTTGTATTTGAGAAGACCATGGGCTGTGTGGGCAGACAGAAGAAGACCACAGCTCGATTCAAATGGAAAAGGCAACGATCAGAAAGGATGTGGCTGAGAGGATGGACTTTCATCTGCTACAATCCACTGCAGTCATGAGTAATAACAGCACCTTCTATTTTAGGGCTGACGGTAGTGAAGTCCTTTCAAAGCTGAACAAGTGATTTCTTCTACTGCTTATTTATTCTTGTTATTGAAGATGTTTATACCTTACCTGCTTTGGTATATGTTTACAAGTATAACTGAAGGGGAATAAAAGGGAAAAAAAATCAGACCAACTAGGTTTTCCATTATGGACTGCAGTACACGACAGGTAACATCTATCAAGAGCACAGTTTCTCTGTTCACACATTTAATTAGGGAACTTGAAATTGAAAGGAAAGGACAGGAAAGGACGATGAGCCCTAAAACAAAACTCTGTAATTCACTGGTTTTTGTTTATTTTCTTAAGAGGGTATGGATTTAAAGGGTCTCTAGATGATCAGCATTAGATAGAACTAACCCACTCAGGAAAGGTATTCACAATGCAAATGGATATAGTTGGGAATCTAAATCCTGTCTTCCTTTGTGAAAAGGCAAATAAAAATGTGCAGCGAATGAGACCTGTATATTGGGAGCTGAGTTCTTCATTCCATAAAAAAAGTAGTGCCTTTGGGTTATAAAAAAAGAATGTTCAATTAACCTAGAATAGTTCAGTTCCCACCTGAAGGATTGTGGGAGAGCAGTATTTCTCAAACCTCGTTGTGCATCAGTAATATCTATGAAGGTTTATAAGAATATAAATCTCCTGGGCCACTATTATATCGAATTTCTATGAGTCTGGCAGCCTCAGAGTCCATGCTGTAGAATGGATTTCCATACAATTCCATGTTCACTCAGATGGGGTAAATACCAAGTTTCATGCATTTGTTGCTATTTCAAAAACCAAACGAAACTCTTGTATGGAAGTTATGGAAAGCCAATTTTTAGGATGGAATAAGAAGTATTTTTAATATAATCAGTATAAACTTGAAGTTGTGCAAATCTAGAATAAATGCTTTGGTAGATAAAGAGTCTCTAGTAGAAAAAGAGAATAATGCAGTAGTCTTCCACTTTTTGTATTTGTGGCACTAAATCAATACAAGATTTTCCAAACAGCATTAGAAAATTATCAATAATAAACACACAATTTCTACTGGGGTCTAAAATGAAATCTCCTTGTCTCCAAGAGCTCCACAGTTGTCTCAAAACACCTTCTTGGTAGACTTTGAGCAGAGCTGTCTAGTGCCCTGACTCTGCAACCATGGTCTTGCATGGTCCTAAAGTAAAGTTTTTGCATGTCTTAGGTATATGGCTTGTCTTGAGCACCAGCTTCAGCTTCACCTGTGCTCTTACCCTGCACACTGTAACCCTCTCAGCACTGTCACACAACACATTCAGGCAGTGTTCCAAGTGTCAGGCATCAACAGAACCCCACATGTGTGAAGGTTTTGTAAAAATAAAGTTTACTCACTTATTAATATTTAGGAGCACACCTGTGAAGGGCTCAAGGCACACTGATGTGTGTCTGTGCACCTGTTGAGAGTCACTGATCCAAGCAGGGGCTGGATAAATGCCTAATGGAGAGCTAATAAACGGTGGGAAATAAGACTGGGTGACTTTGAAGGCCTTTTTAAGATTCCATAATTCAAAGGAAGGAAGTGGAGATGGCTGTAAATTCTGGCAGAACCCTGAGGAAATCAGTAATCTTGAATCACTAATGCTAATTTATGATTTTGGACAGGTTGCTTGAACTTTATTAAGCTTAGCTAAATCCACTGAAATGAATGAGAAAATAAACAAACAAATCAAAATCCAGCTCCCCCCTGGACAGAAAAGACTGTGCCAGAGCTCAGCTTTCCCATGGAGAACTCAAGAATCTTAACTAGTAGGATAGCAAAGAAAACATGAGTACAACTCCAATTCTTTCCCCCACCCTGCTCATCACTTGATGTCCCCAAAGAATAAGACATCTCAGAACTATCTATCAAAATCTCAACAATGATGGGTGCTACACAAATGTCCACAGTTTTTTCCAGCTGCTCCAGCAAATGTGGAATCTCATTATGGAATCGGGGCCACATGCTCACTGAAATGGCTGCACAATTTGATATCAAAGCATCAAATTAAACATTCAAAATCATTTACTGCAGACTTTCATTTACTTCGTGAGGAAGAAAGAAAAAGAGAAGCTGGTGCGTGGGGCCATCTGGCCATTTTCAAGATGTCTCTGTTCTTTTGAGCCACATTGAACAAATGAAAGCTGGCAGGAGGCGAGTCCAAGGTTTACGGCAGGCTTACAATGGCTCTGACCATACACATATTCTAGGATCTATTTTGATCTGTAGAGTGGTATCATCTTCTAGGACAGATGACAATAGAGAATCAAATTCATTAGCACTTTAATGTCAGGAGCCCTTAGAATTATAAGTGTGAAAATGCATGAAGGTCATAAAATATCCTTGGGACTCAATAGCTTTAGACACAAAATGGGAATGACTCTCTGTACCACACAGTCAGTTGTGAGAAACTGACTTTTAGAAGCACAGACTTTCCACTCTTTGATCAGGAAAGGTCAAGTGGTGAATTTCTCTGCTCTCTCTCTGTATGTGTGTATGTGTGTGTTGGCGCTCAGGAAGCAAGACAACTCCATGCTCATGGTGCAGGTTCACACCTCCACGACACATGGTTGACAATGACCTTCCCCACAGCTTGTCCCAGCCTACAGAACCTTCTGCAACAAAGACAGTTGTTCTTCAAATACACCAGAAGCCTGTAGGCTAGATGGAAGAAATAGGATATATTCACATAAAAGCAAGGAAAAAGATTGAAAGAAATAGTATTATGAAATAGAGGCAGAAATTATGCAGTTTAATGTCACAAAGAGGACAGTTCATACCTGAGCTTGAGTCTGAGTCTTTAAGTGAGCAGGACAGACAGGAAGAGGCCAAGGGTTTCAGAGAGACAGATCTAGTATGCAGAATATTCAACTGAGGAAGATTCTTCCATAGAGATTTTAATTAATAACTTGGGGGAGTTTAATAAGCATAATTGAGATAATTATTGCTCAAATTCTGAGACAAGAAGACTAATTTAAGCATGCAGAGATTATACAAACACATGTACAGTATGCAGATGTTTCAAAGAAAAATTAAATTTCTAAATTGCTCTCCCTTACTGTCTCTAAAGACTGTGAAAACTCATTCAGTTCCTCTTAGGTAGGCAAAAATACTGTTTTCACATGATTGACAACCTATCTTTTCCTCTAGGCCACACCCACTGTTTGCTAACTTCCTGGTCATCAGATTTGAGATCCCTCTCAGTATCCCTATTAAGATTAGTTCGAAGAAATTTCTAATGTCTATTCATGTGGCATTGTGTTGGTAAAGTGTTTGTGAAATACACAGACACCTGAAATATACAAGTAGGAGGTTAAAAGGAATCAAGCAATTAACAAGTAAAATAATTAAATAGCCAATGAAAGAGAAGGTAAAGTAACCTATGAGAAGAGCATTTCTGGGGAGGGAAAGTTTTACAATAATGATGATGATGATAGACATTCCAGGGGATGGGTGGCATTTCCGAGGATTGGCAAATGCCAATAAATTGCACTGTGTTAATGGAACGAATCCTCTTCTCTATACATATATCAAAGGACACCACAAGAGACATGGAGAAGATGACTCCTTGTGGATTAAGAGAGAAAGATAATGGTGAGCAAAAACCATGGGTCTTCCCAAGTCCAGGATGAGAGGCTGACTACGTGGGACCACCTGATCTGAGACTTTCTGCCTCCAAACTTTTAAGCTAAATAAACCTCATTTCTTGATATATCACCCAGCTACAGGTATTTTGTTATAGTAACTGAAAAGGGATGGATTGATACAGTTGGTGAGTAAGCAAACAACATTGATAATGCACCTTGAAGGTGAACTAGAAATTTGCTAGTAAGCACAGGGAAAATAATGCATTTCAGAGAAATGAAAAGCATTGCAAAAAGTAGATAAAAGCAGGATATGCTCAGGTAACCATGAGAAGTTTGGTGGCAGCAGAATTGGGGATCTGCTGGCAGTGCAGAGTGGGAGAATTGACAAGGAATGAGGGTGGAGTCAAAAAGTGAGATCAGGTCCAGGTGATGGAGGGGCTTTAACAATAGAACATTTGTTTTAGGCTACTAGAAGCCTGCCAAAGATAACCATAGGACTGAAAAGTGATCACAACCCTGCTTAATAAAGACAACAAAAATAAGAAGGGGCTAGAAGACATAAGTGACAGTGATGAATATGACAATACCATTAAGGAATAGTATCAAGTGCAGCACTTTACACTCAATCCTTCCACAGTGTCACCACCACCATTAGTGAGAAGGAGTCAGATGGATCCAGGGAGCCAGTGTCAGGGTGATTGTACTTCCTACCCTGCTGCATCCTCACAGCTACCTTCAGGCATGATCAGTCCCTGAGCTATTCATTAGTGAGGCAGTGAATCTTCTCTAGTTCCAGCCCGAGGAAAGGATACCCGATCGGGAGAAGAGGCTGTTGAGCATGATATTCTTCCTGCCTTAGTTTTCTCATGAATGAAGTGGGCATGAAACCGTCATGTGGGTGAGCAGTGAGAGTGGGAGAACTGACAAGAGTGGAGGTTGGAGCGTTCCTCACCCTCATTAAAGGAAAGTTGTGAAGACTCTTAGTGAGAAGTCAGAAAGTGTGTGGGAAGATAGGATTTTAAAACCTTGTGCGAAAACATTATATAGCAACTTTATTCTTAAGAAGCAAGAAACTGGAAGCAAACTAGATGTCCTTCATCAGGTGATTGGTTAAACAAACTGTGACATGACTACCACAGTATACCACTTAGCAGTAGAAGTGACTGAAATATTAGGAGAACAATCAAGATCAATATCAAACAATTCTGTGGAAAAAAATCCAATCCAAAGAGTTTCATACTGTAGGATTTCATTTAGGTAGCATTCTCATCATGGCAGAACTATATAAATGGAGATTAAGTGAATGTTTTCTATGGTTTAGGAGTAGGGGTTGGGGAGCAGGAGAGGTAGATGTAGTTATGAAAGTCCAACACAAAAATCTTTGTTGGGTGAGATACAGGAGTCTACAGGTAATAAAACTTCTTCGGACTACGTACATACAACTTTGGACAAGAAAAACTAGGGAAATTTGGATAAGATCCATTGATTTTATGAAGGCAATATTCTGGTTGTGACATTGTACTATCATTTCACAAGATTCAACCAATGGGGGGAACTCAGAACATGGGATCACTTACAACTGCACTTGAATTGACAATGAACTCAAAACAGGAAAATCATGAAAAATGACATGGGTCGGGGGATAGCAGCATTTTTTCATCAATGACAACACTTTCTGCAGAAAAAAAAATTATTTTTAGTCTGAATCATGAGTCTCAAAACAAAACTCTAAGGTGATTCTTCTTTCCTTACTCCTCAGAAATACTTCTGTCTGGATTGAATATCAGCTACTAAAGCTGCACATGGATCCCTCTCAAAGCTGATCAATGTTCCCCAAGTCTTCAATTTGGAGAAAAGATATGATTGGCAAAAAGCTGCCATCAGACAAATTACTAATCCATGTGCTCACATGCATGGTGAGGATTTACATAAATTGGACATATTTCACACTCTCTTTACTGGCCCTTACTCAAAGCCCCATCTTCAAAAGGCAACAGCCTAGTGCTGATCCCTCAGCAAAGTAATTGGATGGGTGCCCCATGCTGCATCCACCCTTCATAGTTGGCATAGAACTGTCTCTTACAACCTTCCCCTCCATGGTCCAGCTTCTCTTCTGGTCTGTCTTCAACAGGGCCAAACATAGCCCTGAAATGAAATGAGTTTTTCCAGTGGATACATTCCAAATATGCCTTCTTTGAAAAGTACTGTTATGGCTCCTTCATTTCTTCCCTTTAGGTGTTTAATACCTTGAGATTTTAAAGACCAAATGTGATATCATCCCTAAAGCCAAATAATTTTACTGCTCTTGGATGATGACATATCTTTGGTGCCTCACAGAGGAAAATCCGTGTATACAAGAATGAAAAAAAGGCTTTCTTTGCAAGATGTTAACCTTCCGAGAGATGCCTAATCTCCCGTAGTTGAAATGCATGCTAAAATGGGTCCAAAAGATTAGCCATTTCATTGATTTCTTATTATTTTGGTGCTAGAAAAAACACCTTAACCTTTTTTTAAACATAAAGAAGAGATGCAGCAATGCAATTTGTGTGTTTATCTAAGCTGAACAGATCTCTTATTCTTTCCTATTAATACCAACTCAAGGCTAACACAGTTGCCAGCTGACTGCCACTCATGCCCTCTGAGAAAAACATAGCAGGAATGAAAAGAAGTGGTGATCCTTTTCTAAAGAAAGCAGCCAAACTGGATGCTTAACTTAGGAGAATATTAGCTCAAAGGGGGTATCATAAATCTCCAACAACAATATCAGGTGCTGAGAATTCCCCAGGACTGCCAATCATGGCAATGCCACTGTCAGAAAGCAAAAGTGCCAATTTACTGAAGGGCAGTTCACCTACAAGGAAAACAGTGATATTCCAATCAAGTCCCTGATGATGTGTGTGTAAGAAAAGGGGTTAACCAAGCTGCACATCAAAGGGATGTAAAGAAATTAAGGGGTGTTGAAGCAAAAGCAGAGGAATAATGGTGGAAATTGAGGACGGTCATAGATGCCTGCTCTTTTAAAGAAGAAAGCAATAGTATCATGAGGGAGCCTGGTGGTAATGGAAATGGCTAATCTGTGGTTCTCGCCCACAAACAGCCTCAAGTGTGCCAGGGAAATTGACGATGTGCTGATATTGTCAGCACTGCCATAGGAGGTAGGCTGGTAGAGATTATATGGGACCATTTTTAGCTCAAAATGAAATCCATTAATACGACTTTCTGTGGATCCAAATCTCCTTTATAAATATGGATAGAAAAGAAAATCTCATGAATCCCAATCTTATGGGAATTCTAGGTAGACATAAAACTAAAAACTGAAATCTGCTTTGAGCTAAGTCTTTCTGGACTCTGCCCAAAACAAATAGAAAACACACACAGGCTGCACAGTTTCTGCTGGCTAAGGCAGAGAAAGAGAAAAACTCTTAATCCCAAACTGTGTCTTAAATCTAATCTCATTCTATAAAATTACAACTCACTGACTAGAGCAACATTTCACTGCACAAAGGAGAGTCCCTAAACCTGTGGAATTTCCCAAAGAAAAGAAAAAATTCTGGTTGGTAGTAGAATTCCAAGTTGAGGAAAAAGACTGCAGTATTGCTGAATTACTATCACATGACTGTGAATTATTTTGTTCTAACTACTATTAGATAAGTACTATGACCATAAAAAACCCACTATTTACAACTCTGTTCTTCTCATTAATTAAGGATGTACTATACTGACAAAATTGCACTTAGATTTTTGAGACTGTATTATATATGAGATGATGGCCTTGTTATTTTAAGACATACAAAGAATTATAAGGCTTTAGTATTTGCCTTCAAGGTACTCAGAATGTTTTTGGAGAGAGTAGACAAACATTCAAAGCACATAAATAGAAGTAAAAAGTAGTGTGATCTACTGCCAAAAACGAGCTATTCACCTGGCGAATGTGAAACTTAAGCCATAAAGAGAAAATGCACAGTTAAAGAGCTGCAAAGAGCTTGAAAATACTTTCTGCATTCACTCTATGAACTAACTCTTTGGCTTCCAGTTATGCCCAAGTCTCTTCTTACTCATATTGAGATTCAATTAACCAGTTTTTATCTATGGTCCACTTTTTATGCAGCATAATCCTATCAGTTTGTTTGATAAAATTCCAGTTATCTAGCTCAGCAGAGATGATCAGAGATTGGATATGTAGGGAAAGAAAATATTACTTCAGGAGATAACCCTAATCCTGGAGAGGAAGCCAAGGTTAAAAAAAAAAAGAGATGTCTCAGATCAAGATCAACTAGCATCCACAGTCTGCAATTCATTCATTCATCTATCAATGGCTTCCTTCACAATGAAGACCCATGTTGTAATAAGACGCCACTAGATATTTGGGGAGATACTAGTAATGAATAATGAGGAAATGGGAAAAGTAATAACTGCTGCCACAGAGTATAAAATTTCATATCAAAATATTTTTGGAAAGTTCTATGAAGTCAATATAGTAGTTGATACAGAAAGGAGACTATGAGCTGGGCGTGGTGGTGCACAGCCGTAACCCCAGTGACTCAGGAGGTTGAGGCAAAAGGATTGCAAGTACACGGCCAATCTCAGCAAATTCACAAGGCCAATCTTCAGCAACTTGACTATACCCTGTCTCAAATTAAGAAATAAAATATTTGGGGGATATAGCTTAATGGTTAAGTGGTTAAGTGCCCTTGAGTTCAATCCCCAGTACCTTCCAAGAGGAAAAAAAAATGAAAGAAAGAAAGGAGATTGTCAGTTTAAGTTCCTAGAAAAAGGAGCTGACTTGCTGACTTCATATGATGAGGCTTTCTGGAGAAGATGATCTGTAAGCTCTCTGCCTTTAAGGATGAGAAAGTTGTGAATGAGATATAATCTGGGTGATTGGATTTTCCATGTGGAGGGAAGAAAGTGAGCAAAAAAAAAAAAAAAAAAAAAAAAAAGCTAAAGACCAAAGGGGAAAGACTGTGCATGACAGAAACATTTGTCTCTTAGAAGTGCATTCTGCTGCCCTTCCATTATGCACACATAAAAATCACCATTGGCAGATCTATAAAACCCAGGTTCATTAAATTAACTATCTAGTTAAAGTCATTAAGACAAGGAGGTCTATCTACTTCAGTTCTATAGGACAGTAGATCTCTGATACCAAATAGGAACCTATTCACAGAGGACATATTGATGGCAGTTATTAAATTTCAACAAATATGTTTTTAACCACATGTTCTTTAGCATAGGGCAATGACCTTATCCAGGAAATATAGAAGCCTTTTCCTAGACTGGTAAATTACTGCCCTGACAAACACAGAATTGTTTTCCACAGGGCATTTCCTAGTCTCATCCTAAGTGTTTCTTTCCTAAAAACGGTTCCTTTCATTTCCCGTGGGAATCTGGGTGAGTGATAAGCACACATTGCCAAAGGGAAATTTTGTTTGATGACTATCTTGACTTTTCCCCAATCTTGACTCTATCATGGTTCACTGCAGAAAATTTTTGGAAACTTCTACAAAGTTGATTCAGCTTTAAACCTCAAAAAATTGGGGGGGGGCACAGAGAAGCCAAATGTAAAAGAAAAATGCAGCATATTAATGACAATCTTCACACTTTACAGAGAGTAAGTATCAATCTATCAATCAGTAGATCAACCCTAAAAAACCGCAAGAAAGGCCAGAACTGACACCCATAATCAAAGTTAATCTCCAATTACATTAGGATAATCATTGTCCGGGCCCATTTATGTTTGTATAAGATTATTTGATTTCCTACACTAAAAGGTCTTTTATTACCAACCATCAACACTGTAATAGCAGTCCTAGATGTGAAGAAAAACCACTTAAATTAATACAGCTTTCTGACTTCATTTCACTGTGTCAGCAGGGCCTCTCTGGGAGCTGCAGTGTGTACAGCCAATCGCAGGCAAAGAGACAGCTGCAATTAACGAATCCCACAGGAAGACCAAATGGGCGGGATGAGTGGGTGGAGGAACTGGAGCACAATTGCACATAGAGAATAATCCAGAAGACTAAGCCTGCTAAGAAAGCACGATAAGAAAGGGAAAGGTAGAGAATAGGTGGGAAGCACTGAATAAGAAAAAAGGGAAAGAGTGTATTTTGTTTCTCTGGTCCTCAGGGCTATTTATTGCAGAGGGAAAAAAAAAATGGTTCACAGTTGCTATGGTGCCTTTTCTGGTAGATCTCTGATCAATTCATTCCTTCCTTTCCTCCTACTCCCATTTTCCTAGCAGTGTTTGTTCCTAGCAATAGACAGCACTTGCTTCCATTCCACTGATGTAGAAATTTAACTACAGGTAGCTTCTGATCTTTTTTTGTTTGTTTCTAAAAATTATTGTATATATTTAAGGTGTTCAATGCAATGTTACAAGATACATATATAGTAAAATAGTGGGACAAATTAACATAGCTATCAACTCTATAATTATACATCCATTCCCTGTGGCTGCTGTAATCTCACTTAGCAAAAATTATGAATAAAATACAAAATTATTAACTGTAGTCCTAATGTTCTGAATTAGACATTTTGACAAGTTCATCCTACATTTTTGAACATTTTATGTGATTTGACCTATGTTTCCACAATTCCTCTCTCCCACCCAGTCCCTGTTTTATTCTCTGTCTCATATGTTGACTTTTTTTTTAAGATTCTACATATAAGTGAGATCATGCAATATTTTCCATTCTGTGACTGACTTATTTCACTCAATGTGTTCTATAGCTATCTATATTATAGCAAATGGGAAGGTCTCATTTAAGGCTGAATAATATTCATATATATGTGTATATACATATGAGATGTGTGTGTATGTATGTGCTTCACAGTTTCTTTATCCAGCAAAGTTGTCTACTCATCTTGGCTATTGTGAAGAATGTTGCAGTGACTGTGGGAATGCAGGTGTCTTTATGAGGTGGTGATTTCATCTGCCTTGAGTACATTCCTAGAACAGAGATTGCTGGGTCATATGGTAGCTCCATTGTTAATTTCTTCAGGAACTTCCATACTGGTTTCCATAGGCTTGTGAATTCTATAAAAGGCATGAGGTCTGATTACAGAAAACAGGGTGTTTTTGTTGTTGTTGTTATTGTTTTTTTACATCAAATTCTCAGAAGTCATATGTAAGTACCATTTTTCAAAGAAGTGATTCTGAGAGCATATATTCTTATTCCAACAATGCCACGACCATGATTCTGGACATCTTTAGCTTATCATTGAGTATTGATTGTTTATTATTGCAGTTACTTTAGTTCAGGTCCAAGGAGATACTATCCAGCTTGATTACTTAACTCATTTATCAGACGAGGCATTCCATAGTGTTTAATCAGCCTCTCAAAAGTGAGCCTGCTCTAAAAGATTTGTTACTTCTGACCATATGTCAAAGAATAGACTGCAAACTGAACATGTAGCTCCAAAACAAAAGTTTTCTGAAAATTACATAATATAAACACAACATAAAGTACCTAGACTTTCTGAGTGTCTATTTTAAGGGCACATAAGTCATTTGCTTGCAACAAGTTATGAAGCTTCTTTCTTTGTAAATATTGCCTTTCTGGCCATAGTAAGGATATATTTAAATAAGGTCAATTTCCTGTGTCAGGTAGCCTCTGAAATGGATACTCACATTGGGTAGGCAAATGAAGACATAGGACAGACGAGGGAGAATAGAAATAAGGGAGGAAGAGGAACTAGGGGAAATAGTGGTTGGACAAAGGAAGAGGAAAAGGACAAGAGCTTGTCTTCCACATGCCCTCTCACTAGTCTTGCCTCCCTGCAGATTTATGACCTCTGCTCTCAATCATACAAGTAATATCCATGACGCATCTTCTATGCCTTGATGTTCTAGATGTTTGGGATGTCCATGAACAAAACAGGCAAAAATCATTGTGCTCCTATATTCTATTTTATAAGGCACAGGCAAGCAATAATCAATAATGTAATAAGTAAGCCAATTATACAGACTGTTGGATGGTGTCAAGTGCTGGTGAAAAGTTTTCAAGCAGAGTCAATTAAGTGGAGGGAATTGAAATTTTAAATATGATTTTCAGAGTAGACTTCATTGAGAGGTGACAAGTAAGCAAAGATGTGAAGCAGATGAGGGAACTAGCCATGAAAATATCTGAGGGAAGGATATTCTAGAACAACCGAAGTGAATTCTCTGAAGCAAGAGTATGCCCAGGGCATACACATGATAGCAAGTGAGTCAGTGTGGCTAGAGCATTGTCAGAGGGTGTAAGGGAGGAAGTTAAAGAGAAATTGGTGATGGTGGCAGGTGAGGAGCAAGGAAGATTCCTAATGATGTGGTTTGTTAGATCTGAGCATTTACTCTGAGGGAAATAGAAAGTCACTGAAGAATTCTGAGCAGAGGATTGGCATGATCTCATTTGATTTTAAAAGATGCTGTATTGAGAGTATATTGCAAGGAAAAAGAGTAGGATCAGGGAGAACAGTCAGGATGTGATGGCAATAATCCATGTCAGCATGGTAGTGGTGGAGTGGGGCACAGTGGCCAGATACTGGACTCTGACTTGTGTATAAGCCACATTGACATACAGATGCTCCTGTTCTCACTTATCATATATTTCCTTCATCTTTCCACCCCAGCATGTCTCCTCAAGGTTATTTATCCTTAGCTATCAGTTCTAGTTCTGGCATGAATTCCATAAGAAATGCATGGGGGACCCATACCAAACTTCACAATCAGTTCTGCTTCATGTTTCAGTCCTGAAGATTTTCATTCAAAGTGCAGTCTGTTAAAGGCTGGACCAGCTTACTGTCTGCCCCAAACTCAGACTCAAACTACTCAGTGCATTATTTTTGCTGGGTCTACCTGTTTGTTTGACCTGGTCTCTACTCAGATTTCTCTCCCTGCCCCATCTCATATCCTTCTTCACTGAGGAAGAGCTGTGGGAGGATGCCAAAAACAACAACCAGAGTTTAAAGAAGTTGGGACTTTAAGCTTTCTCACAAAGTAAGCAACCATCAACTGTACAATGCAACCTACAGTTACTGCATTTAGGAAATCTGAAAAACCATCTCTTTCTCAGTGTTAGGTATAAAATCATGCATACATTTTGTGTACAATGATGTATAAAGTGCCATCATATTCTTTATTTCATAGGATCTTTGTAGTGTCCTTGTAAAGTAGGTTGTACAGATGGAACTGTCACAGGTTTTTTTTTATATATATATTTTTTCTCTCAACTTATAAAGTGGGAAACTGAAGATCAGAAGGATGAAATAAACTGTCCCAGACTAACCACACAGCTGACACATGGTGGAGTCAGGACACATTTCCAAGTCGTTTTGCTCCTGGTGCACAACACTGTCCAAACACGAAGTCAGCTTTGGGTGATAATAGGAAACAGATTTGGTAGCCCTCTGGCCCAACTGGCGGTCAGAAAATATTTTGTCTGATTTCTGACCGATAGGTCTTACTACTATTTTCTTCGCAAGAGTAAATGACACCAATCAACAAACTGCTTTTTGTTTGTTTGTTTATTTGTTTTGTTTTTTTCCTAGTCAGGTTCAGTGGATAGCAAAGAATGAATTTATCTACCTGGAAATAGTTATTGCAATTATCATTAGGACTTTATGGAGTTCCTCTCTGAATTCTATCACACATCATAAGGATCCTATGAACATTATTCTACCTCCAGGAGCAAACAGTTTGGGCCATCTCTTTAGGCATGCTTCTGTTCACTTCTCTCCTAACTCTTGGCTCCTTCTCTGAAGTTCAATATAAAATGGTTTCATCACTTGCTCAATAATTCTCTTGGGAAGCAATAGAGAAAGCAGTTCAAACTTGCCTTCCTGTTATCTACTTCATGGCTATTTGTATTGCCGCAGGTTAATTCAAAAGAAAGAAAAATAAGAGGAAATATCTTAATTCTTTTTCCATACAAAATAGGAAATTGAATTAAACTAAAATGTTTCAGATGTGTCCTATGTGAAAGATAAGACAAAAAATCCACAGATGCAGGGGATAGAAAAAAATGTTGTTTCAAAATGTATTTAGATGAAAATATTTTCAAAATGCTGAAGACCAAGTTTCTAGAGTTTGGGGAAAAAATTAATAATCAGGAAGCAAAGGGAATCTTTTCTTTCTCTTCCATTTTTAACTAAATATATTTTATGTTCTCTGAAATTATAGAAGATCTGCAAATTATCCTCATCAATGAGGTTCTGCTGCATTTTGAGCTGACATAATTAGTGTACTTACCTTGAATGCATTCCCTTTCTACCTCTCACTCCTTCCCAGACCTCATTTCTGCTCTTTGACACTAGTGGGAAGCCATTTCAGCAATGGACTTACATGTACAGCTACCATGTATTATATCTACTGATATTTTAAATGGCACCCCAGAATTAACTTAGTGCATTCAAAACAACTCTTGTCCCTGGTCTCCCACTGTTCCAATTCAGTTTCCCATGTGAAAGATACATCCTTGTTTCCTCCACCTCCCTCACCCCTGATTTCCTTCCTATTCATCACCAGGTCATATTTCTTTTTCTTTCAATGCTTTTTTCTTTTCGTTCTCTCTGTTATTTTCTTTTTGGTACTGGAGATTAAACTCAGGGGCACTTAACCACTGAGCCACACTCCAGTCCTCTTTTGTATTTTATTTGGAGACAAGATCTCATTAGGTTGCTTAGGGACTCACTAAATTACTGAGGCTGGCTTTGAATTTGAGATCCTCCTGCCCTCAGCCTCCAGAGTCACTGGGATTACAGGCATGTGAAACTGCACCCAGCTCCACACATATTTTTAATGGGCTTTCTTCTCCCCAGCTATGTCAGCACCGTTGCCTGAATCCCCATCCGCCCTCTTTCACTTTGAATAATACAATAGCCTTGGTGACTGGTTCTTCCTCCTTCAGTTTCCCCTTTAAATCCGTCTTCCACAAAATAGCTATAGTGATCATTACTAAATGTAAATCAGTACATTTTTCTTTGGAATGAAAGTCAATCTGCCCGCCACAACTTTCAACACCTTCTATTACTGCTTTCATCTCCAGCGTCCTCTCACCCCTCTCCAACTAGGTAGGCTCTCACCACATGTCCGTCCTTTTACCATGCTTTGAAATTGCATTCTTCCTCAGGGTGTGTGAACTTGCTTTCCTCCCAGCTCCTTTGTCCCTCAAGACCCAGAAAGACTGGCTTGCTCTTATTCTCCAGTGTTGACTCAGATATCACCTCTACAGGGAAGCCTTCCCTTAGCAAAGCTGTATTGGCATCCAGTCCCAGTCCACCAATCACCTTGTCTGTTCCCTTTGGTGTAGTCTTCAGACTTTATAACTTGTGTATTTGGTTGCTTGCTTTTTTTCTAGTATCTACTCCACGAGAGCAATATAAACTCCATGAAGTAATACAGTTTTACTTTTGTATTCCCAGTTCTTAGCATTATGGCCACCATATTATAAGTGTCACATATATATTTGCTAAACTAATTAATGAATCAAGACCTACATAAAAAAGAGCAAATTAGTGTGAGTTCCCAGACACACATATTTTGAATATTAGGCTTGCAAGTTGACCTTAGAATTATCTTGACTCATCTGGGCGTGTGCCACATAATTCCTATGATTTAGATGGCTGAGACAACAGTATCCCAGGTTCAGGACCAGCATCAGCAGCTTAGTAAGGCCCTCAGAAACTCAGAGAGACTCTGTTTCACAATAAAAAGTAAAAAGGATTATGGATGTAATTCCATGCTAAATTGAACATGGATTAAATTCCCAGTACCTAAAAATAAAAATAAAGTTACCTAACCTCAGTCCTAGCTAAAACAAAACAAAATAAATCTCTTCCTTCAGAAGAGTCCAATGCATTAGTATTAGGTATCTGGTTTACCTGGAGGATGTACTAAGTTCAAAAATTCCCTATTTTATCCCTCCTCCTCAACCATTGTTATCTGTTGGCTACTTTATCATATGATATGCAATCGTATTATTAACATAAATTATAGAACATTTTCCAGGTAAGCTTCCAATCCATTCATGGTTGATTCCAAGAGGAAACACTTGTCTAAGTAATTGGGGGGAAAAAAGAAGCCATGGTTATATCACATCTATCTCTGAAGTCTGCTTACAACAAGGGCAACTTGACTCCCTTCTCACTGAATAGGAAAAACCAGGAATAGTTGCTGCCTTGTATCAAACAGACTCCACACAGATGCTTCATCCTTCCCTAGTGGAACCTAATTGTGTTTTCACCAGATTCTAAATTTTCATTCCAAGGGGCTTCATCATTTCCATATAGTTCCCTTTGGTCACAGGCAGGCAGTATCAATAAAGATATAATCTTACAGACAGCAGCAAACACAAATGTTCCTGAGGTTTTCCAATCCTGAAAGCCAGAGTCCAAAAATGCTGTGACCAGCTGGGAATTTGCTTTAAGCTATCATCAATTCCCAACATCTAAAATTCCCGATGGAAACAAAAGATGAAAAAAAGTTATATACAAGCTTAGTTCCATCTTGCAAGGTGGCATGCTGGAAACATAACTGCTGCCTTTTCCAGAGCCATGCTAAGGGATGGAAAGAATAGGGGAGAAGGGAATCAGTGTGCATTAAAAATGTTCTGGTGATATTTTAGAATGACTATCAACATGAATTCATTCTTTTCTTTTCTATTTGATTCTTTTATTTCCTTTCTTCCTTCCTTCTTTCCTTTTCTCTCTTTCTTCTTTCTTTTTTGTATTTTGTTCTTTCTTTCTTTCTTTCCTTCATATAGCCTTATTGAGGTATAATTTATATACCACAAAATTCACCCATATGAAGTATTCATTTCATTGGATTTGGTATCTTCACTATGTTGTATAACCATTATCACAATCAGTTTTAGAACATTTCATCATCTCCCCTAAATAAACCCTAAACTCTCCCATTTTCTCCATCTCCTCAATAATAGTCACCATCAATATACTTCTTTTCTCTCTAAATATGACTTTTCTGGACTTCATATATAAAAAGTGTCATACAATATGTGGCTTTTTTGTGAATAACTTCTTTTAATTGGTAAAATGTTTACAAGGTTCAACTGTGTTGTAACTATATCAGCATTTCATTTCTTTTTTATGACTAAATCGTATTCCACTAGTGTATATATTACATTTTATTTATCCATACATGCACATATCCATTAATTGGGTGTACATTTTGGTTGTTTCCACTTTGGTCCTACTATGAATACTGACACTTTGAATATTGGTGTAAAATTTTTGTGTGGACATGTTTTCATTTCTTCTGAGAGATTCCTTAGAGTAGGATTACTGAGTAATATGGTAACTATACTCAAACTTTTGAGGTTTTCTAAGAGAACATTTCAAAAGAACTGTACCATTTTATATTCTCATTTATATAAGGCTTACAATTTCTTTACATTCTAACACTTATTATTACTTGATTTTTAAATTTTAGCCATCCTGGTGGGTATGTAGTGGTATTTCATTCATTGTGATTTAGATTTTCATTTCCCTGATTAGTGATGCTTAGCATCCTTTCATGTACTTATTGACTACCTGTGTACCATTTTTTGAAGAAATATCTATATGGATCCTTTGCTCATTTAAAAGAAAATGGCTTGTCATTTTATTATTAACTTGTAGGAGTTCTTTGCCTGTCACATTCTTCCAAATGATACTGGCAATTTAGAATGTTCGATGTACATTTCTGCAAATTAGCAATCCTTTGAGACAAAATAAATTCCACATTTTGACTAAAGAATGGAAGTGTCTCTATACCTCTTCTTATCTCCCAAAAGCTCACAGGTCCCCACTAAACATGTGATGTATGTTGGAACCTGTGAAAGGAAGGAAGGAAGGAAGGAAGGAAGGAAGGAAGGAAGGAAATAAATAAATAAAATAATCAAATAGGAAAGAATGAAATCATGGTGATAATCATTCTGAAATATAACCAGAACATGTTTATTGGACATATTTGTAAATGGGCAAAAGTTTTGCTGAATAATCAGGTTGTCTCTAACCCAAAGTATAGAAAACCTTAGAGCTTAATTGATCTGCTACAGCTGTCCACTGTTTAATTCTGAGGCAAATTTGAAGACATATTCTTTTGTGATAAACATAGTTGAGAGAAAGAGAACAATGAAACTTCATTACAATAGTGAGTGCTCATTAAATATTGGTTGAATGAATAAAATGCATGTAAGGCCTCCATGAAGCACTGATTTTAAGTGCTTGCTTTTGTTCATTTAATAAAAGCAGATGAAGGGGCAGAGTGATTTCTTTCTTGGTTCAAGAGGTTTTGATCTTCTGAAGCCAGAACTGATAATACTAACATCTTGATGGCCCTGAATGCTTTTCTAAATTTGGGCAGGGACAGAAACTCATTTGCAGATTGATAGCCCTATCTACAAATGAGTCCATTTCCCAGTGTATGTCATAATATATACATGAGATGGTTTTTATCTAGTTTGGAAGATAAACATATCTAAGTTGTATGTGATTATCAGACCAACTGCTTACTCATAAGAGCCAGAAGGATGCTGAAAGTCATTCCTTCAACAATTCTACTGCCCTTGTAGCTAGCACTTGCTCTTTAAAGATTAATTACATACCCTTTACTTCTTTTGTTTCCACTTCTAGGTGATTGTACCTTGGCCCATTGTCTTGTCTAATTATAAATACTAAAATAATATAGGGCTGCAATTTCTGCAATGCAGTAGCTGTTTAGTTGCGGGCAAGTCACTTAACACCTCTGAGTCTTTGTTTTCTCTTCCATACATTTTAGATGTTAAATATAACACAATTCTTTCTTTCTCCCCAGTATTTTTTTGTGACAATCAATTAAGATATTAAAGGAGAGCACCTTGCAAAAAAGTAAACTTAAAAACCGATTTTAGTAGAGGTGGTCTATTCATCTGGTAGCCTCAAATTAACCACATGAATTACTTCTGCTTTTTCTTTTTCCATTTCAACTCCTGTTAACACAGCATTTGAAAACAGTTTAAATAAATTACTAAAAGAAGGTTTGAAGATAAATGGCTAGGTTTTCAGCCTGTGTTTCTTTTCCACTAACACAGAGCATAGGAGAGTCTTCTGGAAACTGCTCCCTCTATGCTTAGACATTGCTTAACCTCACCCAAATGAAAGAAAACAAGGGCTTTTGTAGATGGTGACCCTTGAGATGCAGGCAAGATAAGGGGAGCTACTGTATCATTCCTCTAAGCTGGGCCTGACATACAGGTGTCTTTCTAACTCACAGATGGTGGAACCAGAAAAGTCCTGTTTCTGTATGTTTTAGGTTCTCATCCCACCTCTCCTCAACCACTACAGATGACATAAAGGAAGGCAGCTCTGGTCAGCCTGATTTCCTTTTAGTTGGCCAAGAGGAGAAAGCCAAAGGACAAGTAAAAGTCTCCCCCTGAAGAAATGACATAGTTTTGTTTAAGTCACTAATTAAGAGAAAGTCTTGAAAGGTATCAAGCCAAAGCTACTGCAGTTAAATAATGAATAAGTCTCAAGAAGCAGGAGATAATGCCAAATTTTGAAACAAGCTGGAAAGGGGAGATTTCCCCTATTATCCCACTTGAAATGCAAGAGAAGTTGAATGACCACAAAGACAATATTTTCCAGGAAATGAAAAACCACTAATGGGCATTATTTTGGTAATTCAAATACTTTCTTTCATGATAAACACCTGCTCCTTTTGGAAACACATTTAATGATGATGTTTATCCATTTATATTTGTATACTGCTGAGCCCACTGACAGCACTCAATAAATAATAAATAATGATAATAATAATCCTGATCCAAAGTCTTCAGGAGGAAAAATAAGACCCAAAGATTTATTGTTGGCATATCCTGTAAAAATCGATCCAGTTCTTTAAATAGAAGCAGTGCCTTGAGGAAAGAGAATCTGTTGATTTATGATTCAAAGAAAATGTAATTTTAAGAATTACAATAACAACAACAATAATCAATGTCTTTTATGTCCTGTAATAAAAAAAGGAGAAAGGAAAAAAGGAAAAGAAAACGACACTCAGAATAATGCAAACTATTACTTTAGAAAAAGAGGAAGTTTTCAAGAGCATGATACTTTTAAGTTACAGGAGTCAGAAACAAGGTCTGTCCCAGATATAATTACACAGTTTTATTTGGTTTCAGAGGAGATAGGTCACATGGCTTAGGTGAGGAAAAAAGATGTTATACCTCTTTCTAACTCTCTAATTCTACTGAAAACTAACTCCCTCAGGGAGTTAAGTTCATGTCCATGGCCGCAATTATTGGTAATGGCCACCCCAGCTTGACTTCAGGCCATGTCTTCTTAGAGTGATGAAGTTATAATGAATTATAACAACCTCATGATTACCTCCCAGACCTAGACTTTTCACCTTCAATACATCTTTCACATTGCTTCCACAAAAGCTTTGTGATACACAAAAGTTCCTCTTCTTGAGATCCCTAAATTTTGTATTTACTATTGAATAAAATTTGAAACCTGTACTGATGACCTGGTCCCACCTTGGCTTCTTGTCCCAGCATATTTATGCCTTCAGAATCTTTAGCCGCTGACACACTCATGCTTCTCAAACTGCATGCACTTTCATCTGTCTTTGGCTTTGATCAAATGATTCCCAGCTTGGAGTTCACTACTTTATGTGCAGAGCTACTCCTTTAGGATACAGCACAGATGTCAGTTCCTTCATGTAACCTGTCATCATTTCTTTATTTAGTATTTATTCTTGCTTGCCTTGTACTCCAGTAAACTCACAACTTTACTTATGGAAAATTTATTTGTAGAAAAGTCTACATACGGGGGAGTCATTATGAGTTAAAATCATAATCGAATTTTTATAACATTTAATGTTAGTTCTCCCTTGTATACAATTGAATATATACTCAATTCTCCCCTAGTAGGTTGTAGGGTTAGAGAGTGCTTGAGTTTTTCATGTAGTAAACACTTAATATGTACCTACTAAATTCTACTGTTAGAGCAAGGCAGATAAACATTGGGGGGAAAATCTAGAATCTTCAAATTTTGTCATCTTCAGCCTTCAGTAAAACTCTGATCATGTATGTTCATGTAGCATCATCCTGACATTGACAATAATTTCTCAGATGCATAAAAGTTTCGCCATGTACTGTACATGGCATGTAGTAGGTATTCAAAGATGTTGGTATCCTCAACATGTTCAATCTGTGCCTTTGTGTAAAACCCGTTTGTCCTTGTGAAACCTCATTCTGACATTGACAAACATTTCTTAAATATATTTAAGTTCCTTTGGATTCTATTTCTGTCACTCATTATGGCACCCAATCAAGTGCCATTGACAAAATCAAAGATTATATACTGCCATCAATCACACAGTTCATAAAACATCTCCATGGTATCTATGTAGGATTAAATTAGTTCAGGAAGAAGTATGGGATTAAAAGTTATCATAAAAAATGGTCTTTATCTTCAAAAGGATTACATTTACTGGCATATGTTAAAATTCTCCTCTTATGAATCTTTACTTCACTACTAAGTTATAAACTCTATAAGGACACAGGCCACATCTATCTTCTTCATGGTTATATTCTCCAGCACTGAGCATAGTCTCAACATAAAGTATATGCTCAATAAATATTTGTTACATGAATGAAGTAAATCAACAGTGGCCCTGAAGGATAGCACAATAGATCAGAATATTTCTACATTTTGTAGAAATTTCTCTTCCTAAGTCAGAGAAATACTAAAAACTTTCTTGAGCATAATGGAGCAGATAATGTAAATTTAAGGTAGTGATTTAGGACTTTTGTTTGTTAAGTTCCTTTGAAAGAAACTTTAGTTTTCAAATATTCATGAACTGCTGAGATCAGTGTACACCTGTGTCTTAACAAATTGAAGAAAGAACTAAATAGGATCAAGGAAAATAAATGTAGAAAGAACAAAGGGGCTTAACTAATTCTTCATAATGACTTTGGGGTATACTGCACCAAGACAGGTGTGGAATTTCTTGAACTACCTTAATCGATTCTGCCCTCGAGCCTTGCAAGGTGTTATTAGTGGATTTCTTAAACATGTTGATGATTTTTAATATCAGCTTAATGTATCCATTCAAGCAGCTGTTCCCTCTTTTCTCTGTCTTTTCTCTAGGGGACGTCAGTGCCTGGGTGTCTACCTTCCACCCAACAGTCTTCCCTAAGAGACTCTTGGGAGATGCTCATGCATGTTAATCTTTGCAAAAAAGAGAAGGGAAAATGTAAGCTCCTTGATGAATGCTATTTTCTAACTCTCTTTCTAGGCAAATGTTTCTTGATACTGGAGGGGATAGCTTGGTGACCTAAGCACAAAATCTGAAATATAAAACATATGTTGCCCCTTAATAGCACCATTCACTGAAAGATTTAGGGACAATCAAACATTATTTCTTGCCTTTTACGCAGAAGCTATAATAGAGTAATGGAAGAAAAGAGCAGGATTAGTAAGAAGGGTGAGGGACAATTGAGACCTTACCACAGCAAGAGCACATAAAAGGGAGCCCAGTCTGCCAGCAGATGCATGGTCCATCACCCTGTTGTACTGGGGTTGGACACTTGTAATTGATGAGCCTCTGAAATGCTAAAGAGCTACTTATTTACATGTCTGAGGCATAAAGATTTGTTCCTGTAACTGCAGTGACCCCAAAGGCTTACTGGAAGCAGGCACAATGAACAATTTGACATTCCCCAAAGAGAGGGCACCCTGCCTTTTCTAATAAAGGCAGGGGGAAGAAATTGCAAAAGCAAGAAAACAAGCTCATCAACAGAGAGAGACCAGGCTTGAGAGTATTGTCTGGATCCAAATCAGTATACTACCAGAAATGTGCTATCTTACTTTAAATGAAGTTAAGCTTTTCCTATACTAGAAGACGGAATCTATTGAAACACCTATACAATATTTTATATTTATTGCAAACAATATAGCAGTGTAGCAAAAATATTTTACTCCCTTATACTAACTCCCCTCTTCCTAGCAGTCTGGTCTACCATCTTGGAAATTTGTTATATAAAATCTAAAAAGGTTGGAGAGATGTAACTAGTAAGTGTAATTTTACTTCTCTAGTGAAATATTGTCCTTTCCCTAGGATTGGATCAATCCTTTGATAAAATATCATTAAATCTTTATATGTTTATTCATTAAAGGCAGAAACCATGTCACTTCAAAGCTCTGTACCATACTCAACACATGGTACTGGCCAATAGATGTGACAATAGGAGAGCTGTCACGATATTAAGGCTGCTAGTCTGAACTCATTTCCATATCTCACTGCTTCTCATAGGTGAATAAGGTCTGGAAAAACCCCAACAATAAGCCATCAATTATATGGGAAGGACAGTCAGGGGATCAAGCCAGGCTTTAGGTTGGTCATGGGACTCTTTTCGGTGGAAGGCTGACAAATGGTGTTTATGGCCATGAATTCCAAGTCAATAGCTGCACTGCTGTACTGGCGATTGATCTTGTGAGAGCTTGAGATCCAGTTAGTCTGAGTCATCATCTCTTTCACAAGAACCTGTGTGTGATCGACTTTACTGATTCTTGTTTAAATACGACAAGCATGATCTGAGCAGGACAGCTCCCCCAAACAGCCTTTAGTCAAAGAGCAGGTAGGTAAGGGAGAAAACAGGAAGTTTACAGCCCACCAATAAGAGGAGAGTTGGACATTAAATGACTTCTTCCAAGAGGCTTCACTGTACATCTCCCAAGCCTGTCTTGAAATCATAATGGTCACCCAACAGACAAAACTGTTTCTATGGTACTCCATCCCCCATTTAAGTCACCTATACTTTTTTAATACTACTGGAAAATTAATGAAATTGGCATCTTTCAACTTTGCTGAAACAAACAAAAACTCACTTGGATATTCCTCCAAAACAAACTCAAGAGTTTGCTATCCCACACAATAATTTTTGTGTGAATGGATATGATAAAAATTTAAAGCGATATTCCATTTTGAATGTTATAGATCCTGTGCAATAACTTAAAAGACTAGTGGGGACATGGGCTTTCATGGCCCTATGGGTGAAAGATCCTTCAGAGTTGTCTAGCATTATCATGGTTTAAAAATGAAGTGGCTGTTGAAAATAAGTGAATTTGGTCATAGATTACATTTCATTTACATAGGAGGTACATCCAGCAAGTGAAATACCAGAGCAAAAGAAATAATACTTACACTCTACTGCACTTTGGTCAGACCACATCTGGGGACAACATGTAAAGAGGCCTAGACAAACCATGGATATGGGGAAGAAAAGAGACAGACCTGACAGGGCTTCCTCATCACACACAGGTGATATGAAGAAGGGCAGTGTCAGGAGAGACGACTTAGTGGCCTTCCACATGTGAAGAGTTGCTGTGAAGAAGGATAATTGCACTTCTGTGTGACCACAGGGTCAGCGTGAACTCAACTGGTCGGCCATGAGTGTGCCACTGAAGAAGGGCCATTCCAGAGGTCCCCGCTTCACAGAGTGGCCTGTGTCCTGTAAGTTGGTAGAGGGTTCTCAGGGATGCTCAAGTGAAGGCCCTTTGAGTACTTGATGGAGAGGCCGCTGAGGACATGCATATTGAATGGGGAAGCATTGGAAATGATGAGCTAGGAGCTTTATTCTAATATTAATAGTATACGAATCCCTGATATCCATCTCTTTATATCTTAAAATAGTTTGTATGAGAAGGTACATAACGGAAGGTGTTAGAATAAATAGCATATTCTCCCATACACAAAGAAGTACAAACAATATGATGGATAAGAACAGCAGGATTTCTTTTCTCAGAGGAAAAAATAATGCATATCAAAAAGGGGACGGAAAGTCTTAAGCTGGATAACTGTGAAGAGCAGGAGCTCTACTTCACACAGAGATTTGGGCAGGCCAAGGTCTTCAGGAGAAGAAATTCATGAAAAGAATGTGAATAGCCTGACTGATGCTGTGGGTGGGGAGAAGGTGGCAAAGGTGAGTGTTAGGTGGAGTTCTGTAGAAGAACTTAGGATAGCTTAAAATTAGCTCTGGCGGGGTGGGGGTGGGGACAAAGCAGAAAATATGGTACTTTTGGAAATTATCTTTATTTTCGTTATTTTTTATAAGTAATCAAATGTTAAAAGCTTTAAGATAATGCCCCCCCTCTCTCTTTAATAAGCTTCACAGTTCAGTGCTTCAACACAGACACATGATTCTCCAGTCACCTAGTGATAGAAATCCGATAACACACAGGAGAAGGAAATAGCTAGCTAGACAGAGGAGCTAAACAAATTAACCCTCTCTCTCTCAAAATGGCTGAGAGCAGAGTAAGCACCACAGCTCTTTTGATGTTGATGTAAAGATCTTGGCTCCACCTATACATCTCCCTTCCCCAAGTAGTCCAAGAAGTAGGGAGTATCTAAGTGGTTCTCACTATACATTTGAATGCTTAATCCTTCAGCAACACCTTGATTCTTCCTAAAGATCTGTGGTGCTTAGTTAATGCCAACAACTAGCAACTCATATTGCAATTTGCTATCTCTTGTCTTTTCAGAGAAGAAAAAATAATTTTTTTCAAGTCTATTAGTTTCAGTGTTATCATGTATTTTTTTTAGTCATTAAATCATCAAATTCAGTAAAAATCTAACACTAGTAGCTGTTAAAAATGTGTTTATGAAATACAGGATTAATGTGAATCAAACTCTATGCTGACTTCACAGAAGCTTCTGGAGAGAGAAATGTTCTTCAGTCTGTCCTTAGACTATCTTTCTGGCCTTCCTCATGTCTCCACTAAGCACACCTATTGCTCTTTGTTGTTCACGTGAGTTCTATTTTTTTCCCAGCTTGAATTCACCTCCTATCTTCCCAGAAACACCTATATCTCTTCTGAACTCCTGCGTAGCCTTCAAGAACCAAGTCCAGATTCTTCTGAGAAAGTTTTGTTGGGGAAAAAAAAAGCCCTTTCTTCTTTCAGTGCCATAATATCCATAACATCCAACTCATGTCCTGTGTATGGTGAGTTGCACACCAACTTGTAATTATTTGTATGTACCTGTCTTTCTGAATAAGAGGACATGGGCTTGTTTGAGGAGGGAAGCAGAACAATTTCAAAGATCTTCACTGTGAATCATTTCTACTGTTGTGTCCTCTTATTTTTATTTTTTTATTTTTAATTTTTATTTTTGGTTGTTCAAAACATTACAAACCTCTTGACATATCATATTTCACACTTTGATTCAAGTGGGTTATGAACTCCCATTTTTACCCCGTATACAGATTGCAGAATCACATCGGTTACACATCCACTGATTTACATATTGCCATACTAGTGTCTGTTGTATTCTGCTGCCTTTCCTATCCTCTACTATCCCCTCTCCCCTTCCCTCCCCTCCCATCTTCTCTCTCTACCCCATCTACTGTAATTCATTTCTCCCCCTTGTTTTTTTTTCCCTTTCCCCTCACTTCCTCTTGTATGTAATTTTGTATAACCCTGAGGGTCTCCTTCCATTTCCATGCAATTTCCCTTCTCTCTCCCTTTCACTCCCACCTCTCACCCCTGTTTAATGTTAATCTTCTTCTCATGCTCTTCCTCCCTACTCTGTTCTTAGTTACTCTCCTTATATCAAAGAAGACATTTGGCATTTGTTTTTTAGGGATTGGCTAGCTTCACTTAGCATAATCTGCTCTAATGCCATCCATTTCCCTGCAAATTCCATGATTTTGTCATTTTTTAAAACTGCATGGTACTGTACCAAAACAGGTGGCTGGACCAATGGTACAGAATACAGGACACAGAGACCAATCCATGAAATTACAACTATCTTATATTTGATAAAGGGGCTAAAAGCATGCAATGGAGGAAGGATAGCATCTTCAACAAATGGTGCTGGGAAAACTGGAAATCCATATGCAACAAAATGAAACTGAATCCCTTTCTCTCGCCATGCACAAAAATTAACTCAAAATGGATCAAGGAGCTTGATATCAAATTAGAGACACTGCATCTGATAGAAGAAAAAGTTGGCTACGATCTACATACTGTGGGGTCGGGCTCCAAATTCCTCAGTAGGACACCCATAGCACAAGAGTTAATAACTAGAATCAACAAATGGGACTTACTCAAACTAAAAAGTTTTTTTCTCAACAAGAGAAACAATAAGAGAGGTAAATAGGGAGCCTACATCCTGGGAACAAATCTTTACTCCTCACACTTCAGATAGAGCCCTAATATCCAGAGTATACGAAGAACTCAAAAAATTAAACAATAAGAAAACAAATAACCCAATCAACAAATGGGCCAAGGACCTGAACAGACACTTCTCAGAGGAGGACATACAATCAATCAACAAGTACATGAAAAAATGCTCACCATCTCTAGCAGTCAGAGAAATGCAAATCAAAACCACCCTAAGATACTATCTCACTCCAATAAGATTGGCAGCCATCAGGAAGTCAAACAACAACAAGTGCTGGTGAGGATGTGGGGAAAAGGGTACACTTGTACATTGCTGGTGGGACTGCAAATTGGTGCGGCCAATTTGGAAAGCAATATGGAGATTTCTTGGAAAGCTGGGAATGGAACCACCATTTGACCCAGCTATTCCCCTTCTAGGTCTATTCCCTAAAGACCTAAAAAGAGCATACTACAGGGACACTGCTACATCGATGTTCATAGCAGCACAATTCACAATAGCAAGACTGTGGAACCAACCTAGATGCTCTTCAATAGATGAATGGATAAAAAAAAATGTGACATTTATACACAATGGAGTATTACTCCTCTTATTTTTAAATTACAAATGTTTTTCTCATCATATGAAAGCATTGGAAAAAATATTAAAGTATATAAAGCAAAAGTTCCATCCTCATTGATCCCATTCTTTTAGAGGTGGCCACTTGTATCAAATTGTTATGTACTTTTAGAGGTATTTTTTAATGTTTTTTTTAAATTAGTTATACATGATGCAGTTTGATGTATCATACATAGATGGATATAACTTCTCATTTTTCTGAGTGTACATGGTGCAGAATCATATTGGTCATGCAGTCACATATATACATACAGTAATAATGTCTGTTTCATTCTACTATCTTTCCTATCCCCACATCCCCTCCTCTTCCCTCCCATCACTTCCCTTTACCTAATCTGAGGTAACACTATTCTTCCCTAGTGCTCCTGCCTTATTGTGAATTAGCATCCACATATTAGAGAAAACATTCGGTCTTTGGTTTTGTGAGATTGGATTATTTCACTAAGCATGATATTCTCCAACTCCAACCATTTACTAGCAAATGCCATAATTTTGTAATATTTCATTGAGTATATATACCACATTTTCTTTATCCATTAACCTATTGAGGGACACTTAGGTTCGTTCCATAGTCCAGATAATTGTGAACTGAGCTGCTATAAACATTGATGTGGCTGTGTCACTATAGTATGATGATTTTAAGTCCTTTGGGTATACCAAGGAGTGGGATAGCTGGGTCAAATGGTGTTTCCACTCCAAGTTTTCTAAGGAAACTTCATAGTGCTTTCCAGAGTGGTTGCACTAATTTGTAGTCCCATCAGAGATGTATGAGTGTACCTTTTTTCTCCATATCCTCGATAATATTTATTATTGTCTGTATTCTTGATGATTGCCATTCTGACAGGATTGAGATGAAATCTTAGAGTAGTTTTGATTTGTATTTCTTTAATTGCTAGAGATGTTGAACACTTTTTTCATATATTTGTTGATCAATTGTATTTCTCCTTCTGTGAAGTGTCTGTTCAATTACTTAGTCCATTTATTTGTTTTTTTGGTGTTAAGTTTTTTGAGTTCTTTATATATCCTAGTGATTAATGCTTTATCAGAGGTACATAGGCTCTCTCAAAATCTATGGTATATATCTAATCTATAAATATATACATAGATATGGGCTTGGACCTAGACATGCAGGTATGGACATAGATACATTGTGATGATTTAAAACCAAGTTCTTAATACATATGTATACCAAATTATAAATTATTTTTCTTCTTCACTATGTATTGTGGATTTCTCCCATGTCATTACAGATCAAAACAATTTGTGTTTCTTTTATAGTTGAACACGATTACATAGCATTCCATATTTTATGGAAGAGTAAATTATATAAAATATATTTCCATCACTTCTGTATATTTTCAGGTTCATTCATAAAATATACTAGACACATAACAAATAACCAGGTCTAGACTACAATTCAAGGTGGTCAAACATTTTTGATGATTTTTTTTCTTTCCAAATGCTCTAAAGCTTTTCTTCAAAGTTTGCCATATCTCATTCCAGTTCATCACTTGTTTTTGATAATCTTAAATTAGTGCACCTTACAGAGAAACTTCTTACAGTAGCAACTAGCTCAGTCATACTGCACCATACAGATAAGTAAGTTGCATTCAACCAGAATGTTGACCATCCAGTGTGTCAGGAAGATGTACTGTTCTAAACCAGAGAAGAGTACAAGACAGGTGGAACGAGAAAGAGTAAGTAAAAGAGAAAAGGAAAAGATGAAATTTTCTGGAATGGCATACATCTGCAGTGACAGAGTAGCAGGAGAGAAGTGTCTTGGAAGACTTTGCTCTTCTGTTGTATCTGCCCCAACTCTCTAAAGCTCATGGCACCAGGGCATAAGGATGGAAGGCTCCAATACCTCCACTTTTACCTCCTTCCCAGTCTTTTCTTAGTTCAGTATCTCATATCATTCACATAGTCAATGAACATTTGTTGAATATTTATTAATTTCTGTAATCCAGGTCTGAGATTCTGCTGTTATCAGAATGAAATCCCTGCCTTGCTAGATACTGTACTACAGTAGAAGAAGCAGACAACAAACACACAGTAAAACATATAGTCTGCTCCCAGGTACTGGTAGTCGCTAGGAAAAAAAATGTGAAACATAAGAGGCCAAACAGAGAAGTCTTGGGAATAATTTATATTCTCAAATAAGGGTCTCGGTGAAGGTAAGTTTTACCAAAGATTGGCATGCAGTGACAGTCCCATGCCTGACAGAAGCCATCTTTTCTTCATTTGTTAGATACAGTGGAAAGGTGGCTGAAATTTTACCTGTCCCCACCTATCAACTTAACCCCTCCTCCATTATTTCCTCTCTGCCACATATTGGCTATATAAGATTGACCAATATTTCTACTCTCTGTTTTGTTTTCATTGTGGGTCAAATAAGGAATCAGATTGTGGCTTCTATGGTCCCTCCATCAATAACAATATTCTACAGTGTCATGTCTCTAGAAGATAAAATTACTGTGAGAGGAATCTCAACCTCTTATCCCTTCATGTATGTTTTCCTAACACAGAAAGAATCGGGATGCCCATTCAGCAGTAGAACGTGTAAGGATCTTCCTAAGTGCCAAAAATGAGAGCAGTCCTCTAGTATCTTCATTTGTTGTTTTTTGTTTGTTAATGAGCTCAAGGTAATACTCCTTACAGAATCCTTCTTCTAGTAGCAACCAGCTAAGTTGTTCTGCACTTTGGGGTACAATAATTTGTGTGGAAGCTCAGGTGGGAGCCGGATTTAGTTGACATTGACTGGTATGGTCACACCTCCCAATGAATCCTGCCAAGACCCAACATGCTGCTTCTTTTCACTAGAAAATCTTAAACTCAGGGTGGGGACACGTGTAAGAGAGTGAGTGAGAGTGAAATGATATGTATGGGCTTTTGAGTTTCCCTCTAGGACTCACATGGTAGTTCCTCTTCTTCCTAGCAGTATGATCTTGAACCACAATTAAAACTAACTAGTGTTATAGTATAGTACTTCCTGTGTGCCAGAACCAAGCATGTAACTCAAATTGATTGATAATTTAGCACAGGAACATGATGATGTTCTATTACTATGTCACTGTTATATAAATGCAAGTTGAGGCTCAGAGAGAAAGAGATAATAAATTACCTCCTGGTAACTGGTAAAATTAGAATTTGAAACTAAAAAGCTCCAAATTGAACCATCTAAGCAAGTTCCTCAATCTCCTTGGAGCTGTTTCCTTATCTGTAAACCAGGGAAATAACAGCCATCTGCTAGGCAGCAAGAGACAAATGCACAGAGCACGGGTAGATTCTCAATTGTCTTACGCTTGTTCTACTCAGATCCAGGCATTGGAAGTGTTTCTTTTTCTGTTGTCTCCCCTCTCAGTCTCTGACTTGCTGGGTTTACTGGGTCAGGAGTGGGTGTTCTTGCCTCTCAGGTAAAAGCCACAGGACTCTGGGTGGAAGAGTGGAAAGATGGATGGGTGCTCAGCTCAGCAACTCTCAAGATTTTTTGATCTCAATATATAGCCTGTAGATCATTGCAAATTATCTTTATAAAGAAGTGGATCTGGGAGATGAATTATCAGAAAAGGTAGATCTCCCACACTCTCTGGCTAGTCCTGACTATGAATGATTATAAAATTCTTAACTATTCTACACTTGTGGAGGCCAAGTTAATGAGGCATTACTGTATCTATCTGTCAGATTATGCTAAGCCTTTTAAATAACATAATTTCTATTCATTGCTGGGTAGTTTAAAAAGATGCAGTGGACAAGAAACTTCTTTCATCTTAATGAAGAATTGGCATTTTCAATTAGGAAGTATTTAAACTATGCAAAAATATATATTCTGAAAATAACAGGATAAAAAAGAATTTAGGCAGGGTTATTATTATCTGAATGTCAAAAGAAAAATAATAAACTGATCATTTGACTTACCATGAAAATTCTTTGCAGGGCCAAATTTGAAATCTCTATTTTTATATTTGCATGTGTGGGTAGATTCTCCCTGACCTTTTAGCTAATTCTCCATTGCATGTTAGTTTGAATATGAAAAGGAACTGGCTTAGATGCCTTTCAGATCACATGTGCCCATCAATCTTTATAAAGATGGATATCCTGACTTCTGAGTGAGGATGTAAAGGTTGCTTGTGGGCCAACAGTTCATCATGACCTTGTAGCCTGAGTATAGCATGGCCTGAGATTTTCACCAAGCATCTGTGTGATGCATATACCTCCACAACCACACTAAAGAGTGTGTGCATGTCTGTTGCAAAGAGGGAAGCAAGATGGTGACACTTAGGGGCTGGAAATACACCGATTCAATTAGTTTCCTGTTTGGCCTTGACTACAAGATATTTCCTAAAGAGCAAAGGCAAAGCCTTTTCCAAAAGGCCCTATAATGGCAGGTTAGGAACCAGAGAGAATACTTGAGTAGCTACAACTTTCTCAGAAGTGTGAAAGTCAAACTTTATCAGTTATGCTGACTTTAAATGAGTGTAGGATTAAGAAGTATTATTGTTTGAGCTTGGTGTGTGGACCCACACCTATACTTCCAGTTCCCTGGGAGGCTGAGGCAGAAGGACAAGCTTGAGGCCAGCCTTAGCAATTCAGCATACCTTGTCTGAAAATAAAAAGGGCAAGGGTATAGCTTAGTGGTAGAGCATCCCTAGATTCAATCCCCTGTACCAGGAGAAAAAAGAAAAGTATTCTTTTTATTATCCTTTACAATGAAAAGTTCCAAGGGGATGCCACTTGGAACAAATTGTACTTTGTGCTTATAAACTTAGAGTCAAGCATAGTGAACAAGAGCATCACACAAACCTGAGTTCAAATTCAACCTCAAAAGTTTCCATGGTACAATGGCTTAGTGAGATTTCTGATGGAAGCTTGTCTCTAAGTCTTTTCTAGCTCTATAATCTTGCACAAATTACATATGCACCCTTTGTATCAGTATCCTGGGCCATGAGATGGGGATTCTGGTACCATTGTAAGAAATAATAGAACTTGCACATGCACATGAATAATTTGGAACAGCATTTCATGTATACAGTAAGCATTTAATAAAATGTTATCTGCTATTCTACAAAACAGGGCTGAGAATGATAACAGTTGCAATTCTTAGGATTATTTTAAGGCTTAAAAGAGACAATGACAAAAAAAAATGTTTCATTTAGTACCGAAACACATCAATGGTCAATGGATAGGGAACTATTACTATTAAAGATGGAAGTAATCAATGACAGCAAATAAAACTTGCCATAGTTACATCTGTTCACACCGCTCTTTTGTAGAAATGCCCATTCCCTTAGTTCTGCATTTACTACCTAGTAGTTATAGACGGTTAAGGAAATTGCAACTTCTGGGATCTTCAGTTTCCTGAGCTATAAAATATAAAAGCTTAGATTATCAAAGGGCATTTCAGCTCTAAAACTGCTGGATTCTATGATTCTTCAGTTAGAGTTCTACAAATGTGTTAATAGAGCAAAGGAACAAAGAGAAGTCACTGTTTCTATTACTCCTCTGGTACATCCTGTGCTTCTAGAAACATTTGCAATTCTAAGCCATTAAATAAATAAAGGGAAGTCAGTTTAGAAGGCCATTCATAAGCTAATCTAAAAAGCAAGCACCCAGTGTTACCCTGAGAGATCAATGGGCTGGGCAAAGGTTGTGTTCTGGGCTTTGTGTGCCTTTTACCCATCATCACAGGTTATGCTTGTGGACCAGCTGCTCTCCTTGGCCCAAAATGGAAACAAGAAATGCCCTGACTCAGGAATCTTCTGGTCAACAAGTTTATGAATGAACACAGCACACATTTTTATCCTGGCTGCTCCCAGGAATTACCATGTCTGTGACTGGGAGGTTAAGGGAGCCTGGTTCCAAAACTAAGAGAAATCTTGAAAATGTTGCCCTGTAGTGAACACACTCGATCTTCCAGAAGAAAGCTATTGAAAAATCTCATGTAGGTATGTGTTTTATGTTAACAGGTTTTAAGTAGAATGTTAGCAATTAAATATCAGAGCTTTTAGATGTTTCTTCTATAAGATCTTAATTTTAACTTTAGATCTGCCTGTATTTATTTTACTCTCAGCAATTTGCTGTCACTAAGCCTCAGTTTTTTCACCTGTAAAATGGCAGGGATGGGGATATGGTCAGTAGAAGGTGACTTGTGAGTTGCCGTTCATTTCTGATTCTAATCATATTCATTCCAAGAAAACTATTTCTGAGCTAGTCATTCATTATCAGAGAAAAAAGGCACTAAGTACATTCTCAGAAGGCAGTCTCAGTCAAAGAAGAAAAAAGATTGCCAAATGCTATTATTATATCCAGGCTTTGGAATGCAATGCTGTCACTATTATTATCTTTTAATATGAGAAAAACCAGACATTTCTTATGACATCCTTATTTCTTGCCATTGTCCTCTGTACTGTAGGGTAGTCACATCGAACCTTGGAAGATGTTCTGTGCTAACCAGTCATCACTCATGCTGTTCTTTTTCATGAAAAAAAAATTTCCTTTCCTTCTTTATTACTCCATCTCTACTTAACATCTCCAACCCATATAATTAATAACTCAGGCTCCATTCAGCCAACTTGGGGCCAGGGTAAGCGTCCCCCACTCTGAGAACTCATGGGATCTCATATTTTCTGAATTTAGAACGTTTGCCATGCTATATTGAAATAGCTTATTTAATTGTGTGTCTTCCTAACTCAGTCATAAATTCCACTGGGGAAGGGACCCTATCTTGCTCACCATTGTATCTCAGGAACTTAAAGCATGGTTTGGCAAAAAGAAGAGACTTAAAATGTATGTGGTTGTCTTGTGTTGTGCTGCATTTTATTCTATTGTCACGTATAAATACAAGTAAGTAAATGAATATAAGACAGCCTAAATCATGTGTGTTCTGCTAAGTCAGTGGGACATAGTGGAAAGAGACGATCAGAATTTTGGATCTCTCTGGAATTAACTGTGGGAGGAGATGTGCTGCAGAGTAGCTCATTAAACCTCTCTTGATCACTCAATTTTAGCAGGAATAGATTGGAATGATAAAGTGAAATGAAGTATGTCGGCAGGGCATCATAAATATAACACGGATGCTGGCTATCCATGCATGTATACTAATGAACCTGAAATAGGAAAAGTTGGTCTTTGACGTTCATTTGACACATGTCATTTTCTAGTTACCCTTTCTCTGCTGCTAAACCTCATAAAACTCTCGTATCCCTTTTCTGAAGGAATTTGTGTTTGTTAACTATCCCAGAAGATAGGCCATGTGAATACAGATACTATAAAACTAAAAAAAAAAAAAAAAAATCAAAAGCAATTGCCTTCTCAGGACCAAAGGAATACAGCAAGAGCTGGTTATAGTTTGAGATATGGGGCTTCTCATACCTTATAAATCATGCCACTTCATAGCTACCTATTCTATCTACTCTCAAGACAGCTCTACTTTAATGTCCTTCATTGGTCTAATAACCAAACCAAAGCACTCTTTAAGAAAAGACATGCTTATATGAGAACAATAATAACACTAAAAACCTTACCTGAATATTGTCCTAATATCCTTCTCGCATGAATAACTCAAATTGCAGACTTCATTGACCAAAAATGACTTTCAAAAATCTCCCTCTTACCCAAAACTATGTTGAGAATTTATTATCTACTTTTAACCCATTCCTCCCCTTGTCACCATATCACTACACTACAGTTTAATGAAATATTATTTGTATAATGATTTGTTTAATGTCAGTTTCCTTAATAAATTAAAAACTTTACGAGGACAGGGACTGCATGTTTACTCCTGGAATTTCAGCATCTAGTACAATACCTGGCTAGGACAGGATGACCAACAGGTATTAGTTGAATGAATGTTTATGGAAGGAGACAACTTTTGATAAGCAAAGTCAAGGATACTGAGCTCTTGCTTGCCTTCCTCATTCTCAGTCCCACCAAAGTGGAAATGACCAATGGAATTTGTTTGAATGGAGCTGGGGGCTCACATGAAAAGTAAGTCTCTCATTCTCAAATTCTCAAATGAGAATGAGAAAAGGCATATTTTTCAGCTGTCATCACGCCACAGCTTAGGTTTGAAATTGGAAATACAAGCATGCATACTTTGAGAAAGAGTTTAGAATATGACACACCCACTGAGATAAATCTATAGGGGCAGATTCATATTGTGTTCTATTATCCTGTGTAAATACAAGTAAGTGAAGAACATAGAATTTGAATGACCTCATATCATTCTTCAGAGATATTCTGGTAGAATATATAACACCCTCTGTTCTACATATTTGGATTTTGATGTATTTGTCTTCTCTACCAGATCAGAAGTTCTGACAGAGGATTACTGCTCACTCAGCTTTGCTCTGCATGTGGCAGAGTATGCTTCCATGAAGTATCTATTGAATGAATAGATGGATGGATGGATGAATAAATTAATGGATGAAGATATCTAAAGCAGTGAATAAAGAAATGAGCCTAGAATGTAAGGCCAAACTCAGTCATCCATTAATTCCTTCACATTAGGTATGGGAAAACATATCCACTTCCAAGTTTCACCTCTATTTATTATTAATAAATAACTTCCATAATAAACATGACTTGTATTCAGAAAACTACTAGATTTTCAAGTGGTAGCAAGTGCTGTGATGAATTGGGAAGGAAAAAAAAAAAAACTAGCATCTCTCCCAGGAGCAGGTGCCTTTCAATTTAGCTTAAGTATGCATGTTCGCACGCCCGCTCGTGCACCCCCATGTATGCTGCAGTGACAATCCATAAAGTCTCTTTCTCACTGCATGTCTCTGACAGATGAAGCCAGTGCCAGGACGCATCTCATTTGGCCAGGCTGTCACTCACCGTTTTATTCATTACAGGGAAATGAAGTCCATTTCCAAGCATCGGTGGGACCCAGAGTAATTGGGCTCTCCAAAGCCTTTTCACTTAATTTGCTCAAGTTGTATTTATTTTTTAGAGAATTACGTGCTAACAGTTGATGGATAGAACGTCAGAAAAATGAAGCCAAATAGACAGGATAATAAAGAAAATGATGTGACTCTCGCTCCCTCTCCTCCCTTGTCTTCTCTTTTCTGTATCAGCCCGTTTTCTTTCTTAGTGCAGGTTTGCTCCACTGTTGGATCAGGATTCCTTCTGGTCTGGGCTGCCTTTCTCTGATGAGTTTATCTTTAAAGTTTTTGTGTCAAATACTGATGTGCATTGTGTATCTTTCAGTAAATCTCTCTCTTTTTTTTTTTTTTGATAAGCAAAGCCAAGGATACTGAGCTCTTGCTTGACTTCTCATTCCTAATTCCACCAAGGAGAAAATGATAAAAAAAAATGGTTTCAAAGGAGATGGTGGCTCCTCCATGCATTACGGGTTCCCCCCCCCCTTATTTTGGGGGAGCTTATAAAATGAAGGTGGTGTGAAGCTGTTTTCAGTGAAAAATCTACCTGCATTCTAACTCAGAAAGATCAGAACTCAGATTCCACTTCTGAGTGCTAGCAGATATATGATCCTAGGGGATTACTTAAGTTCTCAGAGCTTGCTGTACCAAATACACTACTTTTATGAGACTACTGAGGATTCAATGAAGTGCTGGTATAGAAGAGCTGCACTGGAAGGATTTGGTCTCTATATACTTCTTGTTGCCCAGACTTTTAATCATTGCAATATTTTCCTGACGACATACGAGGAAAGGTTTTGCTAAAAACAGAAATAAAATAATATGAGCAAAGAAACTTCTCTCAAACTATAACTACCTTCTAATAGAGATGAATGAAGTATCATTCAAAATGGAGGTTTGCCTACTACAACTCAACAGAGTTGATTGATGAGCATGCCTGATGGAATCAGATGTTTCTGCAAATTCTAAATATGCAGCCTGCTGATTTCCTTCAGGGCTTGACTTCCTGGGGCCCTGGGAGTGAAATGGCTATTATTTATTATTCTCAGGGATACTAAATTAGACTACAGCATCTAGCACCCAAAAGTCCATTCTCTAGGCATATAGTTCCATTGATTTATTTAGTGATTGAACTGTGGAAGTCTGGAGTCTTCTTCTTCACACACCTAGAGCAATGGAACTTCAAACTTCATACCTGTGATAGATGAATTTCCTACACTATTATGAGACACTGTCGATAAATAGTCTTGATTCCTTAGAGATAAATATTTTTTATATACAGTCTGCATATAAACTGTGATGGGTTGTGAAAACTATGAACCTTTTCAAGAGTTCTGTAGGCACGGGATGATGAAATATCAATAGAATGGAAGTGTGATCTCCCAGAAGGAAACTGAAGTTCTATGAATGTTGTATCAAAAGGTGTCTCTAGGGCATTGAACTGCCCATTTTGAGGGCACACAACTGCCCATCTAGAGTGCGTGGATTAAATCATCATGATCTAGAAAGAATAACTTTTAACATTAGTAGAATAACCATGGTTGATAACAAGTAACTGTATTTTTAAAATAGAAAATAGGTTTTGAATGTTACTGACAAAAGAAATAATAAATGTTGGAGGTGATGAATATGCCAGTTACCCAGATCTGATTATTACACATCATCTACGAAAATTAAATATCACACCATACCCCATGAATAGATATAAGTATTGCCAATTTTACATATAAAGTATATATATTAAAAAATCATCATCATCAATATTACTGAAACCATTTTCACACCATACTTTTCATGAAATCTTTAAGTCTCATAATAACGCTACAAAATAAACAAAGCTAAAATTTAAAGAATGTGAGAATTTTATCCAACTTACAAAGTAGAGAGTGAAGTAAAGTAGGGTCAAAGCCTAGACTGTCTACACCAAGAACTGAGATCACAAATACTATAGAGCAGTCCACATGCTCAAACAGCATCTAGAAGTCAAGGCCATTAGATGGCAAGCCTAGTGTACCCAGACTGGTGACATAAGACTGCCTGTGCCTAAGGTCACCTTCACAATCATCATCACTATAAGCAGAGCCAAACTAGCAAGAACAACAACAATGAAACAAATTTGTCATGCTACCAACCCTACCCCAAAACCAATGAGATGTATCAAGTTCTCTCAAAAGTCTAAATGGCTAGTCTAAACTGTCTCTTATCTTCCCTGTTACCTTTCAGGTCTCGTCTTCTACCGTTTGTCCCCATTGTCCCCGAGTTCCAGCCACACTGACTATGCTACATATAAAATAAGTCAAGTACACTTCTACATCAAGACTGTTGTGTAACCATTTCCTCTTCCTGCAAGGCTGTTTCTTCATGCTTGGCCAACCCCTCGCCTTCTGTAAGTCTTTGTTCAATCATCTCCTTGTCTAGAAAGCTGAACCTCAACTTCTTATTGCAATTGCAACCCACTCTCCTCACGTCACTGCACACTTCACCCCCACTTTACTCTGTTTAACCTTCCTGTTTTTCTGAAGAACTTGCATCTTCTCACATAATCTCTATGGTTTACTGATTTACTATGAGTATTGTTATTATCTGCCTCCTAATAGTGCAGAAGTTCCATGATCACATGGCTCTTTGTCTAATTTATCTATATGCCTAGGATAGTATCTGAGTGGATACATGGACTAGGGTTCAGTGGTGTCCTAGAAGATTTCAGGCCCTGTGGGGCTAAACTTGTCCCCATTGAGAAAAGTGATTTCACAACACAGCATCCTTAGTATGAATTTCCAGATATGCATCAATGCATCAGCATCATTCTTTTCATTCATACATCAAACCATCATTTTGTGTAGTATCTCGAAAAACTCCTAAAATCACAACATTGATATGGGGTAGACCCCTTAAAAGCTGGCAGTATACAGCAATGAAACATAGAAAACTGGAAGAGTCCTTGTATAGCCCTTTACCTCCACTGCCTGCCACTATCACCCAGAACAACATCAGGGACTTTTCTGTGCCTCAATTTTCTCATTTCTCAAGCTTCTTTCTTTCTTTTTTTTTTTCTGAACATGCAACATCTTGATGAATTAAGGAAAAAGAAAATGTTCTAGAACACAACACAATAGAGAATACACAATATTCATAGATAATGCACTTTTTTGCCAAATATTGCTCATAATGCTTAAATTATAAAGAAAAAATATTAAAATCAAGCAAAAGGATAGCCTTAATAGAGTAATAATAATAATAATAATGAATAATTTAAAAGATGCTTTTTCATGTGCAGCCTCATTGGGTAATGAACATGTGATAGAAAGAGAGGTCCATAGGTTGGAAATTTATTTTTTTTAGAGCAGCATCATTTCAAATATGACTATTCTTACAACAACAAAGTGCAAACATCCTTTATAAATTAATTGCGCAAACTGAGGGACTTTAGTAATAAGTTGGGGGTAAACTGTACATAAAGACATAATATTCCAATTTTAATAATAATAAAAATGAAAAACAATACCCAGAGAAACAAATGAACCAGTATTTTAAATTAAATTATAAAGGCTTTTTTTTCTAGCCCATGTTTTCAAATTCAAAAGAAGAAATTTTGCTCATGTATAGTGCGTGTGTGTGTGTGTGTGCATGTGTGTACACACACAAGTAATCATTTATCGAACATCGTTACAAAAACTTAGGCTAAATTTATACACTTTATGTGGTGTGTGTATAAATGCATGTATTTATTTGAATGTGGGTATAATTATTACTGAATTGTAGCTTTTAATGGGAAGATCATTAGGGACAGTTAAATCTGACTGCATTTAGTTTTCATTGAGATGCTGAAATTATTTTTTCAAAATGTTCAGCATTTTTAAAAGGCAAACTGTGTTTGTCTCAAATAGGCTGTCCTTAATTTTTCAGACTGGTACTTTAAGGCAAATTTAATCCATATAGTTCATATTCATTTACACTTAAATTATCCAACTAGAGCTTTTAACAGCCATTTAATATCCCAGGCACCTTTTGAGCCTTTAAAGTGAGCTCCTAAAAGCCTTTTTCCGTCTCTTCCACCCTCCTCTCATCCGCTTAAGAGGGTGCATTTTGCTCAGAGTAAACAAATTGAATATTGAAACTTTTGGTTATTTTTCCTCTCGGTTTATGACCTATGAATGTAAAGTGGCTTTCAGATGTGACATAACTAATTTTCCCATCCCTGCAAACCAATAGAGGGTGTGTGTCACATTACACTTACTTATGAACAGCTATATAGCCAGCAAATGAGGCAATCTCTGGACTCCTCGTTGGGCATCCATAGCATATAAATAGATAATTACAGAAACTCAAACCTCTATGACATTTTTCATCTGAAAATTGCCAAGGCTGCCTTTAGAATGGTATAAGTATATGTCTTAGAATTTTCCATAGACACAAAAATGCCTAGTTATAGACCTAAATATCTCTACCTTTTCACAGATGGCAAATGCTTAAGCAGGTATAAAGCAGCTATAAAGCAGGGAACCAAAGGTCCTGCCGTCCATGGTTATGATCTTTTGAAGCACAGAGGAGTTTTTTAAAAGATCATATTTCAGGAATGTGTGTGTGTACATGTATGTATGGGTGTGAGAGACAGAGACAAAGACAGAGACAGAAATGGAGAGGAGAGCCTGAGGACTTAAGAATCAGATAAACACTCATCTCTTAGGAACTATGAAGCTTCTCAGAGCTGGAGCTTGAACTTTATGAACTCTAGTCATATTTATATGATTTGTTTTCAATTTTTGATTAATATGTATTAATGGCATATATTAACAGTGTTCAGTGGGATATTTCAACTTATGCCTATAGTGTGCCCTGGTCAAATCCAATCTCCCTTTATTCTCCTATCACCTTCCCTTTCTCAACCTCTAATAATCACTGTTGTGTTCTTTATATAAAAAATAACTTACACTTGATACTTGTAGACATTATAACTGTCTTCCTGTGTCTAGCTTAGTTCACTTAACTTAATATTCTTCATTCCCATCCATTTTGCTGTAAATGACAGGATTCCATTCTTCTTTATGGCTGGATAATATTCCACTGCGTATAGATACTGCATTTTCTTTATCCATTCATGCATTGATGCTAACCTAGGGTGATTCTATATCTTAGTCATGAATAGTGTCACAATACATATGGATACACAGGTATCTCTTTTTGCATATTGATTCTCTTTCCTTTGGATATATACCCAGGAGTGAACAGTTAGATCATAGGGTTGATCTAATGTTAGCATTTTGAGGATCTTCCAAACTGCTCTCCATGACGGTTTGTCAATTTACATTCCCACCAATAGTGTATGAGAGTTCCCTTTTCTCCACATTCTTGCCAGCATGATGTTTTTGTCTTTATAATAGTAATTCTTTTTAACAAGATGAGCCTTCATAGCTACTGCTCATGTTATTTCCACCTATTCTTGTGCTTTCCCCTTCCTCACAAGCAGAAGGTATCATCTTCCTGAACATTTCAATGTCACTTTGTAAGTCACCTTCCTAATTCCCCTTCCTTGCTACCAAGGTTCATCCTAGAACTCGGTGTACTCTATGTTCTACTCCCAGGGTCTACTATAACATGTTTTCATATCTTCAGATTGGTAAAAATAAAGTACATATCAAGAATGACCTGGGGGAACATTCAGTGAGGTCAGGAAAGAAAGTCTTCTGGAAGGAAGCTCAGAGAAAGCAGACCTGCTAGGCAGGGGCTGACTAGCATCAGGACTTGTGCTTTGATCACAGGAGGGAGCTGGAGTCCAGGTTGAGCTGACCTGGCAGGAGGCAATGCAAGCGTGCAAAGGAGAGTCTCTGCTACCTGCAGAGTACCCAGCCCTGCCCCTCTTGCCACCTGGAGTGCAGGCAGAGCAGTTCTGGATGGCTGCATTTTCTTAATAAGACTTTGCACAAACCACTAAATGAGGCTGGCTGCCCGGTTGAGTTCAATCCCAGCCCCATTTCAGTTCACCCATTCGCTCAGAATGTAATCTCACCTCCTCACTATTGGATTCCTACAGGGCCTTGTAACGGATAAATAAAGGCCACCAAGGATGGGAGGGGGATTTAGATGTCCAGGCAATACAGCAATCACAACACCACACTCAGAAGACACTGTCTGAAAGAGCCAGAGAATGTTTGGGGTCAAGTTGCACAAGGATTTCAGAAAATAAGTAGTGCCACTCTCATCTGATATTTGAAGCAGGTTTGATTTATATATTTATTTATTTATTTATGTGTGTGTGTGTGTGTGTGTGTGTGTGTGTGTGCGCATGTTGCTAGGGATTGAACCCATGGCCTTGTTCATGTGAGGCAAGCACTCTACCAACTGAGCTATATCCCCAGCCCTCATGTGATATTTGAATTCCCACATCTGGTGGTCTTGCCTTTCTTGAAGCATCTTATGTAACAGGAGACTCAATGCCTCCAGGACAACTTTCCAGGAAGAGTTTCTTTGTACAAAGTTGACATTTACTTCCCTGAAATCATGTTTTATAAACCACAACAGGGAATTCCCTCAAATAATCACTCAGTTTTAAAACAGAAATGAGTTGTTCTTGCTTAAAAAAAAAATTCCTTATGAGGTTTGTGGGATGTACATATTGGATGAATGTGTTTCAAATACCCTAAAACTCAGGGTAGGGTCACCAACAGCTCTTAACCTGTTTCTTACCAAGAGAAGGGGGTCCATTCTTTAACTTGGTGTAGTAACAGAAATGTCAGTAACATAAATAGCTGTATCTGCCACTTATCACTTATTATGCATATTATATAATCATTTTCATATTCCTATAACATCTATATGGCATTTAAGTGTATCACTATTCCTACTTTATGGAGAAGGAAATTAAAGCTCAATTACATAATCCACCCAAGGGAACACCTTTGCTAAATGATAGAACTGTGATTCAAATTGGAACTATTTGAACTATTTAAATGTAAAGAATATGCCTTTTTCAATGCTGGGTAGAGTGGTACATGCCTGTAATCTCAGTGGCTCAGGAGGCTGAGACAGGAGGATTGCAAGTTCAAAGCCAGCCTCAGCAATAGCAAGGTGCTAAGCAATTCAGTGAGACCCTGTCTCTAAATAAAATACAAAATAGGGTTGGAGATGTGGCTCAGTAGTCAAGTGCTCCTGAGTTCAATCCCTGGTAACCCCCCCCCCCGAAAAAAAGACTATGTCTTTTTGACTATCTAATAATAATGTCTCTATATATTCATGTATACGACAAACAAGCATATACAAATAATTTATCTTTGATCATTTTTATTTTGGCACATGTATTTAATTCTAAAAAGTATACATGCTCATATGTGTATATGAATGAGTACAGAGGTATCTATGGGCAATATAAATATATGCATCTATAAAAAATGCTGTATAAGTAACAATTACATGAATCTGTAAATAACCATAAATAAATACAGGTTTGTGTCTTAGAAATAGAGCTAATCAGGGTGTGGAGCCTGCCTTGATTTAATCCACAGATCATATTGAAATCTGTTTTTCACCCAAGTCAACTAGCTAAACACATTTGGGGTTTTTTTGGTGGAAACTTCTCATTCCATCACAGAGCAGGAATGGTCCCTTACCTGAAGCCCTCTTACACTAAGCTCACCTGTCCCTCTCGTTCTGGTCACCCCCAAAGAGTCAGACTTTACTAGCTCCTGGTCTATTGCTATAGCATCTTGCTGCCCCCATGAAATCTCCCTCGTAAACAAGGTCCCCATTGAGAAACTCTCGTTTTTTATTTCACTCATTCTACTTTCTTTCCCCTCTGGGAAGAATCAGGGGTCCACTGTCTTGTTCCCATCCAAAGAATTCTGGAGCCCCCTGAAAATGAACATTTCTGAAACTTACCTTCTTGTCAGATGTTTTTAAATACTTCTGTATATATTTAAACAAGGGGCTCACTGAGGGGTTTGACAGAAGAAGGACATTTTTTACTGGGTTGTGGAACTGAAGATGACCATCAGAGCAGTGATCTGCTTTAGGCCACTTCTATGAGATGGATGCTTGGTCAACTGGCTAATGTCCTTTGTATTTCCTTATTTGGTGAGGCCTTATTTAGCTTGTCTCCAGCAGGGACAAATTGCATTGAACCTACCAGACTTCCTGATGGAGGCTTAAGAGCTTTTTACCATGGAACAAGCATCTCTGGAGACTGGGCTTCTTCCAGAGCCCTTGATGAAACTGCTTCACTTTCATGCTGGGGTCTCATACAACTTGAATGGGAATGCAATGTATATATATATTTTTTTTTACATTTTATTTGATTTTTGGTTGAGACAAAATCAGAAAAGACTTGCCAGGCTTGGTATAATCCAAATTGGAATCAAGATAAGAAGCAGCAGTGAAAAACCAATCCAGGAGCACTTTTGATGTTGACTGAGTCTGTCCAGCTCCTGACACCAATAACTGAATGTGGAAAGGAGAATTATAGTTTGTGTTGAAATATAAGTTTTATTGATAGAAAAGGAATGAGAATGGTAAACACTAAGTAATTTCATTTCAAAGCCAGTTAGCTAAAGAAGAAATGTCCTATAACATTCAGCTATACAGAAATTTTAATTTATTTTCCAAAAAAAAAAAACTGAGGCAAGTATAAGAATCTGAGTTCATCAAAGATGGGAGATGGCAAACTGGTATCATTCTGGAAACTCAGATTAGGTGGTACTGGCTATAGTCTAGGTTCATGGAGAAGAGAAGGATTATTACTTAGTGATGTCTGCAACTGGCAGAGGAGGAAGAGTTGCATGAGGAAGCACTCTTGCAACTGCTTAAACTACTTCAAGGACTGCCTGGAAGTTTGGTGTTATTAATATCATTGTATTTTACTCTGAAACTGCCATGTTCTGTTCATGGATTTCACAGTAAGAACCCCCAAAAGAGGTCTTAGAAGTCTTTGGGATGAGCACTTATCTGAGTACCACAATGCATACTGACCCTTAGAAATGACATCAGAATGAGCTAGCCTCCATCATATCACCATAAAGTCCAGTGTCTCAGCAAAGTGCCCAAGAAACCATATGCCTCTATCCCTTTGTTATGGCTGGGGTGGTGGTTGAATTTGTGATTTAAATTCTCTCATAGCATACTGCAGTCATATAAGATTTAGGCATTCACTGAATGATGTGTTTTATCCAAAACTTTATGTTTCTCTGTCCAATTGCCTTGAATAGTTACCATAGTAGTCTCTAGGAAGATAAGGGCTGTTAAACATACCTTATATGCAAACATAAAGAAGGAAAAATTGTGGCTTCTTTCAGCTCACTTCTATATCCAGCCATACACCACCAAAAGGAAAATGGTGAATAGGCTACAAAAATAAGAAAGAAAGAAAAAGAGAAAAGACAGTCTCATAGCCAAAGGAAAAGCCTTGTGGCTCTTTTTTTTTTTTTTTTTTTTTAGGCGGGTGGGTATTACCAGGGATTGAACTCAGGGACACTCCATCACTGAGTGACTCACCAGCCCTATTGTATATTTTAGTTAGAGACAGGTCTCACTGATTTGCTTAGTGCCTCACCATTGCTGAGGCTGGCTTTGAACTCGTGATCCTCCTGCCTTGGCCTCCTGAGCTGCTGGGATTATAGACTTGTGCCATTGCGTCCACCATTTTTTTTTTCTTCTTTGGTTCTAGAGGTTGAAACCAGGGGCACTCAAAACCCAGGACACGTTCCCAACTATTTATTTGTTTGTTTGTTTTTAAACAGGGTCTCCCTAAGTTGCTTAGGGCCTTGTTAAGTTGCCGAGGCTGGCTTGAACTTGCTATCCTCTGGCTCTCAAACTGCTGGGATTACAGGTGTGCAACATCATGCCCAGTGTTATGGTTTGGATGTGAGGTGTCCCCCAAAAGCTCACCTGTGAGACAATGCAAGATGGTTCCTGATAGGGATTAACTGAGTGGTAACTGAAGGAGTAGGGTATGGCTGAAGGAGGTGGAAATTAGGGTATGGCTTTGGGTTAGGGTATATATTCATATCTGGCCAGTGCACTCTCTCTTCCTGCTTCATTACATGATAACCGTCATATAGATGCTTCCAACCCTATTCCACCATAATATTCTACTTCACCTTGAGCCCTGAGGAATGGAGTTGGCTGTCTATGACTGAGACCTCTGAAACTGTGAGTCCCTAAGTAAACCTTCCCTTCTCTACAGTTGTTCTGGTTGGGTCTTTTAGTCACAACAGCAAAAAAGCTGACTAAAACACTCAGCTAGGCTTATCGTTCTTGGAAGCATCCATATTTGGTAGCAACTTCATTATAATATGGCCCTATAAAAGTTTTGCAATTATGGAAATGTTCTATAACATCCTGTCCGGTGGAGCTGCTTCAAGTTCCATGTGGCAATTTTTTTTTAGAGCATTATAGTTATACATAGTAGTTGGGTTCATCCTGACAAAATTGTACATGCATGGAATTTGATTTCAGTTCAAGTTTCCTTCCTTTTCCCTCCCCTTCTCTTTCACCCATTCTCCTTCCTCTATTGTACTGATCTTCCTTTCAATCATTTATTTATTTATTTTTATTGGTTCTTTCTACTTATACATAAAGGTGAAATTCCCTGTGGTATATTTTGCATATGATTATCGAGTACTTGAAATATGTCCAGAGCAACTAAAAAAGCGTTTTGTTTTAGTTAATAAGCAAGTTAGGTAGCCACATGTGGCAAGTGGTTACCTTCTAGCAGGGATTCACTTTGTGTTCCTTAATGGAGGCGCCCAAGGTCACGTAACTCAGTGGTTCTCAGCCAGGGACAACTCTGGAGGACATTTGGCAATGACTGCAGACATTTTTGGTTGTCACAAATGGGGGTCAAGGAGAGCTACTGGCATCGATTTGAAAGAGGTCTCATGGATACTGCTAAATATCCTATAATGCACAGGACTGCCCTACCCTGTCCCAATAAAGAATGATACTACTTAAATAATAGTACCGAAGACTCCCCTAACCACTCGTACCAATTAGGTACTGGCTGTGAAATTGGTTACAGAACACTGTTCCTATTCAGTGTTAACCTGTGTCCTTGATAGGCTTTGATTTTATTCCTTGAACAGATATTATAATGCCATTCCTTCCTTCAACTCCAAGACAGTTCCAAGCTGAGAAGGTGAAAGCTGGCCCTGGAGTATGGCACCTGGGTTTCTCCCCTGGGTTTCCTCACTGTGGGATAGGGCAGAATGCACAAGGAAACCAGGTCCCAATAGATCACTGTTAAAAGAATGAAAAGTTTTTCCAACAAGAAGGAGCTATGGCTTCTTGATCTAGTCTCAGAAAAGTAATAAATGGGTACCTAATTTTTGCATGCAAATCACACCAGCATCCCTCACCGGGAAATGTATTGGAGGCATGAAACTGAGAAGTGCATTAGGACAAAAAATAGGGGTATGCCCATAGGAAAGCAAAGATCCATACAATTCTTGTAAAGGACAATCTCTTCCATGTTGTCTGAATGAGCTCCATAGCTGCCTTTGACTTTCCAGGGCTTCTATGCTGTCGGACAGGAACCTCCAATACCCTGAGTCCTGAGGAGTCTGAGGTTGGAGTGATGAAAGACCCCCTTAACATCTCTATGTCTTCTAGATGCGAAGGAGGATTAAGTTTCCTCAGGAGATACAAAGCACATTAGCTTTTTAACAGTAGCAAAACTTGGATGTTTTTGGTCTTTCTAAGGATGTGCTTCTTTCAGATCTTAAAACCACATAGGCAATATATGCCACCTTCTGCTTCCACTAAATTCTCTGCCAAAAATCTCAAAGTCCTGCCTACTTTCTTCATTTTTCTCCCCTCTTCTCCATTTCTAAGTGGACATCTCAGGAGCTTCAGAATTTCTAAATGCATAACAGTCCCCCTAGTTCAGAGCCCCTGTGCCCGTTAGAGTCTGTTTACAAACCAATGTGCAGCGGAAGATCCCCAGGCCTCAGTGGTGAGTCACAGATGTTAGATTGGTCGGAACTAATCTCATGGTTATATGGCCCTTCCATCTTTTTTTTGTCAGAAGTGAGAATCTGAGATCATTCAGCAACTCTCATCACGGCCGGAACCTGCTTTCCTTTTTTAGACTCCCAAACTATTTTATAATGCTCAGAAGGCCTTTCTGAACGCAGCTGCTGTCTCTTTATATGACACAGCGAGGGATTGACTGTTACCATTTTGAGTCTTTGGCTGGTCATACTCCATCAACTGCCCCCTTGGCAGCTAAGGACAGAGACAGTCCAGTGCGTGATGGCTTGGTGACAGTCGATTAGCTCACCTGAGGATAGCAAGCTGTGTTTGCAGTATCACCAAGTTGAAACAGATGGGCACCTATAAGGAAATCTGGGTCCCTGAAGACATCTCAGCCTCATGTTTTCTAATCCTTTCTAAAGCATACTAGTCTTCCCTCTCCTTCACATATCAGCTGTGTGATTTCAGGTCAGACTTGTTTTCCTCTTCTTTAACATGGAGCTGACACTGGTACACTGAGCTGTTGAGACAGTCTGAGGTGCAAGAAGTGATGATCCCCAAGCAAATTCCAAATACCCAAAGTATGTGAAACCTGGACATGGGGACAGTTAATCCGGAACTCTGCTAATTCCAAGTACCTTCCTCCCAGCTTGGTAACACTTATTCAGTGCCTCCTCCAGAACAGGCATTCTAGAAATGCTTCTGAGGTGTCCATGCCACTAGCCTCCAGCCTGGGACCTGCCCTGGAGGTGCAAGAACACGTCTCTGAAGAAGAGGGAGAGACATCTGTGGAAAATGTGCCGCCACTCCCTCTGGATCATTCTGAGGCACCCAGGGAATTAAGTCAAATGTGCGTGACTACACACAGAATGCTGTATTATTACAGAAGGCTGTTTTTACACTCTCACTAATGAGTTTTGACCTGTGTGAATTTGGTCTCATAATTACCCAACTCACATTTCCTGTTAGCCAATCAGACAAATGCTGTGATTTCAGCCATTTCAACAATTCTTGATTATCAGAGCAGACACCAAAGACTGGGAAAAATAACTAATGTTCTCCTCTTTTGAATATGTCTCAAGTGAGCTGAGCTGGCTTCCTGGGGATGCAATGTGAAAGAGGTTTTCTCTTCCTATTTATCAACTCCAGCTCTACCCACTTCCTTCGATGCTTTCCAAGGTCAGGACAACAGGGGCAAGCTTTAAAACCTTAGAGTATAGGTTCTGCTCTCATTCTATGTCCACCAGGATCAGATCCATGATGCCTGGGTTCGGAAGGGCAGGGCTGAAGAGGTGGGACAGGAAAGATGACGCTTATATAAATTCAGAGTCCCATGAATAATCACATCCCCACATGAAACGGAGATGCACTAGAAATGGAAGCAACACACAGGTCAGGTGTGAAAGAGAAAATAAGGGAGGAGCCTCCATAGATGCAGGCTGGGGCAACTGAAGAGCATACTGGGGCTGGCCAGATAGCAGTGGAGGCCCTGGGCCTCTGTTGCATGACTTAAAGGTAAAATCAACAGAATGAGCTGCAGGATGTGGAAGCAGGATGCTGCCCTTTGCTGCAATGCATGCTGCCTCTAGGGAGGTGTAAGATTTGATGATCTCCAAGCAAATTCCATATGCCCAAAGTATGTGAGACCCAGACGTGGGGAGAGTCAATCTGGTATTCTGATAATTCCAAGTACCTTCCTACCAGCTCTCTCCTCTCCTCCTGTCACTATGCAGTCCATGTGTGATCAATGATGGACAATGCCCTGCCTCCTTTCCTTGCTTGTGCACCCTTGTCCACTTCCACGCATGTCTATTTTAATTCTTTCCTCCTTCTTTTGGCATCTGGTTCATTTTGTATATAAACTGCTGATGCAAATGTTCAAAATAAATTATGCTGAATAATAGATGAAGACAACTACATTATTTATAATGCTAGAGGCCAGGCAGAGCTGGATGGGCTGGGTTCATGCCCACACCCACATCTTGGCCACTTTAACATGATCTACTGGCGTTTACAGCCTCAGTACTAGAGTACAGGAGGCAATACCTGGGACACAGGTCATCTTCTATGTCTTACCCTATAGTGACTCTGAATTTCCCTGTTCAAGCAGCAGTCAAGATGTAGGTGGCCCAGAGGTCACCAGTTCAGCCAGGAGCAACTGTGCCTCACTGAGCCTTGGCATCTGTACTTAATGGAGTATACCACCAGGCCATGGCCCTTGACCCTGGAAGGGTCTCTACTATCCAGTGCCTGTTTGAAAAGTTCAGTGGCATGCATGGTTCTTGTTTTCCACCCAGTGCAGTGATTTCATATCTAGAAATGTGTTTGGGCATGAGCCTTCTTTATGCAGGAAAGCCCTTTGTAACAAATCCTAAGGCACTGATGAGGAGGATGTGAGAAAATCAGGGCAAGGCAAGGAAAGAATAAGTCATTCTTCTTGGGTCCCAATCAATTGTAGCTTTTGGTAGAAATGATTAAGCATGCATAGAATTTTGTTTGTTTTTGCTATTTTTTAAATCTATTTGAAGTCTCTGATCCCTTTTCCCCATTCACATCTTATAGCAGAGGAAAAAAAAAAGAAAAAGAAACAATGTATGGGAGAAGGATACAGAGTCAGAGAAAACATGGGGACAGGGGTCAGAGGGAAGAAAGTGTGCCAAGGGAGAGCTTAGAGAAAGAAGACCAGTCACATTTCCAAATAATCGGTGAAAGCTTTTGTTTTGTGCTTCTGAAACCTGCAGGGTACGACTGGAGACAGTTATGAAGTACAAGTTTTTCTATAGCAGAAAGATGTTTCCATTGTTTGAAAAAAAAAAAAATGCATCCCTGCCTCTTCTTACCTAAGGGCCAGGGAACTATCCCAGAACAGAAATTCAGTGATGCAGCCTGTCTCATGCCATTTCACTTTTAAAGGCACTCCCTCAGCCACATGGGCCACATCAGACACACCAGCTCCTGTCATTAGCATCCAAGTGTTAAGCCAGAGGAACTCAATCTGGGAACACCACCAATGTGGCCAGTAAGCCACAATTTAGTTAATGTGCACCCCTTGTAGTCTCTGGCTTTGGCCAGAGTGTGCTTGGGTACAGTGCATGATGGTGGTGGTGGGACCTGGCGAGGAAGGGGAGGGTGAAAGTCTCATTTGCAAGAACTGCCCAGCTGAGATAACATTTAAAATGAAAATGAGAAGGTCCAATGCTCTGTAATCCTTTAGCAGCTGCTGGTTTTGGGTTGAGATCGAAAAGGAACATTTTGCCATTAGTTAGTAACTGAGCCAAAAGTGTCCAGCAATGGTTTCTGGTCTCCCTAAGCCACCTCCAAGGGGATCACTCAGCTGTGTCCTAAGGACTCAGAACAAGAAAAAAAGAACAAGATTGCTTGTAGGCTCCATCCATGTGTCTGGCCCCTGGGATGCCCCTGCAGATGGGCCTGGTTGGAGACAGTGTTAGCTTGGACTGGTTCACTGTAGCTCAGTGCCCAGGAAGGGCAGCTGGTGGCTTGTTCCCCTGTTCTTCAGCCTGTCATGTACCACTCTTAACAAGTTATGTGCATCCCAGAGATGCAGATTATCCCTCGGTGCAAAGGGCCAAGTCTCCCTCTAAGAGATGGAGCTTGCAAGAGAGCAGCCAGGATTCCTGGAAGCCTGCCCACATATTGCCTGCAGGGAGCCCAAGGAGCTGATCTTTGGTTCACTATCCAACCAAAAGATCACCCAGGCTGGATGTCTTCTTCCCCAGGCCTGTAGTTTCTCCCACTTGAGGATGAAAAAGTTTTTCCTTTTGCAGTAAAATGACAACTAAAACTAAACTGACTTTAAACATATTAATGATACCAGATGGCTTCATAAAGTGTAAATAGAGCAATAAACATATAAATGAGGCCCTCCCAGTAATTAACTTTTGATTTGCACAGTCCAAAGAGATTTGGATCAAGTATTGCCTTTCTAATGTATTAGGTGATAATCCATGCTCACTCATTCTTCTAGGCTTGGCCTTGCTGGTTTTCTCACATCTCTTCTCTGACCTTCCATTCCAAGATGAGAGGTACTTCTAAGTTTCATGGAACTGAAGAGTTGAAATAAATGTTTGCCCTCATCCCTTTAGAATGTGTCAACAGGCTGCCTAATTAGGATACCATGAAATACTTGGGGGACACAAAGTATTCCACAAATGCACATTATTCTTGTTATAATCATGACACAGTAATAATAATTCAGCTTGTTGGGGGCATTTTCACAGTAGCAATATGTTCTCTTATTTATTTGGCAATCATGCACTTTGCTATTTATAGATGCTAACAATTCTCAGATGCCAAGTTCAGGTCACTGGAGAAGGCCAACAGAGGACAGACACGCTGATTTCTAAGTTCACCCCACATTCAGGAAGATTCACAAAACCATAGTAACAGAAAAATTAAATAAATAAATAAACAGGACAGCTGCTTCTGCTCCACAAGCCCAGATTGAGTAGTGAAATACTCTAGATCTGAATATTGTTTGTTCCACCTAAGAGGTGGGCGATATTGGGCAGGGGAGACTTTCTATATCTCAGTTTCTTCACCTTCAGAAGGGAGGTACTGATGTCAAGTTCTGTGATGGAATTTCTGTGTGAATTAACTGAATTAAGTGAGACACTTAAAAGTGTACATAGAACATACATGTTCAGTTCATGTATCTGCTTGCCTCTGTGGCTATGGACACCGTGATGGGACTAAGAATCCTCAAGAGATCTGTTGGTGTGGCCCCCACAGGACAGAGAAGAACAAAACTGAGATCTACAGACAACCAGAAATTTATCCATACTCACAATTACAGTTTTGATAGAGCATCTGGGTGACCTGTGAGGCCCTTATAATAGAAAGAGCCTTATGTTAGAGCTAAATTGACTGCAACTTTTTAAAGATAGAATTTCTTATCTTAATGAGTCATAGGATGGATTAATGAAAAGAAAGATAGAAACAGCATATAAAAACAACAGCAACTCACATTTAGGTAATTATGATGGATACCAATTATTCTTCAGCTTTTCATACAGTAAGGCATTTAATCTTCAAACAGCTCTTTGAAGCATGCATTATTAGAACTGGCCATTTTACAGATGAGGGAACTTTACAGAAAGTTTTAAGTTACCTGAACCCAGGTTGCATAGCAGTTAGATGGAAATGTGGGATTCGAAATTTTCTCTGGTGCATGTAAAACCATCTACACGTGGGATAATTCAGGGAAGAAATACATTGGATATACTCCCATGTGCTCTTCTAATCTTATGATTCATTCAATAAATTTTTCCCATTTTCACACTTCCTATACTCCCCCTCGGGCACTGGAATAGACCCTAAGGATACAGCATTAACCTGAATCATGGCTCTTGTCCTTGTGGAACTTCAGCCTACAGCTCTAAAATGCTACAACTTATGTGTTTGTTGGGGTGGAGGTACCTTGTTACATGTGAAAGGGTCAGGATTGAGATGTAGAAAAGCACATTGTAACAAAATCTCCTGACTCTTTCTTGATTCCCTGAGGGAATCCCATCTTGATTCAGTGGCCATCTTCCCTTAATTAACTAGATATTTCACAAATGATAGCCTCAAAGGCTGCCAGCATCCCTTTCTCTGTATTTCCAGCTCACTATGGCAATGGCAATGATGAATCTAGGTCAATCATATGCGATATTTTAACATCTAAATTAAATGGCAAGCAAGTCCAGAATCCATTACCTTCTCCATTGCTACTAAAAACAAGCTATCAGGACAGATTCAATTTTTTTTTCTTCTTATGGATGGAGATGGAGAGGGCACAAATGCCAATGAAGACTGAGGCAACTCTGTTCTGGGGGGAAATGAAAAGTGGGGGTGCTAGATAAACAGTCCGCATGGCCCAAAGGAGCCCAAAGCAGCCCTATTATCAACAGCAAATCCCACGTCCCATCCAGCACCCTGGGAAGAGACAGACCCTTGGCAACCACACTTAGACATTCATAACATTCTTGTCATGATCCTATCTCACTGGAACAGATAGTGAGTTCAAAATATATTTCATTTTATCAATTCCAGTCAAATTATTACATCTGAGGAAAAGAAATTTACCTTTGCTGATGCGGCTATGCCAGTTCAAACCTGTTTCAAGGAGACTGAAGTGAGCAATAGCTGCTGTCCTTGCAGGTTCCTCACCTACACAGCATGGGAGTTGCTGCCCCAGCTGAGACCCTACCAATGTCTCTGAAGGGCCCCATAAACTTTGAGGGCTGTGCCATATTGAGGGGATCTTTGATTCAGGCTGCACCTCGCACCAGCTCCTCAAGGGCCTCTTGTGAGGCACAGTCTACATTCGCATGTCATCTTAGCACATAAATCATCTGTCAGCTGCACACCCAAATATCTTCATTCTCATGGTTTTGTCAGATCATCACCACTAATAGGATGTTGAAATTTATAAATGCATCTATTTCCAGTAATAGGCCTATGTCCTACCATCTCCCAGTTTGCAAAGAGAGAGGATTTTCCTGGGGACAGGAATGCCATACGTCTCGAGAGGGCACCTGGCTTACTTGAGTTGGGGAGGTAATTTCCTCCCGCTGTGATCTTTAATACTGGAAGTTTAAATATATCGGTGGCTGTGAAGCATAGCCAGCAACCTCAGAACTGCTCAGGAAATCACAGGATTTTAAAGCAAGGGGAGAAGAAAAGGCAGTTTCTTTTTTCCCCTCAGGCTGGGCTCCCCGTGGCTTTGTCTAGAAATGCTGTGGCCTCCAGCATGAAGGGCATCTGCAAAGCCAGACAGTAGCCAGGGGTCCGCCTGCTTCTCCCAGACGTCTTTCTTCTCTTCACAAGGAACAGTGGGTACAGTTTTATTGGGATTGAAGCAATGAAGAGCAGAACTTAATCTCTCCATCTGAGACTTCCTGAGGCACAGTAGCTGGGCTCTATGCCATATATTCAGGAGACTTGGGGTCAGGTATAACCTACTGAGGTGCCCATTTCCATTTCCTGGGTGCCAGTGGAAGATAGCAATCAAACCAGGAGACTCTACCTAGGTTGCTGGGATCCGGTTTCTTAGTTGCTGGTTGAGGCCTTTTCCTTCACTGGGAGAACATTGCCTTGACATTGCTTGAGTAGGTGGGTAGATAGGTAGACATGAGCAGAGGAATGGGGAAGAAGGAGAACAAGTCTGGTTTTATCTCGGGTGATGAAAAAATCATTCCATCTCAGGTGATGGAAACCCAGCCCATAAACGTCTCCTCCTATATGGTCAAGTCAAAACGGCCTTCTTAAATTAGTAGTTAAAAAAAAAAAAATTAAGAGACTGTACAACTTTAGAGCATGTGCAGAGCACTGAGGCACTGTCATTTTGGGTACCCTGCTTCATTAAAATATTTATATTAGAGTTTTGCCAACCAGAAGGGTTTTTCTCTTGATGGGAAATTTTTCAGTGTGGAGAAACTTGCACAGGTGCACCAAGCCACGGAAAGAAACCACAGTAAAGCCCCAAATACATAATAAAAATGGCAGCAGTTCCCCAGACCAAATATAAAAACCCACCACGGGGAAAATCCCAGGCAGTTTTCTCTCCTGAGGCAGCCCAACCCACACATCTTGGAGCATACTTCCATTTCACTAAATAAACCCTTTATGCTTATTCTTTCTAAGTCTTTTGACTGAAAACTTTATTAAGACAAGAGGGGAGTAGTGATATCGTACAGTAATAAGATGACACTGTCTCATTCATTAATTATACTACAATGGCCCTAGGTATCAGAAGAGTTTGGTTCTAGGTCACCTACAGATATGAAAACCAGGGATTCCCAAGTCTCTTATACAAAATGGCATACTAATTGCATGTAACCTTCATGCATATTCTGCTACTTATTTTAAAATCATGTCTAGATAACTTATTATCCTTATACTATGTAAGTGCTACAAAAAATAGTTGTTATATGGTATTGTTTAGGGAATAATGACAAGAGAAAATAAATTCTGTCCATATTTGATAAAGACACTTTTTTTCAAATATTTCTGATCTGCTTTGGGTTGAATACATAAATGCAGAACCTGTAGATACACAAGGCCCACTCATTCACTGTGATGGGGTAAGAACCACCAAATTAGGTGAAAGCTACCCCAATCATTGAATTCCAGTTCTGTTGTCACCACACACCATTCATTTGTACAGCACTGCATTCTACTAAACCCTTCCAAAGCAGCTGTTCAGTGGTTCCCCTCAACAACACCATGAGGTGAGGACAGCAGGGAGAAGCCCCCATGTAGGGCACTGAAACAGCCTCCATGGTGAAGATCTGGAAGCTGAGGTTTGCTAGGTTTAATGTGGTGAAGGTCATTGCAGCAAAAGGGCTTACCCAAAAGGACCAGATCCCAAGTTGTCTGCTTTGGATTTTTTTTTTTCCTGTGCTTTGGAAATAAAATCACATTGATAATTTTCAAGTTCATTCATACTTTAGCCACACAGTACCTGCCATGGGCCTGCCCCAAGCTGAGCTGCTTGTTGGTACTCAATAGTGCCAGGAAGTATGTGGGGCTCCCAGGACCCAGACCCCGCCAGGCCTGCCTTTCTTCTTTCTACCTGATCCTGCTGGGTCAGGCTCTCCTTTAGCTTTCGCTGCCAGGCAGCACGGGGCCTCCCACGAATTTATGGAAAGAGATTGGATCCTGCAGGGCCCCTCAGCATGAGCTCAGGAGGCTGCACATGAAAAATGATTGCACCTCACACACAGAGGCTGTTTAAACCTGTCACTTTAAAATATCCCTTCTCCTCTGCCTTGGCTGGGCCAGGAAGAGCAGGCCAAGGAAGGGGAAATCAGTTTAAAGTGAGATTCCTGACTTTCTGAAGCCAAACCCTGGCACACTTGTGGCAGAATCTTTGTGTCATGAGGTCTCAATTTAAAAACCAAGGGGTCCCAATGGAAACCCATAATTCTCCATAAACTTTTGTACCTCGTTCTCCAGCCTTCTGATCAGAAATAGTCCAATAGTCCAACCAGCTTGGAAGAAGTTTCCTCTTCATCTTGGAGCAAGCCTAGCAAAGCAGGCCTGGGGCAGGGAAGGAACAGCAAAGGATACCCCAGGGAACCAGTGGGGCCTGCTTAATTGCATTTCTTTTCTTAAATCTGCTATTAGCAAGCAGCCTGGGGTAAGGACTAACTGCTCAGCATTCAATAAAATAGATTTCATTATTAGAAGAAGATTCTTATCCCTAAGCCTAGATATCCAGTAGAGGTCTGTAGTATCCCCAAAGGGTCCAGTTGATTGTCATCTCTTCCAGGAAGCCTTCCCAGACTAGCCTGAAGTCTTTACTATATGCAGCTGATATGTGTTTCTCTGTCGTTGTATTATGTGTATTCATGTGACCAAATGCACGAGTGTATTTATTGTTTCTCACCAGAAAACTCTACTGTAGGCCTGTATTCTCCCTTGAATACCTAAAGCAGTATCCTTTCTCTATTAGGTATTTCATTAAAATGGCATGCTAAGACTTTTAGGCAGAACAGTGAAAATTACTATTTCATAGAATTAAGAAAAAAGATCTCTCAACACATCCCTTTCTGTATTTCCACTCTCTCTGTTCCCAAGGCCTCGTTTTGTCCATGCACAAAGTGAGGTGCTTCATGATTTTTGTTGAATGAAGAAATCATGAATTTGCACAGAAGTAGGAATACATGTAGGGGCTCAGAAAACAATACCCCAAAATATAAAACTTTGGCATGAAGAGTGATTTCAACTGAAAAAAAAAGGGATGTCTTTCTGTCCTTCTCCAACCACCTCACACTCTCACCCAACTTTTCTTCCTGGTTTCCCTGAAGCTTCCCTATCTACAGAATACTTCAGAAGGTCAGAAGATCAACTTGCAGAAATACAGGCTACAGTTGACATCACAACTAGAGCCCACGTAAACTTTGTCCCAGGTCATTGTCCATTCTTTTGGCCCATTCAACTCTCCCCAAATCATTTTCTCTTCTTCAAATATTATCTACAGCCCCCATTTTCCTCTCCCCTATACAGACAGTATTTAAATCTCCAACCATCTGGACCTTCTCTGAGTTTCATACTTTGTGTGACTCCAGTGAGCTTTCATGTTAATAAACGTATATACCTTTTCTCCAGTTGTTAGAGTAGGCACAGAGATAGACATGAGCAAGGGAGGTGGGGAAAGGAAATTCAGGCTTTTCTTATTGGCAGCACCTAACTGGCCGTTGTACCACCCAAGGATAACCTTCTTGTGATCAGACAGTTCCCTGTCAATCAGGAGAAAATGAAAACAGTTTCTGCTGGAAAATTTCCAACATTGTGAAATTGGCACAGGCACACTAAATGTAGGTGGGAAATGGCTGTAACTACCCAAGTGAAAATTCATGCGGTGGGAGGATCTTGGAGCAGGCCATAAAAATCCACAACATGGAAGCTACAGGGGCACTTCCTCTCTTAGGGTGGCATTCTCCATGTTCTCCCTGGAGCATACTTTCATTTGAATACATAGACAATTTATGCTTTGCTTATCTATGTCCTTTGCTGAAATCTTTCTATAGAGAAGACCAGAACCAAGGAATCCTCTGCATAGTTGTACTGTCTATTGTCAGTTTGTTATAGGCTCAAATCATTGAAACTTCAGAGACTGGAAAGAAAGTCCCTTTTGTCCCTGAAAACACCACTTTAAATGAAGTAGAAAGGGGAGCACTCATTGGCTGCCTGGTGGGAAGTGGGGGAAGTAGAGGGGCAACTGGGGCTGCTGTGACAGACGTGTAAATGTCAAGTGACAGTGCCATCTGAGATCTGGATCCTGCCATGGCACTCATGCTCCTATCCTATGGTCAGCAAGGCTCTGGAGCTCCAGAAGCCTCTGTCTCTCCTTCCTTCCCCTTTTCTCCCTCTTACTTTTTGGTAGACCAGGAAGGGATTTTTACAAACAAAAATCAAAGGCTTTAAACCATAACTAAAACAAGAGACTTTCCCAAGGGGCCTTTCTTTCCCTCAGGTCACTACTGAACCCAAATTCACTTTGTTTGTGAGATTATTAATTTTAGCACACCATTGTCCAGCACTTCACATTCTTAGAATGTTTGGTAGTCATAGCTCAGTTAATTGACTACATACAATCCAGGGCATCATAAAAGCAGATGATCTGCAGAGAGTGAACCTGTCTCAGCCTGGCCTCTCCAAACTCCCACTGGCAAAAATGAGGCTTGTTTCCTCAGGGATAAATCCACTTCCCTGAGCTGTCCACTTTTGCAATGCACTGTATCCCCAAGTTGCAGGACACTGTTCCATAGCTCGGTTGATCTGTTCTTCATATCCTTACTGTATCTGAAATGTGAACAACCAGTTAACAAAAGAGAGAGAAAAGGGAGAAACGTATCTAGAAGCTTATGATTCAGATCCATGATCTGCTACTGTCATAACCAGGGGGCTGTGCAGGAGACTTTGCACACATTTGCAAATAGACTTAATAATAAGGGGCTGTCTGCCTCAGCATGTCAAACTCCCTGCTAGCTGCACAAGACACTACCAGGGAGGGAGATATAATGCAAAGCAATGCAAGGTCATGATCTTTTCTTTTGTCTGTTCTAACATACGATATGACTTTCTTCCAAACAGAGATTTTTTAGAAGTATAAGCAACCACCTAAGGAGTGTCTAGGAATAAAACATTGGAGAACAAAAATTAAGCTCCAAGGAGATGGGAATAGCAAGCTGTTCTTCTCATTGCCCCTTAAAAAATACAGACAGGCAGTATAGCAAAGTGAAGTAAAATCAGGTCCTGGACCTCAAAACCTGGAATCCATATTCTTCATAAGTCAAAATGGCTTAACCTTTCTTACCTTCAATTTAAAAAGAGGGTGTGGGGGTTGGCAGCTCAGGGCAGCCTCTACTCACTTTTTGACATTTTGTGATTCCTCGATGAAAATGTATGGTCTTGTGCTGCACAAATGTTCATTCATCATTTTAGAGAAATATACTCCTTTGGGGAGTTCTAGTAGAAAATACATCATCTTTTTTCTTCTCTTTGGGCACATCTTATAATACCGAGCTCAGTGGAGCACAGCTGATAACCTCCTAGCCAGATGTTGTTGTACACCATCAGTGATGAAGATCTGGTCTCTGAGGTCAGACTTGTAGCTCCTCATCTCCCGTTCTTGGACCTTGGTCCAGATGCAGAATCAGCTAAGAACATGATTTACTTCAACCATGATTAACCTCAAGGTGCGCTAACTTTACTTCCATATTGTGGGGATTAAATGAGATGGCACCTATAAAGAACTTGCAAAGAGTAAGCTCTCAGTGAATATCAACTATAAATATTAAAATAGAAAGGGACAAGAGAAAGGAAAAAAAGAGAAAAAGAAAAGGAGAGAAGAAGGAGAAGGAGCAAGTGGTGAAGAATGGAAGTCAGTAGATCAAGATGAACACAGAGTGTAAGAGTCTCCTGTGGAAGAGACCAATCATGGGCAATGTAGTTGAGGTAGAAGGTAAAAGAAAGAGAAGAAAGCCAATTGGTTGTGGTTTCTGGATTTACTCAGAGATCTGAGCTTCTGGTCACCTTGACCATCATTTTATGCTTTCACAGCAAAAAAGTAAAAGCCAGACTGTCCCAAAGCTTGACTGAGCCCCAGCCCAAGATGCTCCTTGAATGTCTTCTATCAAGAGCAGATTTACAGTGCAGAAAGCTCCATGCTTTTTTTCAGAGAAGAGAAGATACAACTACTCTTGGAAAAGAAGCTGAATGGTATAGTAAAGAAAGTGCAGAATTTAGACTGGTTTTTTGTTTTGAATTTCTGATATACTGACTGGGTTCCTAAGAGAGATGGATGACAAAATCTTCAATATTCTGTCCCTTCATCAGAGGTATAACTAACCTCATAGGTTTATTCTGAGATATAACTTACATGAAAAAACATGGAACCAATTCACAAAATGTAGTACAGTAAAAAGTCATGCTAATTGTTAGGACTTTGTGTAAAGTGGAGAGACTATAAGGTTGTAAAAGAAGATTCCATGTGCGGATCACATTGAAATGAGAAAAACTCACTTTTGAATTAATACTATTACTTAACACAGCACATGCACATACATGTGCATGTACACAGATATGCACTTGCAGAGGCTGGTGTTGAGAAGATGACTTCTGACATTGCTTTGATAGATTTATTTATTTACTTATTAGATAGTTTTGGGTATTATAATTTCATAAATGTTTCAAACAGGAGGAAAAGGGTGGGGAAAGAGACCCTCACCAAACAGTTCTGACTGCCACCAAGTGAATAAAATTACCTTCTAATCAAATGCATCATTAAAAGTACAGACATTAGAGCCTGATTCTGACAGCTTTATGAGCAAGGCATTTGCAGTTAATTAGGATATACTGCCTTTGTAGTTGGAATTGCGTCAGGGGTGCCGTTTGACTCCAGCTAAATAACACCTGCCTCTGTTGTCAAGCACCTGGGTACTTGGACTGTTCTTTGGGTCTTCCACCAGAGTAGTCTTGAAGGTAACCATGGATTGTGCTTAACCTGTTAATGCCAATCTTAGATCATGTAGCAGCTAAGTTTCTTTTCAGAGAACAGTAACAACTTTTGTGGACATATATTCAGAAAAATTGTGTACCAAAAGAGGCACTGAACTTCCAGGTTAGGGAGAAGTACATGCACCTGCATTTCTCAGTTGCTGCACCATCCCATGTAGAAAGGATGTAATGAGGATCAGAACACACCATCCCAAAACATGCCACTTCGGCTTGTTTGGAAAACATCATAGGAAGGAAGGGTTCTCTGCCTAAAAGCAGGGCAAAAATTTCCTGTTTGAAAAATGCCTCTCTGTACCAGGAAGAGGAGGATATTTTTATTACAGGAGTTGGATAGTCAAAGCCACAAGGAATCTGCCCCAACAAACCTACTCAAATAACCCTCATCTTCCATTAGTTTTCACCATGTTTCCTAGTCACCTATGGTTTATTATCCCTATCCTAAACCTCTTTTTTCTTTGTCTTGTCACATCAGCACATTGCATTGCTATTTGTTAAAATGGCATATGAGTCCTCATGTCTTGATGCTTTTTTGTGGTTTTCACATCTATGTAGTCCCCCTATCACATAAAAATATTAACCTCAAATTAAAACTTATATGCTTTTCTTGTGTTAATTTGTATTTTGTTGGAATAATTCATAGGCCTCCACTACAGAGACTAAGATGGTAGAGAAAATGTTTTTCCTCCCATGGGATGTCCACAGAGTGTCACCCTCCTAGAGCTCTACACTGCCCACCTTCTGAAGAGCCTCAGAGCAATAAGAGGCAGCAGATATCTGACTGCTCATTTGTTCCTGCAGCTCCTAGATAATGGAATGTTTGCAGAAGCAAACTACCATCTGCATTAACTGGCAGAGGGGAGGCTTGCAAAATGTTGTCCCTTGAATATAAGAAGACATTGGGAATATTGTTATAAGAATAAGGATTACAATTGTTGACTCTTTGCCCATATCAATGGAAACTTACAGTCTCCTGAACCCTACTCCACTTGCAGAGTCCAGTTTCTTTCCATTCTCTAAACACACACAAACACACACACACACACACACACACACAAATTTCAGATTTCATTTTTTTCTAAAATTTGTAGGAAGGCTTAGCAGCTTCTTCTGTTTCAAAGTAGGGCTACACTAGTCAGTGAGAATTTGCCCTTTGTAATTTAATCACCATTTATTCTACTGACTCAATAGAAATACAGAAAATAAAGCAGGCCATTCAGTATAAAGTCCAGAAATCTAAGAGATGTGGCCAGCATTACACAGTTGACTTACAGTAGAAGGGCCAGGACTAGGAATGGGCCCTCCACCACTTCCAGAACTTAGTGTGTGTCTTCCACAATGTCCCTTGTTTTAGCACCAGTATGGTCTCAGCAGCCTGTCATCTTCCACCTCCTAATTCCTCCTATACTATGAAGATAGTTATTAAATCACCCCTCAGTCTTCTTCTCCAAGTTAAATATTACTAGTTCTTCACTGTTTCTTTGATGGTTTTATTCTCCAAACTCCTATTAAGGGATTATTATCTTGGGATTATTCCAAGTCATTTTTAAACACTGTATCTGGTCTAAAAAGGGAATTGACAAAATCTTAAAAGTAGCAAAGAAGCATTAAATCATTTGATAGAAACACTTAGGAGTAATGATCAAAGCACAGAGGCATCTCTGGCCAAACCTATTTCCATGGTGTAGATGGTCTGTTGCCATTTCAGAGGTGCCACACAAGGAAGGTGGCGAGTTCCATCCTAATGCCGTATTAACTGCTGCTGCAGACATTTGTGGAGGTTGCTGGGTAATTGAATGACCGACAGCAGTATCGGAACTGTGCACCAAGATAAGAGTAATCAAATTTCATGCTTCAGGGGCTCTGCAGCTTTAGCTGGCCACCTCAGGGGTCACAAAGAATCCCTACCCCCACACAACCACACTATCTGTTCCTACACATAGTTCTACACAATTGGTCAGTTGCGTTTTGTGCTTTTGTGTTTTCTTCCGAAGAGTCTCCCAAAGGCAATTCCTGGAGGGGAGGAACCCTGGGCAAGTGACTGATGTGGGCCAGCTGATCAGACACTCCAGCGGTCTCAGGAAAATGAATTCTTATTGTTATCCACCCCCTTTCCTAAGGAGGCAGGTGATCATTGATGTAACTCTCTGACTAGACATTTACGTGGGGGGAGGGAAATGAGAACAAGGGCAGGAAATAAACTGTGGGGAAGAAAAAGAGGAGGAGAAGGGAAAGGAAAAGTAAAAAAGGAAGGAATTCAACATATTTAATTCAAACACAAGGCAGAATGAGGATTGCCCTGTCAGCACCGACACCCAAGCTGCTTTACAAGATGTGGCAAAAGTCAGAACACATTGCACACAGCTGACACAAGAGCTGCAAGGGATCGGGTGGTTGGGAAACTGAACCCTGACTCATCAGCCTCCATGGTGTTGCTCCCTGGATTTCTCATCAAATTGGGCACTCAGGAAGAGCCTCCTCCCTCGCTGGTACCTGGATTTTCTGTCTTTTGTTGTTTTTAGTTGATTAATTCAGAGACCTAAGATTCATGGGGGAAGGGTGTCAGGAACAAATCTGGATTCAGTCACCAACTTCAACAGGAAGGACCTGAATGCTTGCAGCCTCAATTATCAAAGGACAGGTGGGCAAGGTCCACATGAAGGCAGCTGCATCAATCATCTTTCCATTACTGTAACATATACCTGAGATAAATTGATTTATAAAGAGGAAGGTTTTATTTAGTCTCATGGTTTTAAAGGTTTCAGTCCATGATCAATTGGCTCTGTTGATTTGGGCCTGTGGCAAGACAGCACATCATGGCAAGTACTGGAGAACTATTCACCTCATGGCCAGGTATGAAAAGGAGAGGAAGGCACTAAGACCCTAGGATTCCCTTTGGAAGCAGGTCCTCAATGACCTACAATCTCTTAAAGGTCTGTTCTCATAAGGGTTTCACCACTTCCACCAGTTCCACAAGCCAAGGACAAAGGCTTTAGCACATGGTACTTTGGGGGACAGTCCAGATCCAAACTACAGCAGTACCTTCCGCATAAAGAGCTACAGGATTGCAAGAAAGAAGTCCCCTTATTGAGTTGAGAATCTTTAAAAATGCTAACTAGTAGGGTCTAAAGAGGTCTCTAGAGGCAATGCTTTTAAAATAGCCCAGCTTGCATAACCCAGACTGCTTCTCATTTTAAAGAACTTTTGAGGGCAGGAATTCCTGGCATGGGTAACATCTGGAAACACTGAGTTCTGGATAAGAGCTCAGAGCACCCTGCATGTGCATAGATAGAAGTAGAGGATTGGGCCAGCAAACCTCTGGCAGTGATCTCTGCATTCTCCTGTCATGAACTACTTCTCTGTGGACTCAGCAAAGATTCAATAAGCACTTATTGAGAAACTAATGTGTTCCAATTGCTGTATTTTGAACAATTAAAACAAAGGGAGAATGAAGAAGTGCCAGAATCCTTAATGCAATATCCATGGTTGGAGAGAGAAGGACATCATTCTAGACAGACAAGAAGTGAAGTAAACAAAGGCAGGGGACACAGAACATGCTGACATGCTTGGAAGCTTACATCATTTGAATGGCAGACCAATTCAGACTAAAGGTGGGCAAGAGATATAAAAACTCTACTAGTCTTAATAAGAGATAGACAGTGGAAAGTAGTCGCAAGGGACAAGGGGGTATAGAAATCACCTTAAGGTCCCAGGCTGCCTTCATTCTCCCAGTATTCAAACCATGTGACACTGTAAGGGCCATTTGCCCTGGCTGTGTAGAGCTACAAGCACATATTTAAGCAGAAGACACAGGTAATACATGGGTTGAGGTTATGCAAATCCATCTATCATGCTCACTGCCCACATCCAACCAACCAATGCACAGTTAGAAGTGAGATGTGTGATACCCATTGAGGATGAGATATAGCCAGGGCCCTGAAATACATTCTCAACCTTTCCATATGAAAATATCAAAACGTTTTTGCATTATTATTGCATGATAGGCACCATACTAAGTGCTTTGCAGAAGTGATCTCATGTAATTCTCATAAAAACTGAGACTTTGGAGATAGTGGCATTCCTATATGACATCAGGGAAACCCAACTCAGTTGGATTAAGTAATATGTCAAATGTCATACAGCTAATATTTCGAATCAGGATTTGATTTTATCTCTGTCAGATTAGAGACTATACATACGATCATGAACTACCCTGCTCTATGAGCCAGAGACCCAGCTAACAGAACTAGGTATCTGAGACTTCTTTCTCAAAGTCCATTATAGATCTGTGCTCTTCTGCAGAGTACCACTGACCACATGTGGTGTTATGGCCTGGATATGAAGTGTGTCCCCAAATGTTCATGCATTGAAAGCATCCAATGTAGCAATGCTCAGAGGTAAAATGATTAGACTATGAGCCACATAGCCTTACCAGTAGATCAACCCATTTGATTGATTAGTAAATTTAAATGGACTACTGGGTAGTAACTGTAGGAAAGCAAGCATGACTGAAGTAAGCAGGTCACTGGGGGCATGACTCGGGGAATGCCCTTGCTCTCTGCTTTTCAACTATGATGAGCTAGTACCTTTCTTCTATCATGCCCTTCCATGATGATATTCTGTCTCACTGGAGCTCAGAACAATGGAACTAGCTGACTATGAACTGAACCTTTGAAATTGTGAGTCACAAATACTTTTCCTCCTTTGAGATGTTCTTGTCAGGTATTTTGGTTACAGTGATGAAAAGTTGACTAACACATGTGGCTATTGGGCATCAAAAATGTTGTTGGTCCACACTGAGATGTGTTATAAGTGCACTGATTTCAAAATCATATTACCAAGAAAAGACAAGATACTAAATTTATGTTGATGACTTGTTAAGCTTCTAATACCTCAGCTATATGGTGCTAAATAAATATTTAAACTAATTCCACCTGTTTCCTTTTACTTTTTCAATTCATGTATGCAATTAACTTAGAATTGCATGAGAGACTTTTATGGTATTTCTAGCTTGGGATTCCAACTTCATATCCATCCATAGGGGCAAATCAGGTTCTTTCTCTGGTGGTCCAAATAGACTGCCTACGTAGACCAAAAATGGCCACTGTAAGATGGAATTTCCCTTCCTCTATGTCATGGAGCAAAGTTTCTATTTAAATCCAGCCTCTCAGAAAGGCTACTACCCCCAGACCTTAAGGGGGTAGGGAGGAAGGCAGTATTCTGTGTTCATTAGTTAATATTTGTAAAGTGCTTTGAAGATGAAATGTGTTACATAAATGCTAATAATAGTCTGCTGTACTTCTGGGAGCCTTTCATCTGGAGATTTCAAAGTCCCCATAACAGGCAGGCATTATTGTTCTATTACTTTAACATTAATTGCACCTCACTGGGGCACTGCATCATTATCTTCCTCCATCTGGCCCTAGGGAGACTGAGAAGACACCACTCAGTGGTCAGGGAAGAGTGGTAGCTGGTGGGGAGGGAGCACACAACTTTAGATGCATTCCAGTCCAGGACTCCAATAAAGTTAACTCAGAAGACTTAACTCATCCATATGCAGGGAAGGAGCATCTTCTAAGGAGGGTGCTGGAAACTTGCTCTAGGCAATACCTTTCTTGGGAATCTCTCTGCTGTAGCCTTGATATATTCATACCTCCTAATCACACGCCAAGTACAATTGGTCCCTGACTTAACAATTGTTTGACTTCACAATTTTTCAACTTTACAGTGATACAAAAATGATAAACATTCAGTAGAAACTATGCTTTGAATTTTGATTTTTGATTTTCTTCTGGGCTAGCGACATACAGTGCAATACTCTCATGGTGCTGGGTAGTAGCAGGCCGCTAGGTCCTCATCAGCCCTCCCATCTCCAGGGAAAACCACAACCACCCCACAGTGTACTGTGTTGTTTACACTTTTTGAATATTGTGTTTTGTGTTTTCATAATGTTTACAAAATGCCCATCTGTGTGTGTACACTAGATATTCAACACTTTGTTATAAAATAGGCTTTTTGTTAGATGATTTTCCCAACTATAGGCTAATGTGAATGTTCTGAGCATGTTTTAGTTGGCCAGGATATGCTAGGATGTCCAGTAGATTTGGTGTATTAAATACATTTCTGACCTATGGTACTTTCAACCTACGATGGGTATATTGGGACATAGCTCCATCTTAAATAGAGGAGCAGGTGTTCGCAATTAGTGCTCACTGGTTGATGGAGCTGTTTGGTGGAGGAGGTATGTGTCATTAACCATCCATCAGCCTTGATGGTAGATGTGACAACTTTGGAAAGGGAGGGCCACAGTGCTTAAATGCGGGTCTCAGTTCAATCCAGACCATCCCTCACTTGGACCCCTACCACTTTCTGTAGTCTACAGCTGGTTGACACAAGGAGACTGACATCTGGTACTGAGCTTAGTCAAGCAGAGAGAAAAAGCCTACAAAAATAGAAAGGGGCATGGGAAGAGCTGTGCTTCCTGCCGCCCTGGTCTCAGCCCCAGCCTCAGGTGCAAAGTGCACCAAGGCCTTGAGGAACCAGGCCCCCTCAGAGTGGCCTCTGCACCAGATGCCACATCCCCTGCCTGCCAAATGAGGAGGACCAAAAAGTAGGTTTGCCCACGAGGGGAAAAGCCTTGGTGCAACATCTCCTTGGAGGAGAAATTCCTTTATGCTAATTACAGCCACCAGGAAGTCAGACAGTGTGAGATGACACAGCTGGATTCCCCCACTGCTCAGGAAGAACTGCTGGAGATGCCTAATCTTTCTCACCAAGAGAGAAGGGGGAGTCAGGGAGGGCTCAGGAATACAAAAGAGCAGGGAATGACAAGTCCTCCACTACCAGGCGGGGGTTGGGTGCGTGTGTATGTGAGCTTTTATAAAAAGGAATAAAATGTGTCATTTCAGATTGGATAAGTTGAACATTACTAATTAAGAAATTACTTAATTATGGAGAAGAAAATAAAATGAAGGTATTTTGCCCTTGAGGGGAAAAAAATCTTTGATTTGCTAAATCAAGGAAATGATTAGATTCAAACATTAAATAATTGGAAAGGGCTCTAACAAAAGCACTAGAATGTGCGTGCTACACAGCCCTCCCAACCAACTCTGTCTTTTCCTCCAAAGCCACTGTCTTACATTCTGGCTTTCTGTAAATAAGTCTTGTCTAGAATAGAATGAATATCCCCATACTTTTGGCTTAAAGAGGGGCAAAAAACAGATTTGCTTGAGTGCATCTCTTTCTATGCTAAGGATGTCTACCCATAATGTTTTATTCATTATTCCTCAACTATTTTTTTTTCCTCCTGCCCACCAAGTGTGGGTTTTCCCCAAGGCACGGTTGATAGCTTGCTTCTTCCCACCTATGATCCTTCAACCAATAGATGACCTATTGTTTCACTAGACCAGAAGCCAGCATTACAGTGTGGTAGTCTCTCTTTTGTCCAACTGGCCTTCACTCCATGGCCCAGAAGTATCCCCATCATAGATTAAAACAGCAAGCAGCCTGCCCACCAGGCCTCAAATCAGCAATATAAAATTTCAGAATTCCAGCATTCTTTTTAGAAATGACATATGGAAGGCTCTTTTGCATTTCTTTTGCTAAAAACTGATTTTGCTCCAAGACTTCACCTCTATATGGATCGTTCTTCTCTCCCTAACTAAGCTCTGCCTCTCTGTCCTGCATTTGCAATTGCCCAATTATATGTTCCGAGGTCACCTCAAAATTAATATATTCAACATTCGTCTAATCACCTTCTCTTTATGAAAAAGTGTCACCTCCTAAAACTTCAGAATAATTTCAGGGGCTGGGAAGGTGTGGCTCAGTGGTGCAGGTTTGCCTAGCATGCATGAGGCCCTGCATTCCATTCCCACAGCACAAAGAAGGATAAGGAAGAGAATTAGGAGGAGGAGAAAAAGAAGTAGAAGAATTAATTTTAAAGTACTTGAAGATACCCCAGATTCTTACAGCATGAAAATGCTGCTCTTACTTGTCTTTCCTCCATATGCAGTCATAAAATTCCATCAATTCTTTCTTTAAAGCATGAAATCTTATATTTATTTAGCATATAGAGATTCCAAACATTTTCCACACATTTAACTCCTCAACACCCAATATTTTCTCCATTATTAACACAAGACTGTTAGATCAATGACAACAGTAATTATTCAACATCAATTCCACATTGTTCCAGAGAGTGACTAGAAGATGCACTAAACATGCACTAAATCATTCTCCCATGAATGTGTGCATGTAATAGAATAAATGAATGAGCTTGTATTCCTAAAGTCACGTAGGTAGACCCAGAGACAATAATTGAACTGAACTGAACTCTCTCTCTCTTTTTTTTTTTCCTAATGTGATTTGAAAAATCTCTTTGACAGGTGTTTCTAGTGTAATATGAGATTATCTTAGGGCATTTATTTAAATCATTATTTTCTTAGTGCATTGTGTGTTGCTGTAACAGAATATCTAACTCTGGGTATCTTATAAAGAAAAGAGCTTCAGAGATATAAAATGCCCACAATTCTCGTTTGATGGTTGAAAGTTCCCCTGGTGGAAAAGCAGGTGCATGCAGAGGGAACATTTGTGTAAGAGAGTGGAAATAAAAGAGCAACCCAGAAAGCCAAACTTGCTGTATGATAACCCATTTTAATAGGAATATATCCAGTGACATGAGACCTGACCTAATGCTGGAGGACATTAATTTCTTCGTGGGGTGTTTCCCTCACAACTTAATCACCTTCCACCAGACTTCACGTCTTAGCATCTTGAGCTTCCAAGCATTTCCCATATGTGTGTCTAGTTTGAGACACTCTCAGTACTGTTACATTGGGGACCCAGACTCCAGCAAATGAACATAGGGAGACAAATCAGATGCAGACATTTACTTGTTCCCAATTGTATAATAAATGCAGTCTAAATTTCCCAACATACTTAATTAGCTCTCATTCTTTTTTTAGCCATGTTCAGGAATCTTGTAGCTAAAAGAAGTCATAGATAATGAAGTCCAAATTCCTTCCCAATGGAAGAAACTCTTCTAGCTCATAGGGTTCCCAGAAACTAAAGAGAAGAATTCCAGGTGCCAGCTGCACTTAAGGGGGACACCTTCAACCTCCATGGTGTGCTCCATGACCACTGTTTTTGTGCATGTGCATATCCCCAGTGCCTCTTTCTGCTCCTTGAAAAGCACCAGCCATATTGAATTTGGGCCCTGTCCCCTGAGCTAGCATGAATTTGCTCAAACTCTTCCCTCCATTTCAACCTCTTAGATCCCACTTATCCTGTGATCTCGCTTCAAGCTTACTTGCAGCAGATTTTTCCTGGTACCCCAGAAAATATCCATCAACATTCTTTCCTGCAATCTCTTAAGATGTATTTATCAATACTTTTCCACTTGGAATGAATTATATATGTAATTATGTGTGTGTATTTGTGTGTGTTTGTGTCTTGCTGGTTCTGGTAAATATTTATGACTTATATGATAGCTAAGTCATAAAATTTTAGAACCTTGCCCTTCCTCTCACTCCCAGAAAAAAAAAAAAATCACCAAAGGTACATTAAGAACCTCTGTGCCAGGCCCTGTGTTCAGGGTACCTTTGTGCACATTCTGTAAACGTACCATCTTGACATGATTTAAGGAAGGATTTTACTACTGGGTAGTTAGATACAGAAGACCGAGTTTCAGAAAGATAAAATGATATACAAAAGATCAAAGAGAAAGTTGAATAATGTAGCTGTGATTTTAATCCAGGTGCCCTGATTCATACTACAGCGTTTGTATTAGTCTGCTTGGACTATCACAACAAAATACTACAGATGGTATGGCTTAGACCATGCAACATTTTTCTCATATTTCTAGAGGCTATATGTCTGAGATCAAAGAGTCAGCAGGGATGGTTTCTTCTGAGGCCTCTCTCCTGGGCCTGCACAAGACTGCCTTCTTGCTGTGTCCTCATGTGACCACTGTTTCTGTAGATGCACACATTCCAAATACTTCTTTCTGTTCTTTGAAAGGCATTAGCCATATTGAATTTAGGCCCCACCTTTAGGATACCGTTTCATCATAATTGCCTCTTTTAGAAAATCCTTTCTCTAGACACAGTTATCTTCAGAAGTAGTGGGGGTTATGACTTCAACGTAGGACTTTTAGGGAGGAGTGAGACAGGGGGACACAGACAGTTCCACCAATAGTCCTTCCTATTGTACTCTGAGATAGAAACTAGCTAAATATTGTTGAGAGGGTACCTGTAATTGTTGGAGAAGAAATATTGTACATACTTTTGTGATTTCATTTTGGTTATTTGCATTTATTTATTTACTGGCATTTTCTTGCTCTATTTTAAAATAACAATAAACATTTGGATGATTCCTAAGGTCCAGATCAAAAGAAATAAGAATATGCCTTAAAAATAAGGGAAGAAAAAAGTTCAACAAAAATCAGGTTGTACAATTAAAAGAATTTTACACCATTGCCTTTGTTTTCTTTGTTGTTTGCCTTTGTTTCCCCTGTATTCTCTTTACTATGGGAATGGGGAGCTCATGATGTGTTTGCTGCAGACAATTGCTTGGAGTCCAGAAAGTCCTATGAAACTCTAGCGTCTCCTGAAACTTGTAGGAGTCTGGAACTCAAGGCAAAGAAGATATTTTAAGTGACTGTTTTCTGACATGCTTACAAGGCTGAGAGTGTCTGGTTTATAACTATAACCCCAGAGGGTGTTCAGCAAATATTCTATGGATGTGTCTTGAGTAGGGTTTCTGCTGTGGGCGTGGGAAGAGCCTTTCTTGGAAAGGTGTAGGCTGGGTTTCCAGGAGAGCTGCACTGAACAGAGTGAGCTGATTTGCCACTTTCACCTGCAGTTATTTTTGTTGCAATAACCAGCCGCCAAATAACTTGATCCAGGGGACAAGAGGTGAGAACCATTTATCCTTCCAGGTGCAATGGAGCGAAGTGCAGTGACTTATTGCAAATGTGTTCACAGCAAGGTGACAAGGCCCTGCAGAGAAGACCAGACATCTGCTTTGAGAAAGGTCGGAAAGCAGATAATTCTGGGAGGCAGAGGAAGGCTAGAGGAAGCCAGAGAAGCCAGAGACCCCCCACAGACTTCAAAGTCCATGCCATTCTCATTTTTTGCTTTCTTTAGAGCGTTGGTAATTCTTAATCCTGGGACTAGGCAACAGTCAGTAAGTTGTCTGTTGTACTCAGAAGCTGACACTGAGATGAGGATATGAAGACAAGTTGTTATTTGGGAAGGAAAAAAACAAAACACCTGTAGGAAAAGCAACTGCTGCCAGCTAGTTGGTGTCAATCCTATCTGGAGAATTCTTCATGCCATCACACAGCTCACAGCTCAGACTTGTCCCAGTCAAGTGAGTGTGGGAGTATAGTGTGAACATGCAACCTCCTCCAGTCAATGATGGGGCTGCTGTGGGAACTGGTGGGCATACATTTATTCCAAGTCCTTCCAGCAAGCTTCCTGGGAATAGAGTGAGCTCCAGCTCTGAGAAGATGGGATCTACCTTCAGGCAGAGACACACAGGTGCCGACAGCAACATGTCAAAGGATGTACATGGACACAATGTTCATATATAGCCCATTGGAACAGAGGAAGTAAGAATACTAACTTTGCCACCAGAATGCCTGACTTGGAATTGCAGCTTCTCCATCTAATGATGGAATACATTAAGCCAAGCCACTTGATCTTTCATATCCCAAAGACCATGAAGCCTGTCAGAGAATTGGCTATCAGGTTCCCACTGCCTGGGAACTCTGTGCTCTTGGAATAGCCCACAAAGGGGTGGGGAATACCTCCATAGGCCTATCTTCTTCATGATTTTGCTTGGTCAATCGCAGAGAGTCTGCTATTGTGTGAGAGGTGACTTTCTGAAAAGTTCTGATCAGATCTTAAACACATCTAGTTCTTTGAAGTATGTAACTGTACACAGAAGTGTTCAGCTTTCCTCTCATTTAATTCTCAATACTCTGCCTTATGGGAAAAGATAAAAGATGCAGGCACAGACTTTTGGATGATTTAAAAATGTTTGACAGTTAGCTTTTAGAAACTTTTTGGTATGACAGATTGTCTTAAAACAATATTACAAAGAGTCACTATTTTTTATGTATAGATTAACTGGCATTAAAAGGGGTCAAAGCCTTGTGAATGTCCAGGGATACTATTTGGGACATTGCTGTTGCCACTGTCATTGGTATAGAATAAAACCCCATGAGCAATCCGTGTAGCCTCAGGAAAGAATAGAGTCCTGGAGTGTTATGATCTCCCTGAGGCCAATGAGTCAGAATTTTCTGCATACTCTTTCTACAGTTCAATAACGGTAGACCATGCATTCATTCTTTTACCTCAGACACATTAAGAATTTTTTTCAATTAAGAAGCTTGATGATAAAAATTTCAATTATTTTACACTGGGGGCACAAAAAGAAAAAGTTCAAGTTTCACTAAATGTACTCTTACTAGATGATGAATACCTTGAGTATTAGGCTTTGAGAATATGCAGTCTCTGCCCTTCAATTGCTTATAGTGGAGGTACAGAGAAAGAAACATCATTAGAGATGTGATAAGCAGTAAAGCAGAATTAGAAATGGAATACTAGGAAAAGGAAAGAAGAGCACATAGCACATGATGGTCTAGGAAAGTCTTTCCTGCATTGATAATTAATGAACTAAATTTGGAAGCAAGAAAAATTATCCAGGCAGAAAGATGAGTTGGGGGCCATAGTAGGCACACACTGGGTTGATGAAACAGTTCGTGCAAAAGTAGTGAAGCATGAGAACATACAACATGCTGGGGGCCATTAGTAGCTCAGTGCAGTTGAAAGCCAGGGAGATGATGGAGTGAAGAGGAGGACTAAATCCATACTGAACTTAAGTGCATAAAGTCTTTTGCATTTCTTACCAAAAGTACTCAGAAACTTTTCAGTGATTTTAAGGAAGGAACTATATAATTATAATTCTGTCATAGAAAATAGATTGAAGATGGCAAGTTTGGAGGCAGGGAGACAAATTAGGAAACAATTTTTCAAGCATGAAATTATAATGATAGTACCAGAGGGGATGGCCAAATTAAAAACCTATTAGGTAGGTAGAATGGGTAGGATTTAAGAACAGTAGCAATAATATGGAGGACAAGGTAGTAACTTCAAATGCCTGTCAGGCCTCTTGGGCTTTTGTATTTCAAATTGTGTCAGTAGACATGATTTGGATGAAAGACTAGAAATAAAATAGAGATGATGAGTTTTGCTTTTGAAGACATGAATTAAAGCATCTAGGTCCAGTAAAAAGTAGGGTAGATAGGTTTAAGCCTTATAAAAGTGTGAGTGCTTGCATCCACAGTCATAAAAATGATTTCATGGTAACTACATCTTGAAGAATGAGAAACGAGAAGCTAAACTGATACCCTGAAAACCAATAACATGTAAATGGGAGGACTAGTGAGGGGAATTAAATAGGAGAGCTCAAAAGAGTAAGAAAAACACTGGGAGAGAAAGCAGTGCTATATTTTCCATGAAAATATTTATTGACCCATTCATTCAATTAAATATTAATTGCATACCTACTATGTGTACAAAGTACTGCAATTAGAATGTCTGTAGAAATGCATAATAGGAAGAGATGCATATTGGTTCAATAATTATATAATCAATTAGTTATATAAACAACTTTTACTTCACTTAATGTCATGGAGAAGAATTACAAAGTGTTTAAGAGAAAAGAGATGAAATTGTTATTAACATCAATGACAGGGAGAAGTGAAGTCAGATAAGTGCTAGGGCTGGGCACTGACCATTCTTATTTTAATGAAGGTAATATGAATAAAGAGGCATATAAGGAAGTTAAGCTGCCCCATATTGAGGAGTTCCAGGAAAAAAGAAAATGGGAATAATGACTTCAGATTACTTTCATTCCTTGGGTTAGAAAGAAAGAGATAGTCCAATTACAAGGAATGGCAAGTTGTAAAGATAGACAAGAGCTGAGCATGTATTTTCTTTTTTTAAAGATGATAACCAAAAAAGTGATTTTAAAAATACAAGAGAGCATATGGGCTCATTAACAGGAATGGTACTCACATTGGGTGGGGCTTATCTTCAAGAAGAACATGGGACTTCAGTTTGATTGAGGTAGGAGAGAAGGGGCAGGGTGAATAAGAATACATACAGTTTGTAGTTGGTGGAAGAGTATAAAATTTCAGAGAAGTCATACTTGGCCCTTTATTCTATGAATTTGAATATCTCCAGAGAATTATCTTAGTCCAATCTCTGTGGCTATAACAGAATACTCAAAACTAGGTAATTTCTAGAGAACAAAGTTTTGTTTAGCTCATGGTTCTGAAGGTTGAGATTGAGAAGTTCAAGATTAGTGATGCACGTAATGAAGTCCTTTTCATTGGTGGGGAACACCCTGCTGAGTCCCAAGAGGTAGCTCAAGGCATCACATGAAGAGAGGAGTACATACAAAAAAAGAGTTTTATAGCAGACCCACTCTTGAGATAACCCATCAATCCATTAATTGAGGAACGAACCAATCTACTCATGAGGATAGAGGTCTCTTGACACAATCATCTTCTAAATGTTCCGCCAATCCCACCTCTTAATACATTACAATTGATTTCAACATGGGATTTTGGTGGGAGACATTCAAACTATATTAAGATTAAAAAGGATATATAGGAAGCTTGATACTATAAAATTCATAGGGCTCAGTGTAGTCTAAGTACATAACTTTATTGTATCAGTCTGCATACTTAAACTATCTTCTTGAAACTGCTCAGAATCCTGAGTGCAGAAGAAGACATGATTGTGTGGATGCTCAGCGATAAGGATTAACAATGCACTTTTGGCAAAGAAATGGGAGATTGTTTAAGTTGAGTGGGTGTGTTCTAAGATGAAAAGAAGAGTTAAGTGAAGCCAAAAGAAATCCAACAGATTGGGGGAAATGGAGCAATCCAGAGACTGGAATCTTAGTTATGGCAAAAGAGGAAATGCCAGAGAAAGGGAAATGTTAGTATCGGAGAGTGCAATGAGTTTAAGGTTCTAGAAGTTTCAAAAAATTAAAAATCCCAGGGACAAAAGAGGAAATCACTGAAAAGGAGTGAAGGTGAAGGTTTTTAATTCAAGAGAACTAAGTCAGGTGTTAACGTATCTAGAGAAATGCCAGGACCACATTCTCCTGCACTGAAGAGCTGTTTGGCAATGCAAAATCAATTTTTTATTCCAGTTCTTTTTACTAAACCACCTAGAGTCTGTGCATCAAACGCTACCAAGGAAGTAGCTGTGGGCTCACCCTCTCTACCTGACCCTTGAACAGGCCACCCTCTGTGATGCACTCTCTGTTCTAGAACGGGCATTTACCACAGGGGTGAGGCAACCAATTTAAAGGCAGAGGAGGAAAACCTGGCAATGTCACCACCCATTTCTGATCTTTCTGACAGTTCATATATTTTAAACTTCACCTACCAGAGCTGTCAATTCAATCTAGACTCCCTCTGAAGATATGATTGGAACAAGACAGCTCCATGGTAATCCCATCATCATTAAGCAGTTCTATAGCACTTCAGAATGTCAAAGCACTTTATGGCTGTGCTTATTAATTTTCTCACATAACAATGCCAGAAGGCAGTCCAACAGTCAGAGTGAGACTTGTCAGAAATGTAATGAAGAAATAGATTCAGAAATGGACTCTGGGTAAAGCTGAGGCCATATCACAATATAGCTAAGAAAGAAGCAACACAATTCAGGTTCCCTGAGCTTGGGAAATGCCAATTAACAACCCCAGAGACAGGACTTTTCTGGTCAGAAGCAATGAGGAAGCATGCAAATCCCTGGTTTATCTTAAAGATTATCATCATATAACTCAGATAATTTTTTTAGATAATAGGTTTTCAGTAACATAATAAACACATCAAGACAAACTGAAACCCCTGTTTTTGACAAGGATATGTTTACTGCTTGAAAAACTTGATTTTCGACAGACCCTTAGCCATGCTAACAAAGAGAAGAAGAGAGAGAACCCAAATTACTAGCATATGGGATGAAAAAGGCAATATCGCAAGAGTTAACAACTAGAATTAACAAATGGGACTTACTCAAACTAAAAAGTTTTTTCTCAGCGAAAGAAACAATAAGAGAGGTAAATAGGGAGCCTACATCCGGGGAACAAATCTTTACTCCTCACACTTCAGATAGAGCCCTAATATCCAGACTATACAAAGAACTCAAAAAATTAGACAAAAAGACAACAAATAACCCAATCAACAAATGGGCCAAGGACCTGAACAGACACTTCTCAGAGGAGGACATACAATCAATCAATAAGTACATGAAAAAATGCTCACCATCGCTAGCAGTCAGAGAAATGCAAATCAAAACCACCCTAAGATACCATCTCACTCCAGTAAGATTGGCAGCCATTAGGAAGTCCAATAACAACAAGTGCTGGCGAGGATGTGGGGAAAAGGGTACACTTGTTCATTGTTGGTGGGACTGCAAATTGGTGCAGCCAATGTGGAAAGCAGTATGGAGATTTCTTGGAAAGCTGGGAATGGAACCACCATTTGACCCAGCTATTCCCCTTCTAGGTCTATTCCCCAAAGACCTAATAAGAGCATGCTACAGGGACACTGCTACATCGATGTTCATAGCAGTACAATTCACGATAGCAAGATTGTGGAACCAACCTAGATGCCCTTCAATAGATGAATGGATAAAAAAAATGTGGCATTTATACACAATGGAGTATTACTCTGCATTAAGAAATGACAAAATCATAGAATTTGGAGGGAAATTGATGGCATTAGAGCAGATTATGCTAAGTGAAGCTAGTCAATCTTTAAAAAACAAATACCAAATGACTCCTTTGATATAAGGGGAGTAAACAAGGACAGGGTAGGGACGAAGAGCTTGAGAAGAAGATTTACATTAAACAGGGATGAGAGGTGGGAGGGAAAGGGAGTGAGAAGGGAAATCGCATGGAAATGGAAGGCGATCCTCAGGGTTATACAAAATGACATATAAGAGGAAAGGAGGGGTAAGACAAGATAATACAAATGGAAGAAATGATTTACAGTAGAAGGGGTAGAGAGAGAAAAGGGGAGGGGAGGGGAGGGGAGGGGGGATAGTAGAGAATAGGATAGAGAGCAGAACATCAGACACTAGAATGGCAATATGTAAATCAATGGAAATGTAATTGATGTAACTGATGTGATTCAGCAATCTGTATACGGGGTAAAATGGGAGTTCATAACCCTTTTAAATCAAACTGTGAAATATGATATTTCAAGTTAGATGTAATGTTTTGAACGACCAACAATAAAAAAAGAAAAACTTGATTTTCTTAATAATTCTAACTTATTTACTCTTCCATATCTGTTATAATTCAAGAAGTTTACCAAGTATCTATGAATATGAATTACAAGAAAGTGAGGTTTTCAAAGTTTTGAATAAAACCTATCATTCTATATCAGTCACAGTATCATTCCAGAGCTTGGGAGAGAAAACTAAATTTTCATCCAGAAGGAAGAAAGAGAGGGAGGGGAGGAGGGATGAAGAAAGGAAAGAAAGAGTAAGGGATAGACAAAGGAGAGGAGGAAGAAAGGAGGGAATTAAAAATCTTTTGGAAAATTCAGTTTTTAATTGTGACAGCAAATGAACAGAGTAAAAAAAAAAAAAAATCCCAAATGTTAACTCACTCCCTCGGACTGAAAGAATAGTGTTTACCAAGAACCAAATCAGAGGAGATTCGCTTAATCAGAACTTTTTCAAACACATGTAAAGGGCACCCGAAAGGAGAGAAAACATTTTTTAAAGAGCAAGGAAGAACTATATTTGACAGCTCTTCTTCCATTTAATTACTATGAAGATCATCAGCAATGGCCCTCTAGAGTTCAAAGCTCTTGCCAGTCCTGAAGTTGCTCCTATCTGCTTCTCATTCCTGCTACACCTGCACCACAACACCTTACCACACAGGGCAAGAGCCAGTTTTCTCCAACATATTTACTGGGGCTGAAAGACTCTGCTGTGCTTCCAGGAAAAGACACTCAATGGAAATAAAAGAAGACTTTTGCCTCTGAAAAAAGGACCCATGGGCAATCTGATGACCCTATCAGGTCTATGGAGAGCATTTCATACCCAAGTGCTTACTCTAAAAGATTATTGAAAAAAAAGAAATTCTTCACTGCTAAGGCAGGAGTCCTCAGGGTACTTAATAAAATATGCTTCACAAGAGTCAGCTATAACAGAAGACTATGTAGAGTATATTGTAGATGTTCTGAATTTGAACAGGAACCATTTTATAGAAAGGAAAAAAACTGTTAGTAAGACAAAATTAGGGATCAAGCAGTAGCGCCGGTGTCCCAAGCAATAGGGTATCTATAGCTACAGAAATAGGTGACATAGAATTCTGGTCCTGGAGAGAAAAAGACACTTTCTCTCTCTCTCTCTCTCTCTCTCTCTCTCTCTCTCTCTCTCTCTCTCTCTCTCTGTCAAGTGACAGATAAAGGTAAATAGCTACAGTTTTCTTTTTTTCCTTTACCCTTACCATTCAAGTACCTTCAAGAACCACATCTAGTTTTGTAGTTTAGGAAGACCTGACAGGTTTTCTTAGGAGGTTTGAGTACAGGAAATAATGTAGTTGGCAAAATCACAATTTCTCAGGAAACTCAATACCAAAGAGTTTGTGGAAATCATATGTCAGATAATCTAAAAGTACTTGGCATTAGGAGGTGCTAGGTTTTTGTCATTTAGCCATCCTTTACATGAAGGCTGATAATTATTTTCTGGAGTAATGAAACGCCTCTTGATTGTTCAGGGATATGATGTTCAGGGATAGGAAATGGATGAGTCTTAATTTCTGATGCTATAACAGAATATCTGGTGCTTGGTAAAATATAAAGAAAAAAGTTTGCTCAGGAAAGCAGTTATGTATGATGCTAAGGCATTAAGAGATATCTCTCTATAGTATAGGGAAGAAAATACTATATACAAAATAACTCTTTACAATGCCTTTTTTTTAAAAAAAAGATTTATTTGGGTCATAGTTGGGGACTAAAAGGCAAAGAGTGGGTGGCCACAGCTGATGGCCTCTGGTGCATGGCTACATTACATCATGGCAAATGGCATCATGGTGGGAAGATGTGCAAGAAGGATTTGCAGCATGTTATGGAAGGGAGATTCAAGGGAGGTGCCAGCATACAAGTCTACAACGACCCCTACCTATGGGATTTCCCTGGAGAGCAAGAACAAATTCAAAGCCCTTGCCAGAATGTACTCCCTCTAGGAAAGCATTACGGTCTCCTAAAGCACTAGTCACCTCTCTTCAGGGTTCCATCTCCTCAATACTATTACATTGGGAAATTAAGCCTCACAATGAGTGTTGACGGGGACAAACCACATGCAAAACATAGCAGGGTGCAAATGCTGTTGCTATTAAAAGACTAAGCTATTTCAGACTGCAGAAGGTTCAGGTAGATGAGAATGTTATCCTTCATCTAAGAGAGATGCTGTGGAGAAGTTCTGGTCTGATTTCACAGCTGCTGTTCAGGCAAGCTTCCAGCTAGGGTCCATGGGAGAGCGGGCCTTTAGGAAAACTGGTGCTTCAGGCAGGGAAATTTCTAGAGGGATATGAGAAAAAGCCTACCCAATACAATCTTTGCTGTAGTAGGAATTTTATTTTTAAAAAATAAATTCTATTGGGTATCAGCAAGGTTAATCTATTAAGACATCAGTATTAATTCCTAATGAAAATTTATAAAATACACACACACACACACACACCATTAAAGTAGGAGAGACAAGTTAGGCCTAGAATAAATAGGAGATGGATATGGTGCAATTTTCAGTAAATTTCTCATAATACTTAATATTAACGTTTCATCCAGTTTAGGTATCATCTAATTATGGGGTTGATGAAGCTTCTCATAAAGTATGCAGTGGAGTACAGAATCACATTTCCCTTTCCTTATAAAGTATATATTTGGTTTATTTTCAAATTTGCTGTTGCTCAACATTCTTGTAAATTAAGTTGTCACCCATCAGCAAGTTAAGTCACCTGATCAGGTGCTGTAATGCTTAGCTGGAGACGAAAAACCTCTGGAGGTTCCATTTCTGATTAACTCTCGTAGTTCACCTGGTTCTCAGCAACTCCCCAGATGTTTCAATTCTGGATATCTTGTTCTAGCAATTTCATTAGCATTAGCTACTGGCCAGTGCTCCATAAAACCTCCAATCTGGTCTTCCCATTCCCCAACATGACTAGTGTGAGCCTGCCAGCATCTCAGACTTTTCCTTTAATCCCATTCTGTTTCCTAAGTGGGGGAAAGGCTAAGGGGAGTTAAATTCACTTTCTTAAAGAAGTGCAGCAAACACACACACACACACACACACACACACACACAGAGAGAGACTATGCTAACTCCAGATGGTATAGAAAAAGTCTTTTCTTATCTTTAACATGCATTAGAATCAGAACTGGAATGAATGAAAATAGACATGACCATGTGACTAATGATGACAATTATAAGTACCCTTTTGGGATCCCTCCATATGTTTGATACAGGGCAAGTCAGAGGTTAAATCTTCATGACAAACAAAACTTGTAAGACAGCTTCCACATCTGGTTTAAAAGTTCTTTTATATTATTTGAAATCAATAAGCAAATAAACAAGTAAAACAAAGCAATAAGTCAGGAAGAAGCTGATTGTAATGCAGGGAGGTACTTGTTGAAGATTACAATTAACCATCCTACCTTGCGTCCTTCCTTCCTTCCTGCCCTTCCTCCCTCCCTCGATTCTGCAAAGGTATATTGAGAAACACTTACTCACAATGTGTAATGAGCATCTGTTTACTCAACAGAGATGACTGTGATGCTGGCCTTACCTTAAAAGACATGAAATCAGTCAAGATGTAGCATAACATCAACTCATTGAGTACAAATTGTACAAATTGTAGAACTTGGGAGCATTTCAAAGAAGTGATCCTTATATTGGGCTTTGAATAATGTGTAGGACTTAGGTTTTCAGATAAAGAGGGAAAGGAGTGGCGTATACAATCTCATTAAGAAACAAGTGATGAGGGAATGGTAGGAAGGGACTTTGCTTCCTGCTCTACCCAGCTCAAGACTCTAAGGTACTGTGAGTTTAATGTGCATAGTCAGGGAGGAAGAGATTGCAAAGGTAGACTGAAGTCAAAACATGAAGATACCACACCAAAAAATTTGGATTTTGATCTCTAAGCACTAGTGATTCTTCAAAGGGAAAGGCAAAAGAAATGCTCTCATAAGAGAGCTTTGACAGCAATTTGGGACTGAAATGGAGAATAAGCCAAGTGTTGATCCTATAATGATAGACTGGGGCAAAAGAGATGGCCATGAATCCTAGAGAACCTGCACAGAGAAGGTGTCCTGTAGACTGTATTTGAATGTATACTTAAACTGTGATGAGTGAGGGAGAGAGGAGTCACAGATGAATTGACAACCTCTGACTTGGGCACCCCGACACCTGGGGACAGGTGAATGTGAATGGAGACCAGTTTGTATGAGAATGTACTGAGACCACAATAAGCAGAGGGTGACCCAGGAGCTTGCACACTTTTCACTGCTCAATTATTCCATTGAGGCCCATGGAATCTTCATGAGAAATATTAAATTAAACATAGGTTTGACAAGCCCATTAAACACAGCACTGAGTTCAAAAGAAGAGAAAAATCAGGCCAACAGACAAAATAATTGGCAAGAAAACTAAATTAAGAACCTACCTTGATTCAAAGATATGCTGGATTTTTTAAAAATCCACAATTGTAATAGGACATAATGAAGATTTAAGCTTTAAATATAGCCTCATACCCATCTAATTAAAATAATAAAATTCAAGGAGTTGCTGTGCCATCAGTATGCTAATGGAGTTCAGCTCCCTCCTCTGCCTTTTTTTTTTTTTTTCATGCTCCTATTTTGAAGCCCTCCCATGACTGGCACAGGCTAGTTAATAGATCAGAGTGGAAGTACAGAACTTGAGCTTAAAACTTTTAAAGAGGGATGTCTTCAGCCATTGTCATCTGGAGCCTTTTAATGGTACAACATGGAGAGGGTCAGGGCATGGTGTGGATGGGGATCCCCATTAGATTCTGAGACTTGCTAGAAGACACACCTTCGGGCCAGTTTTATTTGGGCCTATCTAATGGGGTTTTGCACCTCAGTTCTTTGCACTTTAACCTGAGATTGAAAAAAGCAGCAGCTTAAAAAAAAAAAAAAAGGAAGATAAGCATGTCTAATCGATTACATAACAAACTAAAACCTTGTAAAAATACCCAAAGATAAATATAAGAGATGGTGAGGGAGAGGTTGGGGCAGGGGAAGTACATAGCAGATTCCATACATTAAATATAAAACAAAAAATTATACTATTTAAATTAAAAAGAGGTTATTAATAAAAATAAATAAATTTGCAAAGGCTTATTCACAGAAAAATGCAAATGGGAAGCATGAAATCATGCTCCTATTCACAAGTAGTTTGGAAATACAAATTAAGAAGCTATTATTTCATACTTTATTAGATGGGTAGTCATTTTAAAGGCTGATTATGCCCCTATTTGCAGGAGAAAACATATTTTAATGTATATTTTATAAAAAAATGGGGTTTCTGCACATTTTTGTCTATAATTTCCTTTTCTTCTTTAAAGATGCTGTTGGAAATCCTTCCAAGTTGTCTGGCATAATTTGAATCCATTCTTTGAGAAGACTGTAATTTCACATGGCAAATGTATAGTCTACCATTCACCAACTAGTAAACATTTATTTTTTTTTCCTACTAAAATTGGTGAAAGCTGTAATAACAAATATATATTCTTATTTATATTGATTTTATTTTCATGGCATAGCATCTAAGGACTTCCAAGATTTAGAATTGCTAGGGCAATTCTAGTATTATATGTATTTTTAGCTTAAACAGAAGTTGCCAGTTGTAGCAATAAAGTATACTTATGAAGAACAGAAACTCAAGAGCCTATTGCCTAGAATTCACCCTGGCTTTGTTGCTAAAATTAGGCATGTTTAAACTCTCTGCTGCAGTTTCCTTATCTATAACATTCAGATAGAATCTCACCTTCATCAATGGAAATTTTTTCAATGGTAAAATAATATATGTAGCCATTGCATTGTACTAAGGTGCATCTGATTACATGTGCATGTTGTATATTTAAGGTCCTGATACCTCGTTCATAGTAGGGTTAGAGGGACCTTTGCTCTTATAATATCTTAGAAGATACTGAAGATTATCAGAAGAATTTATTTAAAGCCTTTATTGTACATTGCATAAACATCTTGCAGAGTGTAAGTTAACTTGAATGGTATATGGTGGGGTTATTTATTTATTGCAATTTATTGCAGGGCTATAGATACAGGTTAACATATATAATCTAAAAATCCAAAATCTGAAATGCTCCAAAATCCAGTGGGTTTTTTTTTTTTTTTGAGCAACAGCATGGCACCACAAATGGAAAATTTTACATCTCATTTCAGTCAAAACACTCATGCATTAAAAATATTGTATAACATTACCTTTGTATAGTTTACATGTGTAAAGTATATATGAACTTTGTGTTTAGACTTAGGTCCCATCCCCAAGATATCTCATTATATATAGGCAAATAATTCAAAATATGAAAAAATTCAAATTCTAAAAACATTTCTTCTTTTTCAGATAAGGGAGACTGAATTTGTACTATATTTCTTTTTTTCCATTTACGGGAGTAATAAAAATTCCTTTAATAATACATATTTTTAAGTAAAGACATGAATAGCTTTGATTTCAAAATAGCAAATATAATAATGTAGGTTATATACAAATATGGTAAAAAAAATGTGACATTTGGGAATGATTAGTATTTTGTATTATTATCATGCATTTTCTCCAAACATTTTTTTGTGAAAAAACCCTCTGAATCAATTCTTTAACTAGTATCTGAACAATGTGAGTTCTATCCAATGAAAGTCTGGTAAACCCACTCCTTGGAAAACAGAAAAAGAAAAACTCTTATTTGTAGTGTTTGCTGATTTCTGCGAGGTAAGTACTCTCACCAGGGCCAATTTCAAATTACCAACAATTTAATTGGCCTATAAAATTCCTGAATATTTAATAATCATCTCTTTGCACCCAATATGAGTTGTTAAAGTCAGATTTTGGTAAATGAATTGGACAAACCAAGTATGAAAAAGGCATTTAGAATTCTGTCTCAGTAAGTTGAATTTCTATCTCAATGACCTACAATTTCAAAAATGTTCAAGAAAAGGTTAGTCCTGAATAGGCATCCAAGTGTTTAGGAACAAGTGAGTATTCTTAAATTAAAGGGCAACATTCTGAGAAAAGGTGGCACCATGGGATGATTCTTATTTTACTGTGCTTTGAAACAAATTCATGGTTTTGTGCAATGTGCCTGTCCATAGTAGAAATGTGCGGCATCCCAACCTATTGTTTCTGTACCTGTGTCATGTGTTGGGTTGTGTGTGTGTGTGTGCTCCAAGTGTAGATTCCCCAGCTTCTCCCTGCTCCCCTGGCCTGGAGTTGTTTAACTACTATATCCATATACCAAGCCACACTCCTTATCCACATGACTGGGAGCATCTCTCAACTCCTAATGTCCTCCCTTTTCTATTCCCAGGGCCTGGAAGATGCATACACTCATAAACATTTGTGGTGTAGAGGAATAAACAATCATCTCTTAGATTTAGCAGGAGTCAAGAAATTTTCCAGTTTGATTCTCTGATATTATAGATGAAAAACCTGAGTTCTTCTGCAATTAGTGATTTTGTCAGAGGTCACACTGTGGGACAGCAACAGAACTATTGTAACCTTTTGTTACAGCACATGGCTCACCTGTTCTTGTTACCCAAAGAAGTTTAAATGGGTGTCATTCTGGTGACAGTAACAATCCTTTTTTGACTTATACCTAATAAACATTTATTGAGCATCTACTCTATGCCTTCCTTTTTCCCACCTTCCTTTCCTACTGTCTTATTTTTTTCTTTCTTCCGAGAGATGAATTTAAGTGAACACTCGAGCTTTTAGAAAATACAAGGCCAAAAATTAATTCCATTGATTACTGGAAAAGTTCATGGGCCTTCAGATTTACACCAGGATTACATATGAGAGTGATTTAAGAAACTATAGCAGACGGCTGCTGAGGATTCAAATGTTTTAGCATGTGCCCACAGTCCCTCTGTTCTCTTGTTGGCATGGCAAGCCACAGACAGCTACAGATCCCAAAGCCTCTCCCTAGGGTCTCCATGTCTGAACTCGTGCAGGCTGTTCAATGGCACCAAGGGTAAAGAGGAGGATAGCCTGGCACAGCTGGCTGGCTCCAGTTCCTACCATTTGAATGACATCCAGCTTTGGAAGGCCACACACATCACAGTTAGTTGAGAGTGACAAAGATCCTTTTATTTCTGTGAATGGAGGATAGAGGGAACAAATTATATGAGTAGGAAAGAGTGGCTCCACAAGAGCTTTACAGACAGACAATTTCTCAACACTTGCGGAATTAGTGGGCACAGTAAGTGAGGGTAGGAAAGTATGCCTACAGGCGTACGAGTTACAGGTACCATCTTTCTTCATCACATTATTGAGTGGCAATTAACTCATTGTCACTTTCAACAAGAGGCTCACCAGATGTCGCAATGATTCAGTGTCTGCAGGAGTTTCTCCTGAGGAGGTAACAGAAGCCCAGACAGCATGTAAATTTGGGTTCAGTCCATTCTTCCATTGTACCACCCAGAAGTTAGGGTGCATCAGTCAGCATCCTGTGCATTTTCTGGACTGGATCACTAGGGACTTTTGGCTAAGACTTGTACAAAGTCCTCCTGAGTCACATATGCCCCTGTTGCCTTCGGCCCACACCATGCACATCCATAATGCTGCAGATCCAAGGCTCTCCCTGCTTCTCTTAGCCATGCCAGGAGCCCCCGCAGCCTTGCCTGCGCAGAGTGCTCCTCGGGGGCTTCTCAGAACACTTAGGAGGCATCGGCTCCACATTTCAGGAAAAATCTCTAGGGGAACAAAAGGCCCTGGCAGTCTTTGAACTTGAAATCTGGATAATCCATTTGAAACCTCAAGGTCTGAGCAGAACTAAAGTAAAAATTAAATTAAACCAGAATCACAAAATCTGTCTTCCTGGCTATAAGATAACCTCACCTCAGACTTTGAATGTTACAGTGGATAAAATCACAGTCAAAAATTATTCAAGCTTTTTTACTCCCTCTCCATTTTTCAGATAGGGATGTTGAGGCCCAGTGAGAGGAAATGATTTATTTGTGGTACCAGACCCAGAAAAAGGAAGTGCTTCCCCCCCAAAAAAAAACCCATATTTTTTTGTTTGCTTATACACTAGGCCTAGTTTTCATAACTTTTCAAGTACTAACACATTAGCAAATTCAATTCTTAATTTAAATTCATGAGATGATAGCCTTAATCCTATCATTATCATTTCTGGTTTCCGCAAGCAGAAAGAAACTAAAGCACAGAGAGGTCTATAATTTACTCAGTTTACACAGTTCATAACTGACTGAGCTGGGATTTGAACCTTGTCAGTGAGGTTATAAAGTCAAAGCTTTTCATCATTGCTAGACCACTGGAATTTTTTTTTTTCTGTATATCTTCCCCATTCAGAATAAGGCTAGTCCTTAAAATTTGAAATTTAGAAACTTTTAATGTTATGAAAATCCATGTGTTTTTTTCTCTAGGAAAGAAAGAAAGAAACCCTCAATCAATTTGCTAGAAAAAAAAAAGCTAATTACTCAATCTTTGATGCATACATGAGAGAAGAAAAGTAAAGAGGAAATCATAATTTAGCGCCTGTGTTCATGTGGGAATATTCAAAGGTAAATAATTATATTACAAGAGCTGTATTCTAATCAGTCCACCCTAGTCTGGTCTTAATAGGTGCTAACTGTAGGCAGGTGGGGTGTGGGTGGAGAAGGTAAAATACTGGGGATGTGCCTTGCAAGGGTGCAGCAGCCCTGTAGCCCCTTCCCCAGCCCCACTCCTCTCTGCTTCCTGGCTGCAATCAGCTAAAGCTAAGGAACTATCCTTCTCTAGGATATCCTCACCCTTGGGCCCTGAGCAATGCAACCAGTGGACCATAGACTGAACCTACAAAACTGTGAGTCAAGAGGAACTTTTCCTCCTCTAAGTTGCCTTTTTAGGTGTTGTGACCACAGCAAGGAAAAGCTGACTAACACAACATCCTTTGAGATTACTTCAGACTAGAGCTATTGATAAATGTTGAGGAAGCCTTCGGTGTAGGACCAAGGCCAGGACCTCATTAAAATTCACATCCTGGCTCTCTGAGTGAGAAAGAAACTCCCCTTCCAATTCCTAAAGTGTTTTCTCTGGGCCTGTAGGTGATTGAGTCTTCCCGAAGTTCACATTTCTCTTAGAGATTGGAAGATCTGCTCCTGAGCTTGCTTTCCAAGCTTGTCTAGTTTGAAACATTTTTACTGGCTGGATATTAAGAAAACCATGGTGTTTTCACCTTTGCTCAGAGCATCCTTGGAGGGAAGAAGTGTGAAGATATAGCATGGTCCACATCAGCCTTGGCCTTTTGGGAGGCTCTGTATACTCACTAGTCCTGACTCCTGCATGCTGACCTCTGGAATGGGGAGCTCTCAAGGTTTTCATGCACTGTCATGAGCTCAGTATTTAAGGGAAAACACACAATAGATGTGCAATGTTCCTTGTGAGAAGAAATAAATGATGGAGAAAGGAAGAATGAATGAAAACATAGAAAAAATAAGTTTTTTTTTTTTTTTCTGTTTCAGTAGTCTTCCACTCACAGGGGCCAGCTCAGAGCATGCTTTGGCCAAGGATAGCATAGGTGGAATGCAGTGGTTGCATCAAGGGCTGAGCAGGGCATACTCTAGTCATCAGACTGCTTCCCTCTGCCTGCCATGGAGTGTGTCGATGTTCTTTTGTTTGGTTGTTTGTTTTGGTACTAGAGATTGAACTCAGGGGCACTTGATCACTGAGCCACATCCCCAGCCCTATTTGTATTTTATTTAGAGACAGGGTCTAACTGAGTTGCTTAGTACCTCACTTTTGCTGAGGCTGGCTTTTGAACTTGAGATCCTCCTGCTTCGGCCTCCTGAACCACTGGGATTACAGGCATACACCACCGCATCTGGCTTCGATGTTCTTGATTCCACCCCTGTACCATTCTTCCTATTTTTCTTAATGTGTGATAGTCCCACTGCTTGACATGGGAGCAAAGTTGCTTAATTATTCTTAGCCTCCATTTTCTTTCTGATTTTTAAAAAATAATTATTTATTTTAATAGACAAATAATTGCATATGTGCATGGTGTACAACACAATGCCTTGATGTATGTGCACAATGCAGAATGGTTAAATCAAGCTACTAAACATTTGTATTCTTATATATACTTTTTGTGATGTAACAATGCCTTAATTTTCTTAGAAATCTAGCTAGTAGGATGACCCACATTTAAAAAACATTCACTGAATCAAATGTGATAATGCATTTAAAATGCTTAGAAATATCTTTGTGTGTAGGATACTTTTAATGTTACTGCCTATCCTCACATGAAGAGTATAAAGTGTTTTCTGGTATAGAAAAAAAAGATGGGGAAAATGGAGAGACTGGGGCCAAATGCCATCTTTCAGGTATTCCTGTAGTTCTTACCACAGGCTTGGAAAGCAAACATTCAATCCATTCCACTGATGAAAGAACTGAGGCTCTGCAACCTAAGTCTCACCCTCAGAATCACGCAGTGGATAAGTGGGTGGTCTGGGATCTATGCCCACATCTCTGACCCAGACACCCTCGCATCACACCTGCCACTTCATCTACCAATTGTTTGACTACTGTTTTTTAGCAATCTTCTGGGGATTCCTATTCAGTTCTTGTAGGCATGTTCCTTTAAAGTGCTTCCTGAAGAGAATTATACCAGGATCTCCTAAATGCAGAGTAGGAATATGTACATAGAATAGCAGATGGTCATTTCTGCCAGGGGAAGAAACTGCAGCCCTAAGAATAGGCAGGCTCACAAGAGAGGCTAGTATCAAAAAGGGTCTTGTGCATGCTATATGTCAATGGAACATCCAGAGATAACATCTAGAAGAAATACAATACGGCCATAGAAAATGGGAATGGCAGTAGGGAGAAATTTTGACCTCTGAGGATAACAGAGAGAATATCTCATTTAAAGTTACAAGAAATGGGTGATGCAATCACAGAGTGGTCATGTAAAAGCCAATGTACAGAATATGAAATCAAGCAAACATATTTGGACCTTGGTTCAGAAATGTACCACTTATGTGACCCCTCACAAATTTCTTAATTTCTTGAGTCCCCCAAGTAGAAGATGGATGATAACATCATCTATTTGCCAGAGTGACTTTTAGAGATTAAGTTTAACAATTTATGTAAAGCAATCAAGCACTCAAAATTACTCTGCCCTGGATCATTACATTTTCCTTGTGAGAAGTGAGCCAGGGAGTATTGCAGAGTCACCTAGCAGACTACATCACTAATGGACCTCTGGCCAAGGAACTGGCCCAAAGGTAAACTATGGGCCTTAAGATTTGCTGAGACGAAGCTGGGAACAGTGGCGCACACCTGTAATGCCAGCAGCTTGGCAGGCTGAGACAAGAGGATTGTGAGTTCAAAGCCAGCCTCAGCAAAAGCAAGGTGCTAAACAACTTAATGAGACTCTGTCTCTAAATAAAGTACAAACAGGGCTGGGGATGTGGCTCAGTGATCAAGTGCAAAATAGGGCTGGGGATGTGGCTCAGTGGCTGTGTGCCCGAGTTAAAGCCCCTAGTAGCCCCCTCCAAAATGAGATTTGCTGAGATGCAAGTGAAAATTCACCCAGGAAAAGAAAACAAAACCCAGAAATTAATGGCACATATTTCCTTTTATTCTTCACTCAGATACAAAACACACATGCACATATAAAAAAACAAAACAAAGAAACCTGACATATTTTTGCTTTCCAAGCTGTGTTTGGACTCATTTTGTAAAGTTCTTCATGATGCAGTTTGGGAGGACTCAGCCAAAATTCCCATTACATAGACTGTTCCCAAGACTCCATATCACATTTAAAATCAAAGAGTGAAGAGAGATTGTTTTACCTCTTGTTTTTGTCTTTATCTTTCTTTTTCTCCCTGCTGGACTGTGGAAGACATCAACAATAAAAAAAATCCCACTGGAAATTAATATATTGATACTAAAAAAATAGAAAAATCAACCAGTGAGCTGCTGAGCATGAAAGGTGGGGAAATGGGAAATCTGAGAAACAAGAAGAATGAGAATAAAGGAAAGGACCAAGGAAAGTTAATACCTGAAGGAAAAGAAACCCCAAAGTAAACCTGGATGCTGAGAAGAAATGACTTCGTTCAAGAGGTGGAAACACCTTATTGCAAATTATTACATGCGGGACAGGATATTATCGTTTCAAGAACAAGAGCATGTTCTCATCTCCTGGACTTGATGAAACTGACAAATGCAATCAAAGCCTTCCTCAGTGAATTCTCAGGAGGGTACTGCTCAGGAGAGTGTGCTATCCTAAAAGTGAGAGTAACCTGAAAACTCCTATGCATACTCTTGCATCCAGCAGAGACATATAGACTCCTAGCAGGGGGACCCCATCTCTGGGTCCTTGTCTGTTGTGGCAGACAAGGCACACGTGGCTACTACACATCCCACATCGTGGCCACGATGGTGGTCTTACACACTAGAATTAACCAGAAATGAAAGCATGTATGACGACTGCACAAGAGCTCATAGAATCAAGTGCAAGACTCAGATTCCTTGATGCTAAAATCAATATGATAATAATACCTTCTTCACCTAATTCACGGAGCTTTTTGCAAAGCAGTAGAAAATAAAATGCACATAAGAGTTCTTTAGAAAATGTACACAGCTATACAACTGTCATTGATATGTCATAATTAATTATAAATAGTGCAGAGAGAACATTCAGTAAACTAAGTGCTTTAAGTAGGTAGGATTCTAATATCTGCTGCATGTAGCAGACCTCTTAAGTTAATTATATGTTAGAATTCATCTGCCATCGTTATCTGTATAATGCTCACATCTTCCACAGGTGTGAAGTCAAACTCAGATTTAAACTGCCTGGCATCCTATAGAACTTTGGGAGAACTGGGTTTAAGTTCAGGTCAGCTCTTTGCCATCATCCACTTAAAAAGGCACACTGCTGATAAAGAGAGTGACAAACGAATGACATGACTCAAGATGACTTTCTGAAAGCGACAAGGCATACAGTGCAATTCTGTGACCAGCTGCCAGAGAGGAGTGGAGAGGAAGGGGATGGGCCTCAGGTTCTTTATCCTCAGCCCTCTCTCCCAGGCACAATATGTCCCTGCCTGTTGCATGGGCTGTTCCCTCCTTAATTACCATTTTTGCAATGTCTCTTGAAAGTCTGAGAGAAACTGTCTATCTCTGACACTGTGATGTGCATTCTGTTTTCTGTCTTTCTAGAAAAAATGCAACACCAGGAGAAAAGGCTGAACATTTACTATTAATTTCTCCTTTGAAAACAAGTAAGAAAAGAAAGTTACCATTAATTGTTTCTGACAAGTGTTGAAGAATATACTGTCCCCAAGAGCAAGTTAAAGTGGAATATGATTAATTTGAAAGAAGACAGAGAACCCAAGGTTGAGGAATGGAGAAGCAGCTTCCATTCAAACAAGAATCCAAACACAGGCCGGGTTCCTATGATAGTGGGATTGGTCCAGCATCCCTCCTCCTGCCGGTGGGTGAAGATGTGTCTGAAAGAGTCAGAATGACTATCAGAGATACTGCCAGCCCTCCTCCCAGGTGTCAGATGATGATGAGTAACAGTGTAAGGAAAATAGTCACTGGGATAAATTGCTGCTGCCATCCCATAAAAACTGAAGGGGAAAATATGCTGAAAGCAATCACGGGCTTTGAGAAGCAAGGAGACTTCATGGCACATCTTTCAGCCAATCATCTCAGATGGCTTTGCGGGCATCAGGTAATTATTTCCAACAATTTCACTGTGAATATAGTATTAATAGATCTCCATTTACACAAGGGGAAAGACGTGGAGTAAAATGAGACAGCTGGCCAAAGATCCAAAGAGCAAGCTGATAACAGAATTGGAAAATAAAAGTCATGTCAGTAGACATCAGATTCGAGGTTGAAATCACCAATCCCAAGTTTTGACAAACAAACCTGTTGAAGAAACCAACAGATGGATTTTTACTCTATGCAAGACCAGGACTTGAGGACATCCTGAGCTGGCTCCCATAGCTTTCCTTCTTAACCCCCTCCTACCCCCACACAGGTGGGACTCTGGCCAGACAGAATTTCCAATCAAATATTTCAAATTCCTGCTCATCTTCACTCCTTCAAACATGCAGTTCCCTCAGTGGTGGGCCCTTACCTGCCTCTGTGACCTCCAGCCTCTCATAACTTACTTTCACCTGTCCTCAGGTGCTTCCCCAGGTTTCCTCTCTAACTTCTAACTCCAGATGGAATGAGCTCCCAGAATGCACTGTTGTCTCATATCACAGTTTTTGCCACACTCCTTTGCTGTTTTTGCCCAGGGACATCTTCCACAAAGTATATGGTCAGAAACTTGTGTCTCTCTTGCTCAATAGTTTATCTTTAGGGCTAGAACATTGCCTAATACCTATTAGGATCTCAAGAAATAAGTATCAAATGACTGGCTGAAGACATTCTCCTTGCCTTAAGGAATTGTTCGATCAAGGGAGTAAGACAAATATGTACACACAGAATGAGAATGTGGTGAGTACAAAATAAGAATAGAACTAGAAAACTTTAATGCTCCAAACCGGAACATTATGGTTAATATGATGGTGTATGTTATTGCTTTAGATTCAAATCCTATCCTGATAGGTTCTTTTGTGCTGGACAGCTTTCACAGGCTTCAGGGCAGGTGAGAGGTCTAAATGGAAGGTCCTTTAACATTCCATCTCAAAGACGTACCTGTCAATCTTTGGACAAATAAAAACCTTCCAGAGACACCAACTATAATGTCTATCTTAAAGGGAGAACTATGATTTTGCATCATCCACTTAAAAAGGCACACTGGTAAATATTTAAATAGTTGTTTGTTTTTCTGAAAAGGCTGTTTAGTATAACAGTTAGGACTTTGTAGGCAGTGGAAGGCAATGTGTTGGAAAGAACATAAGTTTCGGAATTAAAATGACCTTGGCGCCAATCCCAGCTTTGCAATTCACTAGCAGTGTGATTTGGGCTAAGTTACAATCTCTATGACCCTTACTCTGAATATTGTTACAGAGTTGTACAGATTAACATTATATTACAGACTTGAGCCTCAGTAATTTTTATCAATGGTACATAAAACAAGATTACATGTCCTTCCTCTGCTGCCTTTTGGCTACATGCTCTTGAACAAGAGTGCTAACCTGTCAAAGTTTTGGTTTCCCATCTATGAAATGGAGATGATCAAATTTTCCTTGACTTCCTAATGTGAGAATGAAATAATGATATGTATCTGAAGTTTTTGTTTTGGTACCTGCATAAAAACAGGCACTCAACAAATATATGTGCTTATTATCATTTGTTTTTCATGTTAATTATTATAAAATTTTGTCAAATAATTGTTTTGTCCTTATCCACAGTAAAATGGTAGAAGGTTTTCTGACTTTTAAATTTTTTTCTCTATATCCCATCCTATAGTTAAAGTATGGTCCAAGCTTCTCCACCTATTGATATGATAATAATGGTCTTGACATTTTCCTTGACTGCAATTCCTCCTGTCTCTCTTTTCTAACCTAGTCAAGGATTTCGACTAACCTCTTTAGGCTGGAGTGGAGAGCCCTGGATAGTCAAACCATATTTAAGGGAAATCCTTATATCCCACTGACTTCACTGTCTTGAAAATAATTTAGACATAACATTCACCAAATAGTTGAATAGACCCTTCTCATTCCACTCAGCTGTTAGAATAGTGTCACAATTCACAAGCCGCTAGAAGTGACTAAAAGGAGCATTTCCCTAAACATTCAGATTTTGTTCCTAACTGAAGGAGAATTAGGTTGTTAACATAAAATTGTTCCATTCAGTCTTCTGTGTCTCCTTTATAGAAAAGAGAGCTGATTTCCTTTTTAGATCCAAATATATTAAAGTTCACAATTAATTTAGATAACACCATATGAGCTGATAGTAAAATGTCTAGCAATTAAATAATGAATGCTAGGGAGCCACAGTCATCAGAGATATCAGAATACACCTTTATTATAATGATGTAAAATCAGTGTGTTTTCATATGATTTAATTATAGATTGACAGGAAAAGGTGCAAACCATAGATTAACAATTTTTAGGTAATGCATATATTAGAAACCCTGTTTCCAAAACTATGATTAATATTGAACATGCTAAATTCACCATCTTATAAAAGAACATTTGTAGATTTTGAACATAATAACTTAACATGAATGGAGATAGAAGAGCTCTGAGTGTGATATGAGCAGATAATCTCTCTTATAACATGGAATGAAATGAAACTACTAAGCGATGCATGCGTTTATCTGAAGGCAGATTTTACCAGCATACATTTTTAGGTTTTATAGTAGAAAATGTTGGTCCAGATGGCTTACACACCATGTAAGATGTAGAACCAAATAGTATTGTATTTTTGTACAACTGTAGGGAGTGCCTCTTCAGTAAGTGCTCAGGAGAGCTGGTAGCCCCCAAACCAGTACCCTACCTCTTCACAGAGATCATAAGATCTATAAGCTCAGATGCAAGCTAGAGACACAAAGATTTATGGGTTCTTTAGATGGAAGATTTCTTTAGGTCTCAGAGTGATGGTACATTTACCTGGGAAGAGTAACACCTCTGCGCTCTAAACACTCTATATACCTGGCATTTTCAATGTTACCACCAAACACGAGAGCCACTGAATTGATCAAAGCCCAAACTGGAAATTCCCCAGGGGTAAGGAAATTGGGGCTCAAACATTTTTCAGAGAAAATGTAACTCTTAACTATGAAGAGAGACTGTTCAAAGAACCTCAGAATGGGAAGGTGCTTTCTTTCAGGGGCAGACTAAACAACTAGTTTGGGATTCTATGACTTTCTTCTTGACGTGCTGTCTCCCAATAACCGTCAAACAACCCACATTTTCACATTGAAAGAGACTTTATTTTCTTTACTACTTATTTTTTTTCTGGTCAAAGAAAAAATAAAGATGAACACTGTTCATTTCATTCAAAGTCACTTGCTACCATTTCAGGTAGTGGTAAAAAAGTAACATTCACTAGTGAGACCGAGCAGCACACAGAGATTGAATTCCTTGTTAGATGTGGACAATGATGTCAATATGCACTGAGAGCAGAAAAACATCTCTCTAGCCAGGAAAACACTGTTGGTAAGATTATCACTGTGAAAAAGTAAGAAGACTATCCTGTCATTCTCCAAAAAAGGAGAGGGTCTGGGCAAACCTCGGTGCCCCTACAGGTAAAATCTTTCATGATAATGACAGAAATGAATAAAATGAAAATACCTCCAAGAGGTGTGATTTCATACATTTTATTTTTGTAGCTAGTTAAATATAAGGTATTACTACAAAATAATACAGGAAAGCTTAAATAAAATATGATTCTTGGGAGCATCTTCTCATTGACTTCTGAATCTCATTCTCACATCATCTGCTATCCTTTCTGTGTAGAGGTACCAAAGATGACAGCAAAGAAACAAATAATACATTAATCATTACTTTCTTAATTTTTGTGTTTAATTTCAAATTTCATTTTTGCAGTTTTTGTTGAATTGATTGATGGGAAGAAAAGAAACCAAACCTATCTTTGAGACCCATTGGGTATACTGTGGAATATGATACAATATAATACTTCCAAATTTTTTTTTTCCTGTGGCCTCATTCCATGAGCTTTAGCTATATGGGAAATTATGCCACTAGAGAACTAAAAAATATTACACAGTTGGGATAAAGGAAAGAACTTCTCTACTCATCTGAAAAATGACAGGGCTGCATAAACGATCCCTCTCATCTCCTCAGCAACTGGAATTCTATATTTCTTTGATTCTTGGAGACATATTAGGAAGTGTTTCAGAAAAGAAATACTAACCACCACAACATATTTTGGGCTTCCATTTCAAATAGGTATCCCAATACCTGTTTATTCTTTCAGACATGTGCATTGCCAAAGTAATTTTTTTTTTTTTTTTTACAGCATGGAGTTTCACTGGCTGACAGATTGAAAACATTATAAACAGCTGGCTTTAGTGATTTGTGTTTAAATGATGCAGAGGCTCAGACTCTCAGACAACCAGAAAAAGGAAAAAATCCCTTCAATTAAATTTTTATATATATATATATCATAGTCTGTTTACTATAAGTACGACCCATCCAAGTCCAGAGTCATTGATATGATCATGTAAGGGACTTCCAGAATCCACCTTATGGTCTCTACAGTGCTACTGATTTTACATGGAAGTCTTCAAGGCCCAGAAAGATCCTTAGAAATGCTTGTCTGAATGTGAGTGACTAAAATCAAGACTGCTGTGTCCTAGTTGAGACCTATGAGTGTGATTCTGAATTGCCCTCTGAAGTAGATGTACTGAGTTGACATTTGCCCTAAGGTTAACAAAGAAGAAAGCACCAACATAATCAAAAGAGAGTGGACTTTGCAGCTAGGAATGCTCAAAGTCACCATTCATTTAATGTATGACGTTAAACAAGTTGTATACCTTTTGTGCCTAAATTCCCTAATCAGTAAAAATAATAACATGATGATGTCTACCACAAAACACATTTCACAGGGTAACATATATAAAGTTTCTCACTATGCCAGAACCTGGCATAGCATAAACTGTCATTAAATAGCCATCCTCTCTAGCCCTTTTCAAAGTTTTAAGCTTTGTATGTAAACACAGAGTGTTCTCTTCAGTTCTTATAACTTGAGTCCACCCCTCCACCTCCTCCCCATCCCCTCCACCCCCTCAGTGTTAGGGATTGAATCTAAGGCCCCATGTAATTTAGGTAAGTGCTCTACTCCCAAGCTCCATTTCCAACCCAAACTTTAGTCTTTGCCTGAGGTTGATAGATGTTGCCTGAATCTAAACATGACAGGTCTTAAACATATTAAGGATAATAAAATTTTCATAGAATTAAATGGTAGGAAGTGAGGAATCATCACAGCCATCAACAATAATGATATCAATTACTTCCCATTTGATGAGCACTTACTGTCTGTATGACACTATGCAAAAGACTGTGTTACTTCACGGAATGCAGACATATGACACTAAGAAACAATGTTGCTTCCATTTTATCAAGGAAGAAGCTGAAATTTAGGAACTGATTGCTAGAACTGATGTTCTTACCTAGTCTATGACAATGTACCAGAAACTACTACAAATATAAAATTGCCACCAGAATTATACCTGTGCGGAATATGCATTGATAGACTGCACTGAATCCAAACTGATTTTCTTAGTCATTTGTATACCCATTCATTCTACAAAATTAGGTTATAGGTAACAACAGTTAGGATAGGTAACAAGTTGCAAATTGAAGTAGTCTTTATTTAAGCATCTGTGGATTATTTGAACTGGAAAAAAACTAGTAATGAAAAATAAATGCACTTTACTTGTAGAACAGCAAGAAAAAAAATGCAACAACCCAGAACATCATGCAAATTGTAGTTATTTATTATCAGACAGTGTAGTACAAGATTATTGACTAAATAAAATCTGCTGCAGTGAGACCCACAAAGCACTATGTTATAGGGCATATATCAGAATGTAGTTTTTCTTTTCTTCTTCTTCTTCTCCTCTTTTAATATACTGAATACTACTTTGAAACAGTATTTCTTGTCAGGAAATTAAATTTGTATTTCTGGCCCAGCCTGTCCCCTGTGGGCACATGAAAGAAAGGCAGAGTGATTCTGTTTCAGGCTGGCCTGGCCCAGTAATGCTGTGGGCTGTGTTTGAGTTCAGAGAAAGGGAGGTGTGGGACAGGAGAAAGTGGTTTGGGGGAGGCCACTATCTGAATACACAAGATTGCATGCTGAGTGCACAGCTTTCTTGTTACCAAACTCACAAATATGCATCAGTTTGTTTCCTTCCTCAGTTTCATTCCATTCCCTGCTGAAGAACATCTCCTTGGGAAGAAAGCATTTGACAAAATATCCAGGCAGAAAAGAACACTCAGATCAGGAGAAGCCAGATTTCTACAAAGCAGTGAGTCAGCAGGGAATGGAAGAAATGTTATCACTTCTATTCCTTGTTGGAAAATTAAGGACCTTCCTGTAAATCAAAATTTCCCTTTGCTCTTAATGAGATGACAGTCTAGAACACTAGGCCTGCTGCTGAGAGAGCGACGTCCCGCTGGGTTTAGATTACTCAAGAGCTCTGCATTTAATCTCAGAAGGCTGCCTGGGTTTTGAGGAGGGCTGAGAGAGCAAGAGACTGCCGCCATCCACTGGAAGGAGTGTCCCATGCTAAGAAATCAAAGCTTGTGAATGTGTGTGGCCTTCTGATTTCTTTTATTCTAGCTGACATCAAAGAACAGTCACAAACCAGCACTGTCTCTGAAGTACCTAAGTGACCAAGAGGGTGGGGAGAGGTTAAAAGCAAAGAAACAGCCTTCTGATCAGGGAGGAAAGAACAGCAGACCTCTAAGCACTATGTTACAGGTGTCAGCCAGTTGCACGCCCCCAGAGTGAGGACAGGGCTGTGAAATCAGCCACAAGCACACAACAAACCTTTCTCCCAAGTCAAATCCCACTCCCAAGTCTTGCTGCATCCTGAAGAGCTGAAAGCTGACCCCACACCCATCAAAACAACTTCCTATTGTCTCATTAAGCCTCTCCATGAAAGGTCAAGATTGTAATAATGTGAGTCTGTTATGTTCTTTCTCTTGCAGAATCAGATTTTAAGAGACAGACATTTCTTTCTGGCAGAAAAAAATATTTTTTATTAACCAGTAAAAACTCTTCCTAGACTTCAAATAGTCCTCCAGGTAAGCTGCTAAGCCAGCAGCTGAAGAGACATGGTTTTCCTCATTCTACAAGTAGAAGGTACCATGTTTCATAAAGAAGCCACTTTCTTATCTTGAGGCCCTCCCAGTGGTAGGAACCCTAGATTGTTTTAGGAGGAACTTCTTCCAATTTAGGCTGATTTTCTTCAGTAGCAGGAGAAACTTTCATTGAAGGGAAGTTTCATGAGTGTGAAAAATTGAAAGATCTGCAGTCTTGTGCAATTTTATTATTTCTTTGAGATTTGTGTCTTCCAAAAGCATACATTAAAAATTTAATATAATAATAACCATTATACATACTATTATATATACATGTATTTAATACAATTTAACTATTATACATGTACGTTACATGTGTATTACATGTAATATACAACTATACTTTATACGCTTTCTTATATTTTATTATATTAAATACATATATCTATATCTCTGACTCTATTTCTCTGTCTACCTACATCTATATCCATATCTGTGTTAAGCACTAAGGAAAGAACATACCATTTCCAATATCTGTCATCCACACAAAGTTCCATCAATGGTATTTTCAAGAATCATTTATTCATGTGTTTATTATTGATGACTTGTTATGGATTGAACTCTGACTCCTCCCAAAAGACATATTGAAGATTTAACACTTCAGAACCTTAGATTGTGGATTTATCTGGCTATAGGGTCTTGGCAGATATATGTAGTTCCAATGAAGTCATATTGGTGTAGGGTGGGTCCTTAGTCCAATGTGACTGGTGCGCTTATAAGAAGAGGAGAAAAGATACAGAGACCAATGAAAGTCATGCACAATAGAAAAAGAGAATTGTGTGCTGCGCCTGCCAGCCAACAAACACCAAAGATTTTCCATAAAACACCAGAAGCTGAGATGCTGCTCAGTGTAGTGCTGACCTAGGATATGGGAGGCCCTTGGTTCCAACTCCAGCACTGAAAAAACAAAAACAAAACAAAACACCAGCACCAGGAAGAGGCAAGGAAGTATTCTTCCCTAGAAATTTCTGAGGCAGTGTGCTACCATCTTGCTTTTGGACTTCTAGCCTCCAGAACTGAGAAACAATAAAACAGTTGTTTTAAGCCACCCAAGTGTGACACTGTGTTATGATAGCCGTAGGAAATATCACAGAACCTCTGTACTAGATCTGGGTAGAGTGAATGATTAACATGCCTGATCCCCAGCTTCCAGGGGCCCATGGTTCAGCTCACAGTGGCTCCCACCTTACTATTTCCTCTGGAGTAACGAAGCTTTTAAAAAGAAGTAGTGAGGTTCAACTCCAAGTTTGTTTTCCCTTGGAATTTCTTTTTTGAAAACCATGGAACACAAACAGCCAGAGGTAAAAAGAAATTGTAGAAAGAAAACATCTTTTCTTTCCCATAAACACTGGGCATCCTTTATATTAATTTGCTTGGTTCCCTCTTTCAAACACAGGTCTCCCATTCTTAGGGTCAAAGCAGCAGCTATGATTTTAGATGCCTCAAGAATATTTCAGAGCCAGGCCACAATTAACAAATTAAATTGGTTTGCTAATAAGCTTCCTTAAATTTGTGTGGCAGAATCTAAAGTCTATAATCAGGCAAAGCGAGTTGGGAAAGTAGAAATCCATGTAAATTGCATCAGTTGTCAACAGCCTTCTTGGATTATGTCCACTGGGAATTTTCTTTTTCTTAAACAATATGTATTTTGCATTCTCTGGACCATTTTTAACAGAAATCTCCTGACTTTTGGGTTGTATGGAACAGCAAAATGTGAAAAAAAAAGCATTGAACATTTTATTTTGCCAAGAAAAATTACCAATTTTCTTTCATAATTAATTCTTCAATTCTTTAATTTCACAAAAATAGAGGGGACATAATCTCTTCTTGAAGAACAGTGATTGCCATGACAGGAAGTAGATGACCTCCCATGGACTATTCCCCTTATTTCCTTCACTCACAGACTTAGGGCTTCATCATAGGGTAGCATCAGTTCATGGATCACCATTTTGAAACCATAGACCAAGACAATGTTATCACTGTCCATCTACACATGGATGAATTCTAGTCCCCTGGAGGAGAATGTCAATTTGAGATTAATATACCACAGTTGAAAATACTACCTCTCTCTCCTGGAAACTAAGAATGCTGTCAGCTACAGATCTATTTATTTGCCATTTCTTTACCCTAGCACTCAGCAAAGTGCCCAGGACATGGGTGTTAAATAAATAATTGTTCATGAAAGTAATGAGGGTGCTGTATGAATAACAATTGATGTTATTATTTCCTTCCTGGACACTGCATCATTAAACTACTAAATTATTATCATTTTTATCCCTCTTAGATATTTTCTTCTTCTACTTCTGCTCATCATTGAGTGAGTATGTTCTCCATGAGATGGTTAGGTTGCCCACATCCTCACAAATGTAGATAAAAGAGATACAAAACAAATATAGGAGATGGTTAAGGAATAAACAGTGGTCAAAGATTTAAAGATAGAATTAATTCTTAGATTCAAATTATATAAGGAATGACTTCAATAATCATAAAAAATTAAAAATGCAACTCTCTATTTCAGATAGTTTTATAAATGAAATTATCATATTTAAAACCTCACCCAGATAAATCAGTTTGATTAGAAGTGTACTTTTTGGTAGAATGTAGGTGGTTCCTTCCATGACTCAAAGCAGAACACTGAAAAAATATTCTGACCTTGGCAACTGATACATGCTACTTCAATAAAATGAAAACAACAATAATAAGTAAAATAAGCCCAGAAATAAAGGATGGAAGGATGAGCCCTCACTGCTCAAGTATCCATTCTGGTTCTGGAGAAATTCCTGCTATTTTCCCTGCATGAAAGTGGACTCCTTATGCTTCTCCCTCCCTCTCAGAGAGGATCCCTCTGCCTGTGACTCAGAGCAAAGCCCAGTAAATTCCCTGCCTTTGCCCCTTCCCTTTTTCCCTTGCTTTGGGCTCTTCCAGCTTAAAAGATCATGGTCCACTCTCACTTATAAATCTTCAA